>NC_089141.1:114123104-114423104 GCF_009819655.1 Sylvia atricapilla | reverse complement strand
CAGCATCAAAAAAAAAATAAATTGGATTTTTTCAGGAAAGAAAGAAAAGGCTGGGAAAAAAAAAAAAAAACAATGAGCAGCACAATGGACAATGAAATCCCTGAGGAGATGTGAAGCCCCTTCCCCTCAAATCCCCACGATGAAATCAGCTGGCAAGAGGCCACAGTTTTTTTGGTTTTTTTTTTTTTTTAAACCCTCAGAACCTTCATTGCAGGCAGTGATCTGTGACCCCACAACTGCTGCTGTTTGTGCAGCAAACAACCCCAAACCCCAGGCACACGCACAGCCAGGGAAAAATACAGGAATGCAGCAGGGAAACCACCTCGTTCTTGCAGACAGAAATGCAAAAAAAAAAAAAAGCATTTGTGCTCTCTAGGAGTCACCAGGGGAGAAATGCAGGAAAATTCCACTGATTCACCATGAGCCCACGGTTATTTTTGTCCTCCTGCTCCACTGCAAACACAAGGATGATTTAAATGCAGGGGAGCAGACTGGAACACATTAAAACAACGCATTAACTCCAAAAAAAAAAAAAAATTAAAATATAAGACGGTCTCAAATAAAGGAGGACGTGCCTTTGCATATGAGAGAAACAACAAAAAAAAAAGAGGGAAAAAAAAAAAAAAAGAGCCAGGTTTCATTTCTCAAATTTACCATATTGAAGCCAGAAATTGTTTGAACCCTGAGTCCTAAGGATGCTCAAATCTGCTGCTTTCAGATGGCCAGGGTAGGACTTCAAGGAACCTGGGTGAAAATTCCTTTTGGAATCCTCCTGGAATACAACTCAGAGCCAAGGGGCTTGGAAAAGGCTGTGGGCTCCCAAGGTTTTGGCCCCAAAATATCTCCCTGTGTGGGGCTGGAAGATCCAAGGGAAAGGAAATATTCCGAGGAACAGCAGAGGGAAAAGGAGCAGAAAACACCTGGAGGAAAGCACAGCAGGTACAAGAGGAGCTCCACGTTATCCTCATTAAGGTAATTCCACAAAAAAATATTTTTTATCTTATTTTTTGGGGTGTTTTTTTTTGCTACCTGAATGTTCATTTTTGAGACCACGGAAATGGGGGGATTTTGCTTTGCCCCTCCTCAGCAGGACAAGTTCATGATCAGGATTGTCAAAGGACCAGAACAAGGGTTGCCTTCAGCTTTTACAAACATGGCACTGGCAGTTCCTTGAAAATCTGGGAAGGATCAGATCAAACCCAAAAAGCTGGATTTTATTGACCAAACCGTGCCACAGCAATGATGGGAATGATCCATAGAGAGCCTGGGAGGAGATAAACCCACAGCCCCAGGAATGGCATTTCCAAAATTCCATCCACATGTGGTTCAGCTAATTAAATCAAGGGGAGACGTTTCGTTAATTTAAAGATAATTAAGGAAAAAAAAAAAAAAAAAGGATTAAAATGAAAATCAACCTTCCCAAATGGTGGCTGGTTCCCATCATGCTCAGCCAAGGAGTTTGCACAAGGTTTGGTGGATTCTGGTGCTCCCACATCACCAGCTTTGCTCAAAGCCTTTTTTAAAAAAAAAAACACCAAAATTCCCAAGTGCACTTCCACAGGTTGAGGTGGGAAAAAAAAAAAACCCCAAAAAACAACCATCCCAAACATTTCAGGGCTGTGATCCTCCAGGCACATCCCCACTTCGGTGGGGGAAAAGAATTTGAAGGCTAAATAATGGTTCAACTGATTAATGAAGAAAGCCCCATCTAGTGGAAGAAGACAATCAACTGAGCAGAAAACACTTCAAATGTGCATAAATCCACAAATATTCCAGCTGCTTTTGTTCTCCTCCAAGTGCACTGCACCTTTTTCTGCCCAAACAGCTCAAGGTGTTCTACAATCCAAACAGCACCAAGAAGCTGGGCTGGGCATTAAGTTTAAATTTATTTTGGAGGGGGGGATTAAGTAAGGAAAAATTGCAGCTCTTTTCGTCTGTTTTGTTTTTTTTTTTTTTGTTTTTGTTTTTTTGTTTTGCCCTCTTTGGTCTTCAAGAGCCATGAAAAGCATCAAGAGGCTCGAGCTGAGCGAGGCCAAGCACGTTTGGGGAGTGAAATCCTTTATAAACTCTGCATCATTTGCGTTCAATAAAGGGTGGGGAGAGGGTTGTTCCAACCTGGGAACAATTCTGACAGGGAACCATCAGTTCAGGCTGACAAATCAAGGCTCTGGGGATGATCACAGGGCACTTCAACCTCTCCCATCCACGTGGGAAAAAAAAAAAAAATTTCATCCTGCCACCAGCAGCAGAAGGTTGAAAAGTGAATTGTGCAACTTGCTAAGCTCAGCTGCTTTGTGGGAAGAGGCAAAGTCTGAACATGTAACAAAAAAAACCAAAAAAAACCAAAAAAACCAAAACAAAAACCAAAAAAACACCAAAAAAACCAAAAAAACCCAAAACAAAACAAGAAAAAAACAAAAAAAAAAAAAATGGAAATGGTCCAACAGGAGTCAAAAAAAGGGGGTGTCCAGAGAGATTGTGGATTCCTCATCCCTGGCAATGTCCAGGTTGGATGAGGCTTGGGAGAGTGGAAGGTGTCGGGTTGGAACCAAATAATCTTCAAGATCCTTTCCAACCCGACCCATTCCGTGATTCCATGGTCAATGATTGAATTATTCCTCTCAATAACCTGCTGGTTGAGGTTCTGGAAACAAGAGCCTTTCCTGAGCTTTTCCTTTGGCAAAGCCACCTGGAATTTCTGCCTCCTGACCCCCCCTTGGATGGTGTTGTGCATCCCTTTGATCCCTGGGGAGCCTGGAATTCACCTCCTACAGAAAATCCTCCAGGCACATGTGAAGATAAAACTCCCCAAATGCAATTTTTGGATGAGAATTCCTGATAAATTCCCAAAATTGGATGAGAATTCCTGATAAATTCCCAAAATTGGATGAGAATTCCCGATGAGCTCTCCAAAATCCAATTTTTTGTTTGATAATTCCTGATGAGCTCCCCAAAATTCAATTTTTTGTTTGATAATTCCTGATGAACTCCCCAAATGCAGTTCCTGGATGAGAATTCCTGATCAACTCCCCAAAATTGGATGAGAATTCCTGGTGAACTCCCCCAAATGCAATTTCTGGATGAAAATTCCTGAGAAATTCCCCAAATTGCATGATAATTCCTGGTGAACTCCCCTAAAGCAATTTTTGGATAATCCCTGACGAACTCCCAAAATGCAGTTCCTGGATGAGAATTCCTGATAAACTTCCCAAATTGGGTGATAATTCCTGATTACTAAATTCCCAAAATGCAATTCCTGGATGAGATTTCCTCCTAAATTCCCAAAATGCAGTTCAGCAGGAAGAAAAGCAAGCCCTGGCTTTGCTATTTCAGAGAACACGGGGGCTGAGGAGACAACTGGCAGTGAAGAGCAAAACAAAAAGATGAAGAGGCAAAGCAAGCAAATAACAAAAGAAAATTGCCATCTTTTCAGAATCCAATTTGAAAGGAAGGAATGAAAAAAAAAAAAAACCCCCAACAAGGAGAGGAAAAACTGGCAAATGGAACGTGGAGATTTTTCTGGATAATCAGAGTTTTGCTGGAGGACTCGTAAGTCATGGAATGGTTTTGGGTTGGAAAGGAATTTAAACTCATCCAGTGTCACTCCTGCCATGGCAGGGACACCTCCCACTGTCCCAGGATGCTCCAACCCCAGTGTCCAACCTGCCCTTGGGCATTCCCTCAGAAAGAAATAAAATAATGTGAATGAAATTATAGAAATGTGGGGAGAAAGGTGTAAAACATCCCCGTGTCACAGGTAAATTTAACAGAGGGAATCCTCCACGTCGCAAAACCAAGGACAAGGAAAGGTTTTGGTGTTCCATCCATCCCCAAACCCTGAGCAGGCTGAGCTCCATCCCCTTTGCTCCAGAGACCGAAAACAAGAATGAAAACAACCTTGAAGGAGGGCTAAAACCCACTTAAAACCTCTCAAATTCCAACCCCAACTCCCTCCTCCATTGGCCCATCCCAGCTCCTGCAGCTTCCCAGATTCCTGCTCTGCAAACGGAGCCGTCACCTTCCCGAAGGAACGCGCGAATCCTAATTTTTAATATTTCTTTGTTGGTTTTTCTGGTTGTTTTGGAGCCGCCTTTGGATCATTCCCCATCCCGCAGCTCAAATCCCTCCCCAAATCCCCAAAGGCTGGCCCCAGGGTGGGATTTGAGGCAGGGCCAGAGCAAACAGGGAACCACAAAGTGCCGCCCCCAGTGTGCTACTATCACTTTACAACCAGTTGGAATCTTGCTCCAGCTTTTTGCCCTGTCCAAATCTCTTCTGCTGTCCTCAGCCAGCCCCAGCCCTGGAGAGGTTCAGTGGTTCTGGAGCATCTCAAACAGCAAACAGAGGCAGAGTTGAACATTCCTTCAATTCAAAGGCTGGCACACACCTTATTTAAATCAGTTTGGTTTTGTTTGTGCCAGACACAAACACCTCTGGGACCAGAAAAAAAAAAATAAAACTCACCGAGCGTCTTAAAAGCAATTTAAGTGCAGCTCATTAATAACAAGTAGTGGCGAGTAAAAGAGATATTTAGCACGAATCTGTTGCCCAGCAGGAGGGGAAGGTTGGAAATCTTTATTTAAATATATTCTTCCCCTGGTTTTTTAATTTAAATACATTTTTCCCCTGTTATTTTTTTTTATTTAAATATATTCTTCCTCTGTTTTTTTTTATTTAAATACATTTTTCCCCGTTATTTTTTTTATTTAAATATATTCTTCCCCTGTTTTTTTTATTTAAATACATTCTTCCCTTTTTTTTTTTTAACTTAAATACATTTCCCCCCTTTTTTTTAAACTAAAATATATTCTTCCCGTGTTTTTTTTATTTAAATACATTCTTCCTGATTTTTTTTATTTTAAATACATTTTTCCCCAGTTTTTTTTATTTAAATACATTTTCCCCCTGTTTTTCTTTTATTTCTTTAAATACATTCTTCCCCCATTTTTTTTTATTTTAAATACACTTTTCCCCAGTTTTTTTATTTAAATACATTTTCCCCCTGCTTTTTTTTTTTATTTCTTTAAATACATTTTCCCCCTGTTTTTTTTAAAGTACATTTTCCCCCTGGTTTTTTTTAATTTAAATACATTCTTCCCCTGTTTTTTTATTTAAATACATTCTTAACCTGTTTTTTTTAATTTAAATACATTCTTCCCCTGTTTTTTTTTTTTAATTTAAATACATTTTTTGCCTTTTTTTTTTTAAATTTAAATACATTCTCCCCCTGTTTTTTATTTAATTTAAATACATTTTTCCCCTGGTTTTTTCCAGCCAGGGCCATGGGCAAAGTCAGGCTCAAAGCCTCACCTCAAATTCCCATTCCTGGAACTTGGTCCTTGTCACATTTTATTCACCCACAAGGTGAATTGTTACAATTTCAAATCGTTCCCTGAAACACGAAATATTCCTGTTCCACTGTGAATAAATCAAATGTGACTGAGTGGCTAATTCAGTTTAAAGAACAGCAAATCAGGGATTGAAAAGCTGGATTCTTTCAGATGAATCTACACAATTCCCAAACCTTAATTTTCCTAATGGCCTACAGGCAAAACCTGTAAATATTAGGTCTTCCAAAAAAAAAAAATTAAAAAAAAAAGAAAAGGAGGATGATGCCCAAAGAGATGCATTTAAGAGAAAAACCTAAATTTTAACACCTCCTCAACGAGCAGGAACTCCTGAGAGGGAATAATTTGTTTGTAGGATCTGAGGAGAGTAAAACTCCTGCCAGTGACAGCTGATTCCCCATGGAAGGTTTGGAAAAATCTGTTTTACACAGTAATTGCCAGAAAATTCCTTTTCTCTGTGAAGTCTCTTGGATATTGTTGAGTTTGTAAGGTGCCTGTAAATGCACTTTATATCCACAATATCCCAGATGATGCTGGAGCACTCCAGAACTCAGGGAAAAAAAAAGCCCTTTTTTTGAAGGACAAAAATCATCCCTCCTGCTGATTTATGAATTTGTGTTTTCTACTTGGAGTTCTATCTCCAAAATCACCACCAAAACCTGCAGCAGCTTCGGCCTGAAAATCATGGAATGGTTTGATTTGGGAGGGAAATTAAAGATCATTCTATGGGGCAGGGAACCTTCCACCAGCCCAGCTTAGTCCAAGCCCCATTCCATTAATTTTTATGTAATTATATTAATTTTTATATCATTCACCAAGCAGGAAGTCCAAGGAAATAATGGAGGACTGAGTGTCCACCCAAAATCTCCAACTAATTACATGCTGTAGGAAAATAAATCAGTTAAAGCTCTAAGAGTCAGAAAAATAAAAAATAATAAAAAAACCCCACAAACTTAAAAATGTTAAAACCTCAAACAAGCAAAACATTTAAAAGCTTTGGAAGGTTGAAGATACTTCCCCCAGACACTCATTTGAATTCTCACAGCAGCCTCTTCAGTTAATTCAGAATAAGGCAAGACTAAGGAAAAGTGAAATATCTGGATTATCCAATGTCCCACTCCACACCAACCTCCTCCAAAAGGGACACAGGAGAATTAGAAATTGGCTGGGAGGCAGAAAAGATTCCAGGATTTCGTGGTAAATCCAGGAGCTTAGGGAGATACCTGAAAAAGTTATTTACTTTTTAACTTTATCCAATTGAAGAAAACAATAAAAGGTTATTTTTTTATAGCTGCTGTAAACTAGAAGTGGCTGATTTGATAAGGTGGCTCAAAACCTGACTCCTCACTTCCTATGGATGGAGAAGGGCGGATTTGCTGAAGGCTTCATTTTTCCAGGATAAATCACTGGATGCTCCAACAGGAATGCACCCTGCCTGCCCACAGAGCTGCAAAATCCACAGGAAAATTCTCCAGAATTAAAAAATCCTCTGGAATTCCCAGGTGGAATCGGTGCCAGCTGCCTGCCCCTTGAGAGGATCCTGTGGCTGTGGGATTTGAGATCCCAAAGAAAGGGCACACAAACCATTCCCTGGGGCACCTCTCTCAATCCCTTCTCCCTTCCAACAATCCAGGGACAGCTGGGGGAGGCTCCTGTCACCTCCAAGGACAGAGATCCAAGTGCAGGAAGAGGGACTGGGAAATATTTGGGGACATCTGACCTGGGAGGAGGAGGCTTTGATCTGATGGTTTCCTGCTTTGAAGGTTACAACTGTTGGTAACTAAAACCTTGTTCTGCTCAACACAGAAAAGTGGCTCTGAGGACAGGAGGGGTTTGCTCAGAGATCCCTGGGAGAAGGATTTGGGAATGCTGGGGGTGAGAGCTGGACCTGCCGCAGCCCAGAGCCCCCTGAGTGGGGATCAGGGAAGGGATTGGGATGAGGAAAGGGATTGGGATTGTGCCCTGTGCCCCTCAGGTGAGAGCCACCTGCAGAGCTGCCCCAGCCCTGGAATTCCCAGCCCAGGGAGGACGTGGAGCTGCTGCAGAGAGCCCAGAGGAGGCTCCAGGATGAGCAGAGGGCTGGAGCAGCTCTGCTGGGAGGAAAGGCTGCCACAGCTGGGATTGTTCAGCCTGGACAGGAGAAGCTTTGGGCTGAGCTCAGGGTGGCCTTGCAGGGCCTGAAGGAGCCCCAGGAAACCTGGAGAGAGACAATTCCCAAGGGCTGCAGGGACAGGACACAGGGGATGGCTTCAAACAAAAAGATTGTAGGGTTAGTTTGGATACTAGGGACAAAATTCATCCCTGGGAGGGTGAGGAGAGGCTGGGCTGGAATTCCCAGATTTGCTGTGGCTGCCCCTGGATCCCTGGCAGCGCCCAAGGCCAGGTTGGACACTTGGAGCAGCCTGGGACAGTGGGAGGTGTCCCTGCCATGGCAGGGTGGCACTGGGTGGGATTTAGGGTCCCTCCAAACCCAAACCAGTCCCTGACTCCACTCCAGGCACTGTCATTGTGCCCGTGACTGTTTTGCTCTCTTTCTCCATATGGTTTTTTTCTTTTTTTTTTCAAACTATGGCTTGACCCTGCCAGTTTTGCAATGTAGATGAAATCCTGTTGTATGCCCATGGGAGCTGAGAAATTCCTGCCTCGAGACAGAATTAGTGATTACCTCATCCTGCTGTCGGAGCAGAAGCATTTTATAAACATTAAAGCCTTTTCCAAGGGCAGAACAAGGAGCTGGTGTTTCTCTCCTTGTGCCAGTGGGGAGCTGAGGCACAGGGATGAAATTCCCCTGATTTTGGGTGCTGGAGAGGTTGGATGAGAGCTTTTGGCTTGGGTGGCAGCACTTCTGCAGGTCAGGTTTTGGGTTCTTCAACAGAAGAGAGGAAGCAGCATCTCCAGAGCTTTGGAGAAGAAATTAAGAGGAGCCACTTCTCCAGGGAATCTGTGCCAGGGAGGAATTCCTCCCCAGTATCCCATCCAACCCCTTCTGGCAGCAGGAACCTATTCCCTCTGTCTGTCACTACATGTTCTTGGAGAAAATCCCCTTCCCTCCTTTTTATAGCGTTCCTCCAGGTTCTGAAAGGGCTCTGAGGTCTCCTTGAGGTTTCTCTTCCCCAGGCTGATGGAACAGGAATGTGGGGGACATTCCCCTGGCACCTCTCACCATTCCCAGGAGCACCACAAGATGCTCAGAAGAGGGAATGAGCCCAGGCATCACCTCCAGAGGGTTGATCCAAGAAGGATTCTGCAGCTCTGGAGCCCCCCAAGGAAGAGCAGGGTTGGCCAAGCTCCTGTTCCAGGCAGAGGCATCGCCGCAGGATCCGCAGGAGCTCGTTAATTGGGATTGGAATTAGGCAGCCCCAGCAGTGGGAGTTGCTTAGCAACATCTCCCAGGCCTTGGGAGAAGCAGCAGCCATTTATTTGAGAGGTGGCCTCCAGGAGCAAAACCACCCTGGGCAGGGGATGGGAGCGTGGGGCAGCCCAGTGTGCAATTCCATGTATTGTGTCCCCACAGAACACAGGGTTACCCAAAACACCCTAAAGTGAGGGCTGGGAGAGCTGCAGGAGAGAGAGGAGGGGCTCCAGGGAGAGCTCAGAGCATCTGCCAGGGCCTGAAGGGGCTCCAGGAGAGCTGCAGAGGGACTGGGGACAAGGGCTGCAGGGACAGGAGCCAGGGAATGGCTTCCCACTGAAATGGGGGAAACTGCAGCTCACGCCACTCAGGGAATGTGCTGATCCCTGGGCATGTGGAAAAGGGACAAAAAGCTTCTGTGTCACTTGAGGGGCTGAGGGATGGAGGGCAGGGAGTTTACCCAGCAGGATTTAATTTAATTTAATTTGGTTTCAATCTGCATGGAGGTTATGAAGGGTTTGTCAGGGGGGACAACTCCTTGAGATGAGGTTTTGGAATGGGCACAGCCCCGAGGCTGCCAGAGCTCCAGGAGCCTTTGGACAGCACTTCCAGGGACAGAATGGGATTGTTGGGGTGTGCGCAGGGCCAGAGCTGGATCAGTGATCCCTGTGGCTCCCCTCCAGCCCAGGATATCCCATTGTTCTCTAAGTGTTACACACGTGCAGTGTAAATTAACATGGTGCTAATTGTTGTCTCCATATCAAACCATGGATTTGTGTTTTCCCCACACTGATCAGTTTAAATATTAATGAACAACAACGGTGCCAGGACCCCAAAACTGTCCCAAATCCCCTCATTTGCCTTTGCTAGGAACATTGGCTTGTACAAGGCTCAGACCAAGTGATTCCAGGTGAGTCAAATCCGTGAATTCCTTTTCTCTTTGCTGGGGCCTGACTTGGAAATGGCAGGAAACTTTGCTGAGGAATTACCTGCTCCTAAAACTCCTCTCCCTTAATGCTCCCACTGTGTCTCCTCAGCGTCACCTCTCCAAGTGAGATATGGGGAAGAAATTCTTCCTTTTGAGGGTGCCCAGATTTGCTGTGGCTGCCCCTGGATCCCTGGCAGTGCCCAGGCTGGACACTTGGAGCAGCCTGGGACAGTGGGAGATGTCCCTGCCATGGCAGGGGTGGAACAAGATGAGCCTTAAAATCTCTCCCAGCTCAAACCATTCCACGGTTCTGGACTTTTATCAAACCCCAAAACTGTATCAGAAACACAAGCAAGTCTTACAGGGTAAGATGATTATCCTGTAATATAATATAACTTGATAATTAACGTTGGAGGAAAGGAACCCATCCTGCCAAGCAGCAGATGAAGTTCAGCTTTTTATCAGGAAACAACCTAAAAATAGTTATTTAAAAAACACGTTGGGAAAAGTCCTGCAGGCCTGGAGCTACAAAAACACGACTGAAAACCAACACAAAACTCAGAATAAAACACACAAAACACTCCAAGCAGGACAGACACCAATTTGCTGAGCCCCCTCCCAGGTCCCACCCAAAAAAAGCACCCAGAAGACCAAAGGGTTGTTCCTGAAGCCCATTTTCCAGGAGCAGCACTGGCAGGATTTAAGGAAAAGCCATCAGCACGTACCCTCCTCTCTTGTGGCGTTCCTTGTGCCTGGAGATTTTGTAAGGCAGAGACCTTTCCCCCAGGTTCTCCAGGTTCCTCACCACGGCTCCTCGCTCCATCAGAGCCTCCACGGTGCGTTTGAGCACGGCAGCTGTCTCAGGCTGCAAAATAAAGAAAAGGAGAGTGAGAAATCCACAAAAACTCAGCGATTTTACGTGGTGGGGAGGACACTCGTGTTTGCACAGCTCAGCACTCGGAGAGGTGACGCTGAGGAGACACAGTGGGAGCATTAAGGGAGAGGAGTTTCAGGAGCAGGTAATTCCTCAGCAAAGTTTCCTGCCATTTCCAAGTCAGGCCCCAGCAAAGAGAAAAGGAATTCATGGATTTGACTCACCTGGAATCACTTGGTCTGAGCCTTGTACAAGCCAATGTTCCTAGCAAAGGAAAATGAGGGGATTTGGGACAGTTTTGGGGTTCTGGCACCGTTGTTGTTCATTAATATTTGAAGTGATCAGTGTGGGGAAAACACAAATCCATGGTTTGATATGGAGACAACAATTAGCACCATGTTAATTTACACTGCACGTGTGTAACACTTGGAGAACAATGGGATATCCTGGGCTGGAGGGGAGCCACAGGGATCACTGATCCAGCTCTGGCCCTGCACACACCCCAACAATCCCATTCTGTCCCTGGAAGAGCTGTCCAAAGGCTCCTGGAGCTCTGGCAGCCTCGGGGCTGTGCCCATTGCAAAACCTCATCTCAGGGAGTTGTCCCCCCTGACAAACCCTTCATAACCTCCATGCAGATTGAAACCAAATTAAATTAAATTAAATTAAATCCTGCTGGGTAAACTCCCTGCCCTCCATCCCTCAAGTGACACAGAAGCTTTTTGTCCCTTTTCCACATGCCCAGGGATCAGCACATTCCCTGAGTGGCGTGAGCTGCAGTTTCTGAACATAACCAAGCCAAAGATTGGAGCCCCGTGTATTTAAAGACAAAACCAGAGGGGAAGAACAAGAAAAAGAAAGCCGCAGATTTCTACATTCAGGATTGTAAAATTTGCAACCTTCCCCACTTGTGGCTGCACTCTGAAAACATCAACTAATTGTTGGGTTGGAAAGCTTGTCACTGTAATCCCTCTCATTCTCCCTCGCCCAAAATTGCCATGGTTTATCCTGGCTTGCCTGAAGCCATCACCCAAACTAAAAATAAGCTGAACTCTGCTAACCAAGAGATCCACAGACACAGGTTCCTTGGTTTGCCTCAGAGCCAGTCAGAGCAAAGGGCCTGCCGGGCTCCCAGCTCATGAGCCACAACATTTTTTCCTGAACAGCCCAGCTTTAATTCCAGTCCAGAGCCCAGCTCTATCCCAGAGCCCAGCTCTATCCCAGAGCCCAGCTCTATTCCAGAGCCCAGCTCTATCCCAGAGCCCAGCTCTATCCCAGAGCCCAGCTCTATCCCAGAGCCCAGCTCTATTCCAGTCCAGAGCCCAGCTCTATCCCAGAGCCCAGCTCTATCCCAGAGCCCAGCTCTATTCCAGTCCAGAGCCCAGCTCTATCCCAGAGCCCAGCTCTATTCCAGTCCAGAGCCCAGCTCTATTCCAGAGCCCAGCTCTATTCCAGTCCCAGAGCCCAGCTCTATCCCAGAGCCCAGCTCTATCCCAGAGCCCAGCTCTATCCCAGAGCCCAGCTCTATTCCAGTCCAGAGCCCAGCTCTATCCCAGAGCCCAGCTCTATCCCAGAACCCAGCTCTATTCCAGTCCCAGAGCCCAGCTCTATCCCAGAGCCCAGCTCTATTCCAGAGCCCAGCTCTATCCCAGAGCCCAGCTCTATCCCAGAGCCCAGCTCTATTCCAGTCCAGAGCCCAGCTCTATTCCAGAGCCCAGCTCTATCCCAGAGTCCAGCTCTATTCCAGAGCCCAGCTCTATTCCAGAGCCCAGCTCTATCCCAGAGCCCAGCTCTATCCCAGAGCCCAGCTCTATTCCAGTCCAGAGCCCAGCTCTATCCCAGAGCCCAGCTCTATTCCAGTCCAGAGCCCAGCTCTATCCCAGAGCCCAGCTCTATTCCAGTCCCAGAGCCCAGCTCCATCCCAGAGCCCAGCTCTATTCCAGAGTCCAGCTCTATCCCAGAGCCCAGCTCTATTCCAGAGCCCAGCTCTATCCCAGAGCCCAGCTCTATTCCAGAGCCCAGCTCTATCCCAGTCCAGAGCCCAGCTCCATCCCAGAGCCCAGCTCTATCCCAGAGCCCAGCTCCATCCCAGAGCCCAGCTCTATCCCAGAGCCCAGCTCTATCCCAGAGCCCAGCTCTATCCCAGAGCCCAGCTCTATCCCAGAGCCCAGCTCTATTCCAGAGCCCAGCTCTATCCCAGTCCAGAGCCCAGCTCCATCCCAGAGCCCAGCTCTATCCCAGAGCCCAGCTCCATCCCAGAGCCCAGCTCTATCCCAGAGCCCAGCTCCATCCCAGAGCCCAGCTCTATCCCAGAGCCCAGCTCTATCCCAGAGCCCAGCTCTATCCCAGAGCCCAGCTCTATTCCAGAGCCCAGCTCTATCCCAGTCCAGAGCCCAGCTCCATCCCAGAGCCCAGCTCTATCCCAGAGCCCAGCTCCATCCCAGAGCCCAGCTCTATCCCAGAGCCCAGCTCTATCCCAGAGCCCAGCTCTATCCCAGAGCCCAGCTCCATCCCAGAGCCCAGCTCTATCCCAGAGCCCAGCTCCATCCCAGAGCCCAGCTCTATCCCAGAGCCCAGCTCTATCCCAGAGCCCAGCTCTATTCCAGTCCAGCTCTATCCCAGAGCCCAGCTCTATTCCAGAGCCCAGCTCTATTCCAGAGCCCAGCTCTATTCCAGTCCAGAGCCCAGCTCTATCCCAGAGCCCAGCTCTATTCCAGAGCCCAGCTCTATCCCAGAGCCCAGCTCTATTCCAGTCCAGCTCTATCCCAGAGCCCAGCTCTATTCCAGAGCCCAGCTCTATTCCAGAGCCCAGCTCTATTCCAGTCCAGAGCCCAGCTCTATCCCAGAGCCCAGCTCTATCCCAGAGCCCAGCTCTATCCCAGAGCCCAGCTCTATCCCAGAGCCCAGCTCTATTCCAGTCCCAGCTCTATCCCAGAGCCCAGCTCTATTCCAGTCCCAGCTCTATCCCAGAGCCCAGCTCTATCCCAGAGCCCAGCTCTATCCCAGAGCCCAGCTCTATTCCAGTCCAGAGCCGTGGGAGGGAAGAGGAGACACCGGGAGCTGCTGCTCCAGAGGGGAGAAGGAAGAGCTCCCAGGAGCACGGAGAGCCTGGTTTGGAATTCCAGCTCTGGACACCCTCCTGCCCCCACGGCAAACCAGAGCCATTCCCGGCTGCTTCCAGCCCTGGAGAACTTTGGCACTGACCTTGGGCCACCTCAGTCGGTCCCCAGCTGTCACCTTGCTCCAGAAAGGTCCAGGGCCCTGGGATGGGTGAGGCTGGAAGGGCTCCAGGGCTCACCTGGGGTCACCCCAGAGCTCTGGGATTGTGGATATTGTGGGGTGTCCCCAGGGAGGAGCCCCCACAGCCCCTGGGGACAATCTGCTCAGGGCTGGGCACTGCCCAGGGCAGGATTTCAGGGGAATTGCTGGGCTCAGTCCCTGCCCGGGACTCTGGGGACATCGCTGGGCCTGGAGCAGAGCCTGGGGCTGCTCTGTGCTCCCTGCACACAGGGACAGACATGGGGACACAGGGACAGACATGGGGACACAGGGACAGACATGGGGACACGGGGACACAGGGACAGACATGGGGACACAGGGACAGACATGGGGACACGGGGACAGGCATGGGGACATGGGGACAGACATGGGGACAGCCATGGGGACACAGGGACAGACATGGGGACACGGGGACAGACATGGGGACAGACATGGGGACACAGGGACAGCCATGGGGACACAGGGACAGACATGGGGACACGGGGACAGCCATGGGGACACAGGGACAGACATGGGGACACAGGGACAGACATGGGGACACAGGGACAGACATGGGGATACAGGGACAGACATGGGGACACATGGGGACAGGCATGGGGACAGACATGGGGACACAGGGACAGACATGGGGTCACACAGGGACAGACATGGGGACACACAGGGACACACATGTGGACAGACATGGGGACACAGGGACAGCCATGGGGACACACAGGGCTGAGGACCCCTGCAAGAAGGAACCCAAAGACTTTTGCTTACAGATCCAAATTCCCCTCTCCTCCACCTCCACCTATTTTAGGGCTGCCCAGATGAAACCTGGTAACTCCACAGTTCCCACCCAGTCAAACACTGCCCCAGGTGTCACATCAGCCACAGGTGAGGGGACACCCTGAGCACTTTGTCCCCACCTCAAAACCTGTGCCCAGCTGTGGCTCCTGCAGGAGAGCCCTGGAGGGGCTGGAGCGTGTCCAGGGCAGGAGCTGGGGAAGGGGCTGGAGCCCCAGGAGGGGCTGAGGGAGCTGGGAAGGGGCTGAGCCTGGAGAAAAGGAGGCTCAGGGGGGAGCTGGTGGCTCTGCACAAGTCCCTGCCAGGAGGGGACAGCCGGGGGGGTCGGGCTCTGCTCCCAGGGCACAGGGACAGGAGCAGAGGGAACGGCCTCAGGCTGGCCCAGGGGAGGCTCAGCTCGGCCAGCAGCAGGAATTTCCCCATGGAAAGGGTGCTCAGGCCTTGGCACTGCCCAGTTCCAAGCTTTGGGAACTTTGGGAAGTTCCCATGGGTGCTCTGGAGTGCCCATCCCTGGGGGTGTCCCAAAAGCGTGGCGTTGTGGCCCCTGAGGATGTGGTTTTAAGGTGAGCACACCACTGCTGCTGGCCCATGGTGGGACTGGATCATCTCAAAGGTCTCCTCCAACCTCAGCTGTGTGATTCTGGCCTCTCCCTCTCTCCTCCCCAGTGTCTCAGCTCAGCACCATCCCACCCAAGGGCAGGAAGCTGTTCCCTGCACATCTGGGGCTGCCCCATCCATTCCCCCCAGGATTAAAGCCACAAATGCTCCCAAAGAACCTTCAAAGCAGCACCAACCACCTCATCCTGAGTTGACATTGTGTTATCAGAGGGAATAAAAATGGTCCCATGGGTGCCACCAGTCCCCCCCAGGAGTCACCTGGCAAGAAAGGGGAATCTGGAAAAAAAAAATGGGGATTCTGTGGTGGCAAAACAGCTTCAGGCACGATCATCAGCCATGAAGCTCAAAGAACAGCCTGGAGACCAAACAAAGGTGGAAATAAAGCCTTTGGAATGCTGCTGCCTCCTAAAAAACGAGGAGCCACCCACCTGGAAGCAGAGCTGTGTGAAAGGACTCTGCTCCCCTGCTCCTTTTTTCCATCTCAACTCCCCAAGAAAAGTCAAAGGGAGAGAATATCCATCACTGGGTATGAAAAAAAAGCTTTGTCAGCCACCAGAACCTCCTCCAAGAAGAGTCTAAAGGAAGCAAACACCAACTCCTCAGTAGTTTTGGGGCTAAGGACAGTTCTCAGGTTTTTCTGGCCACTTGCTCAGTCCAACAGGAAGCATTTAAAGTCAGTGGGCACATCCCAAACTATAAACAGGAAAAACTCCTTCCCAATTACTTGATTGTCCCTTCAGTGTAGTAACAGCAGGAGAAAATTACGTCTCTTTTTTTTTTTGGTTGCTCAGCAGTTACAAAAGGTTGGTCTAGGATTATTTACTGAGGTGGAAATCAAAGAAGGCAAAATCCATCTTTAGGAGGGAGCTGCAATTCCCAGCAGCACAACCAAGGGGAAAAACCATTTCCTGGCTGCCACTTACTACTTAATAAAACATTAGTAATTATTAGTGAAAATTATTAGAAATGATTAGTAAAAACTCTGCAATTGCTGTAAAAGCATCACTAACACAGAGCAGCAACCCCAGGTCGGGTACAACCACTCAGGGCAGTCAGGAAAGATCAAAATTGAGAAAAATGCAGCATTCCATGGAAAGAGAAGATGTGGGAGCTGTGCTAAACCCTGGGGGAAAATGGGATGTGCTGGAGCAGGCTGGAAGTTGTGCAATGGGAATGGGAGGACTCAGGGCTGGGGAGGGATCCCAGACTGGTTTGGGTTTGGAGGGATCTTAAATCCCACCCAGTGCCACCCCTGCCATGGCAGGGACACCTCCCACTGTCCCAGGTGCTCCAAGTGTCCAGCCTGGCCTTGGGCACTGCCAGGGATCCAGGGGCAGCCACAGCAAATCTGGGAATTCCAGCCCAGTCTATCCCCACCCTGCCAGGGAATTTCTGCCCAAGATCCCATCAAATCCTGCTTTGAAGCCATTCCCTGTGTCCTGACCCTCCAGCCATTGTCCCCAGTCCCTCTGCAGCTCTCCTGGAGCCCCTTCAGGTCCTGGAAGATGCTCTTCTCCTCTCCAGGGGAGCACCCCCAGCTCTCCCAGCCTGGCTCCAGAGGGTTCCAGCCCTGGATCAGCTCCGTGGCTCCTCTGGACTCATCCCAACATTTGTTCTCTTGGAGCCCCAGAGCTGGATCAATTTAGGGACAGCTGGATGCAGGGACAGAGATCTCACAGGACAATTTTCCCAAGACAGAGTAAAGGACATGTCCTGACCATGACAACCTTCCCATGTTCCCATCCCACACTGAGTGAACACAAAAGCAGGAGAGAAGATTCCAGAAATATTCCAGAGAATATTCCAGAAAATCCACAGAGAAAGTCACCAAAAAGAACTTTTGGGGGAAGTGATCGAAATTTCTTCTGAATTAAAATTAACACCCCGTCCTCCAAACAGATTTTAATTAGCATTTGAATGGTGTGGAAGCCAAAGAACCAGACGTGAACATGAAGCCCACGGACCTGGATGCAGAAGAAGCAGCAACTTTTTAATTCAAAGTGATGCCTGAACCCTTCTGTTCCCAAATCCACCTTTCTTCTTCAAAGAACCTAAATTCTACAGTGGATCTTTTTGAATTTTTACTCAACTTTTAAGACCAAAGGAAATTATACAAGAAATTAAACTAAAATCTAAAGAATACAAGTACTCTATAAACACCAACTCACAGCTAAATTAAAATATCAATCCCAACACTGAATTTAATTCATTTTAGACAGCTGAAAGACTTGAGAATTTCTAAAAAGGAGCCTAAAAAAGGTGTCTTTTAAATCTGAAATAAACAGCAACGAAATTCTCTATGATTTAGAGTCATTTCAATGGTTTATTACTAGAAACAGTTAAAGCAACAATTGGCAACAGCATCACGGAAGGGTTTGGGTTGGAAGGGATTTTAGGGATCACCCAGTGTCACCTCTGCCATGGCAGGGACACCTCCCACTGTCCCAGGTGCTCCAAGCCCCAGTGTCCAACCTGGCCTTGAGGGATCCAGGGGAGTCCTCAACCTTCCAGAATCAATTCAGGATCAGTTAAACCTCAGAATTAATTAAACTTCTTCCTTAAAACTCCAGAAACTCTTCTTCCCACCACAATACATTCTAATAAGGGCTTTGATGTATCACTGCAAAATTCTCCTTCTCAGAAACTTGCTGGGAAAGAGCTCCCCAGGAATGCCAAGTTGTGTTCCTGCCAGGAGTTTTTGATGTGAATGTATTTAATCAAGTTTACTTGGTATGTTCATTTAGCTTAATTAAGAATGGAAAGGAAAAAAAAATAACTAAATCCAAACAAAAGAAGACACGGAGGGAACATCCCTGACACCACAGGGGCTGGCATGTCCCCATGGTCAGTTGGGGTCCCCATCCCAGCTCTGGGAGGAGCTGGAGTGGCAAATCAGCCATTTTCCCAGGTTTAGAGAATCCCCAAATCCCAGAGGCTGGAAAAGCCCTCCCAGCCCAGGCAGTCCCCCCTGTGCCCACCTTGTCCCCAGCGCAGAGCTCTGAGTGCCACCTCCAGGGGACACCTGCAGGGATGGGCACTCCAAAGCTCCCTGGGCAGTGCCAAGGCCTGAGCACCCTTTCCATGGGGAAATTCCTGCTGCTGGCCGAGCTGAGCCTCCCCTGGGCCAGCCTGAGGCCGTTCCCTCTGCTCCTGTCCCTGTGCCCTGGGAGCAGAGCCCGACCCCTCCGGCTGTCCCCTCCTGGCAGGGACTTGTGCAGAGCCACCAGCTCCCCCCTGAGCCTCCTTTTCTCCAGGCTCAGCCCCTTCCCAGCTCCCTCAGCCCCTCCTGGGGCTCCAGCCCCTTCCCCAGCTCCTGCCCTGGACACGCTCCAGCCCCTCCAGGGCTCTCCTGCAGGAGCCACAGCTGGACACAGCCCTGGAGCACAGAGGGACAATCCCTGCCCTACTCCTGCTGGACACACAATTCCTCACCCAGCCCAGGATGTTCTTGGCATTCTTGGCCCACCCAGACTGGTCTAAGCCATCTCCTCCTTCTTTTAGGGGAATTTTCATGGATCAGAGCCAAAGCTCCTGGCCCCATCCTGCACATCCTCACCGCTGCCCAAGGACAACGAGTCAGTTCAAGGACAAAGCTGAACATGGTGAGTAAAAAACCTTCCACAGCACGTTTTGAGGACCACAACCATAATTTTTCGATCCTCCCCCTTTTGCAGAACACAAAGCAGCCTTGGCTCTGGAGTTTAAGGTGGAAGTCACAATGTTTCCATCAAGTGAAGAGGGAATCCTCCCAATTCCTTGCTCAATTTCCGCCAGATAAATCCTGGGATACACAAACCCTCCCAAATGGGGGTCAGGTAAATATTAAAAATCACTGCTGACCAAGGGTTATAAACATCATAAACTGACTTAGCTTCTGTCACCCCACCAACATCTCAAAAACAAAGCCCAAAACACCCCAAAGGCATTTGTACAACCTGAGTACGACCTGATTAAAGTGACGAGAGAAGATGCAGAGGTGAAACCTGACTTCTCCTTCCCAGCAGAACATCCACAGGGAAACTGTGGCAGCCCCTTCCTAAGGGGGGAATTCAGGAAAAAAGACCTCATTGGCACCATCTCCGTGGGATTTTCCACATTAATCCTGCCCAAACCCCACCTGGGCCAGGCACAGAGGAACCCAAAACCCCCAAGAGCAGGAAATTGGGGAGTGAGGCTTGGCCAAGGCAAACAGAAGCAGCTGGTGACAAAGAACCTGCCTGAACCTCTTTGAGAATCACCGACCTGGAAAGCTGCTCCCTGAGTAAACACCTAATAAACAAATTATGAACCGGTGAATTAATAGTAAACCCATGAAAACGCTCCCTCCTGGAAATCACAGATCCAAAGCCAAGTTTGTAAGGCAGGAAAATTCTTGGTTTTCATCCCAAAGCCAAAGTCTCCTCTCAAAAAAAATATTAAAAATGTTTCTTATCCGCCTCTTGAAACAAGCCACAGCAAAATTTCTATTTCTCTTTTACAACACGGCAGCCAAAGAAGAGAATAAATGAAAAAAAAAATCTGGGTTAGTTCGTTTTCTCTGCAGCTGAAATTCTGGGTTTAACAGCCTTGCCACAGTTTTTTGCCAACACCCCACATCCAAAGAAACGTGAATCCCTAATTTATCACCTGCCCTGCCCCTTCCCCTTTGCTGAACCACCAACACTGGACAAGGAATTCATAATTCCCACCACAATTCCCAAGGTGGAATCATCCAGTCCTTATGGGGGAGACAGGGATGAGGAGAAGTGGGAGATTCAGGGCTCTGCTCACAGAATGTGCTGATGTTTTAACTCCAGAATCAATGAGAAGGTGCTGGTCCCACTCAAGAACCGCTTCAGCAGCAGCTGAACAGGATTATTTAAAGATAAAACAGAAAAAAAAAGGAATTTTGCAGAATATCCAAGCAGATTCCTCAGCTAAAGGGGGGAGAGATTCACTCCTGCTTTGTGCCCTGAGCCCAGCCCAGTCCACCCCAGTCCCACCTCCCCAAAACCAGTGGCCAAACTCAGGATTTGGGATCCTGAAGTTCCCCTGGCAGTTTCAAAGAGCCCAAGCCTGGCTTTGCCTTTGGAATAACCAGGGAAAGAGGGAATCATCTTTACCTCCAGGGAACACCACAGTGCTTACTGAAAGTAAAATACTCCAAAAACAGCTCCACAAATCTCTTGTTCTGGTGGGTTGGTCGGTTTGGGTGGGTTTTCTTTTTTTTTTTTTGTGTGTGTGTGGGGTTTTTTTTTTTTCTATTTTTATTGAAACTTTGTACAGAAGTTTGAAACATTTCCATACAATACTTTGAGACAGGACAAAAAAATGCCATGGTAAAGGAATGTAAACTGCAAGAAAACACAGTCTGAAAGTATCCAAATACTCTCTAATAAGAGTTTTAGTTTGAAGACTAATGCAGGAGGCAAAATAATATGCATACAGTATACAAAGAACAGTATACACAGGGCCAGCAGTGCTAACTATGAAAATTTTTGCATCAGATTTACTTCAAAGATTGATAGCAATATGATAATTCTATACACTAGACCAAAATTAATTTATCATACATCGTTTCTATGACAAAAAGCTTGTCATTAAGGACAGTAGCAACTTACAATATAATTAAGCTGTATTAATCTCATTAACACTTCTAAATCTATATTCCTACTACAGTAAAGGTTTTTTTTTTTTTTGTTTTTTCTTCAGTATATTGTCTTATAAGATCTTAACAGACCTTTAAATAACACTTTACCAAAAGAGACCTGGATCCATTATAGTGATCTTATCTACATGCCCATTTGGCTTATTTCCAAAAAAACAACCAAGGGACAAGGAAAAAGGCAGGTTTCAAATGCTATATGATATCATTTGGTTTTGGTCTGAAATGTATTTTAGAGAGTTTTTTTTAAAAAAAAAAAAAAACCAACAGAAAAAAGGCAGTTCATTAACTGGTATTTTATATAAAATCTGCAGAAAAATACAACAGCAACAAAACCCAAAAATACTTCACAGATATCTAAAAAAACATATTTTTTTTTTTTGTCTCAGAGATACAAGGTAAAGCAGCATCACTTTGACACTGTGCTTTTAAAAAAGAAGATGATGAATGAAGAGACTGCTCGAGTGAGATTAGAAAATTTTGCTTTCTTCTTGAAGAAGACTACTAACATTTTGCACAGCAACTATTTTTATAACCACCTCATTTTAAAAGCGTGAATTCCTAGACACACAATTGTCATTTCACCGCCAGTTTTTTTTTTTTGCTCAAAGTGTCTGACTTTACACAGTGGGACTGAGAATGCCAAGTGTCACCAGATGTCACTATACCATGAGTTCAAGATTGGAACAGAAGTGAAGCAAATGCCTTGAAACCAACACCAGGAAAGAAATCAAAGAGAAAAGTGTTTTGTAAATAAAACAAAAGCACTTTGCAAATAAAAAAGAAAAAAAAAAAAAAAAAAAAAGAAAAAACAAAACCAAAAACCCAAAAGTTCAGAGATCTCACAGTGAAATCAGAAATTCTAATTATATATGTTTTACATTCTAGGACTACTCTTTACCTTAGGCCAATTAAAGCACATTAAACCATTTAATTATATACAAACATTTTCTTTAAAAAAAAAAAAAAACCAAAAAAATAAAAATCAAAACATTGCACAGAAGTCTGCTTTTAACATCACATAACAAGGTTAGTTTTATTTCCAAAACAATTACATTTAAGGGCACAGAACATACAGAATACCAAATGAACAGATGAGTAATTTTGCTTCTCTGTACATGCTAAATCCAAAGATTTCCTCGAGAAAGCTGGAGCTTGGCAACTCCAGCTTCTTCCATGTCTCCTGTTCTCTGAAAGGGAGCAACTCCCAACACCTCCTCTATCTCAGGATTTAAAAAAATAGATATATAAAAAAAATAAAGCTGTTTTAAAGTTGTAAGCGTCTTTTAAGTGCTGGCAGAGCTCCCCTGGGTGGCTCTGCCCCCTCCACTGTAACCTGGTGGAAATAAATCCTTTTTTCTCCTCGGTTACAGGGCTCATGACTCTCATCAGAAGTCTCATCCTGGCCCTTCTGGGATCAGGGAACACACAAATGGAGAAATAAAAAATACACAATCTAAGGGATAGACTGAAGGCCGTTTTTATTTCTTACAATCTCGCAACTGTTTTCTTTCCCTAAAAGCTAAACAGGAAAAAAAAAATATTAAAAAAAAAAGAAGAAAATTAAACAGCAAGAAAACCTCTAAACTTTGGCAGAGAATAGCATCAAATCAGCAATTAAAAAAAAAAAAACAAACTTAAATAAAAACAGTCTCCCAAAATGTACTATTAAACTCTCAAGAAGCCTTCTTCTTTTTTATTTTTTTTTTAATATTTTTTTTAAATAAAAGGCTTCTACCATTTCCAGGAGCGAAAATCAAATATCTTAACCTGAAAAAAAACCAAAAAAACCCAAAAAATAAGTTAAGGGAAATAACAAGAAATTAAAAAAAAAAAAAAAAAAAAAAAAAGCTGTCCTTCCAAACTCAGCTCTCCAAGACTTGTCACCCTAAGCTCAAGGCAATAATAAATAAACCCATTGCTGCAAGACAGAAGCACAACCAGCCCCACACAGGGGGAGGAGGCCAGGCAACAAAATTCCTGACTGTCCATGGTGGGAAACACTCTGTGGTTCTGCTGGACCAAAAAAAAAATGAGGATTTAACCCCAAATTCTTCAACTCCCCCCCCCCTCAGCAAAGGCTTGTTTACGCTATAAAAAAATTCCCTTCTCCTACACAAGGTCCTTCTCGCCAGCAGGCAGCTCGCCTGGAACCTTTAGCAATATTTTTATCGAAGAATAAAGGCTTTTTAATAAGTGGTTTTATGCAGCAAAGAATATCAGCCAACTTCCAGGACACAGTGAGGCTGGAGAGGAGCACAAAGAACACCTCAGGAAAACACCTGAAGAGAATAAAAAAAAAAAAAAAAAAGCACTGGAGAAAGAGAATTGCCTCGAAAGCTTCCCAAGACCAGGTCCAAAGATGGGCTGGGGGAGGCAGATCAATAATTAAATGATGATCCTGCCTGCCAATTAGCAGTGTGATTAACGTGCCAGCTCGTTAGCGTAGCAACAGGGAGAATAAATGAAGGGGGAGATGGAGCATCATTCCTGAAGGATTTGACTCCCTTCCAGAGGCAAAGATGGGGTTTTTTCCCCATGGATCTGAGCGAGCAGGACGCTGGAATTCTCCTTCCAGTGAGGAGCAGATGACTCTGGGAAGGGCAGAGGGATGGAAGGAGCAGGAGAAGCCGATGGAAGCGCCTCCTCCAGCCGTGCCTTCGGCTGCCCACCCACGTAAGGCACCCTGGGGAACAGCACAGGGGGTGAGGGAGCCGAGCCAAAGGGTCCCTGAGCTGACCTGGCTTCCCAGGTGGTGGCTAAAGCGCTGGACATTGAGGGCGAGGAGGAGCAGCCGGGAATATCCCACTGCCAGCCGCTGCTCCCAAGTTCCCAATTTACACGAGTCTCCCCTTCCCCTGGGCCAAACTGGGTGATGGAGCCCCAGCCCAGCCTTCTCAGGAGGGGATTGTTGGGCTGAGAATTCTCTTCACCCTCTGCAAGCTCTTGTTTTTCACCCCACTCCCATCAAACGTTGCCCTGTGTTGTTTCATCCCGCGCAATTCCCTACGTTTTGCATCGAAGCATCACAGCTCAGCCCGCTAACGAAGAGACTTGAGATGCCATTCATTTCACACACCAGGATTTCACCCTTAGATAGGATTTAAAGTGTTTTCCCAAAGCAAGCTGTGGCCACTCAAATCATGAGAAAATGTGTCTCGTCCCATTGGTAGTAGCAACATCAACACCAAGTGTGGTGACTCCTCTCTACAAATATTGCAACAGTGCTCCAAGGTTTCCACTTTGGAGTAGTTCTACTTCCCAGCAGCGACAACTAAACCAAGAGGAGAAAAGTGGGGCAGAGCTCAGCCTCTGGTCAAAGTTTTGGAATGAATGAGATTCAACTGATATTAACACACCACCAAAACAAATAAAACCACCCCGAAAATAGAAGTGAATCCCTTTGATCTGAAAAGTGTTGTAAGTTATCTACTAAAAGCCACGTGGATGGCAGCACTGGAAAAGCAAAATTTCTCCAGCAAAGGCAGGATCGATCCCAAAATTTTCATCTCTGCAAAATTTCCCCCACAGGAACCGGTTCTTGTTTGTGTGCCAAGGAAATGCTGCTGGACCCCTGAACTGGTTCTGGTGAACGCTCACAATGGTCCCTCAGCCCGATTTTGGCCCAGCCAGTTCGTGCTCTCCTGAATGAGCTCGGGAGCAAAGACAACTGGAGGAATTATTTCCATGGAAAGCCTGGAAATGACCATTCTGTCCTGGAGGAAGGATGAGAGCATCAACCTGCACACACCTGGGAACTGCTCACCCCTGCCTGGGCATCCACCCTTCAGCAGGAAAGATCTCTGGATCTAGAGACCTACAAATAGTTGTGACTGCCTGGGAGGAATTCAGGTTTTTGGAAAAATCCTGAGGACAGCACAGACCTCAATTGCCAGCACAGATTGCGGCTGCACGCGCTCCCTGCCTCTCCTGACACTGAATCCCTCAGGATCCTTCTGAGGACGGAGGACGGGAAGGAATTTCTTCACACAAAGGTCACTCGTGGGAAGGAGCTGCCCAGGGAAGTGTGGAATGCCCAGCCCTGGAGCTGTCCAAGGAATGTGGTGCTCTGGGCTGGGTGATGAGGTGGAGATTTGGAACTCGATGACCAAGGAAGGCATTTCCAAGCTCAGGGATTCTGAGATTCCTCAAAAAAACCCAAAAGGTTTGACAGGGTGAAAGGGGAAGTGGGAGACGAATGGGGCAAAAGGACTCTGGAAAACAAGGAGCACTTTCACCTCTCTCCCCCATGTCCCCTTTCTTGCCTTCCCAGTTGTTTTTTCCCCCTGCAGCATTGGGGCCGCAGGGACTCCTCCCAGACACAGCAGAGAAAAACCCTTCTGCAGGGTGAAAAACAGTTCTTCAAGACATGCAAAGCCTCATGTTTCTTTTTCCCAAGTGGCAGAATCTACAATCAGATTTTTCCCCTAAAAAAGAAGCTAATCCTAACAATGTCCTTAAAGTTCAGAGGCTGAATGGATCTTTTTGGCCATTTACTGAAACTCAAGAAATTCCACCTAAACCCAAGGAAAAAAATTCTTTCCATGGAAATGGCAGAGCCCTGGAACGGCTTCCCAAAGACATCCCAAACCAACCCTCAAAATTCTGGGATTCTTCAGTTTCAATCTACTACAAACCCCACAGAAAGAATATTTCTTCTTCCTCCTCCTCCATTGACAGTTTGTCATCTCCAGGCTTATTTTTGGTTTTTTCTTTTTTTTTTTCTTTTTTTTTTTTTAATACAGAAACTTTTCAGTAATGGAATTTACAGTGGATAACAATCATAAGACAAAAATTTCCTTAGAAAGAATACAAAAAAAAAAGGCAGAAAGCTGCTAAGAGCTATCATGTTTTAAGTGCTATAAAATGAGACAAGACAGCTTCCTGTTGTTGCCAGAAGAAAAATGAGAAACTGAAAAAAAAAAAAAAAAGCAAAAAAAAGAGCAATGAGTGCAATTAAAAAGTGCTAAGTTGGCCAAGGTAATACAGTTATTTTATAAATGTGCATCACAGCTCTGCATTTAAAAAAATCTTTTGACACAGCTTTAATCACTCAGCTTTTACACACTGGTAACTGATTACCTGTTATCTTCACTTAATGCTGACTGAGCTGTAACTGCCTGACTTCAAACACAGCCACCTGCCTGCCTTTGGTATATTTATACACAGAAAAACAAAAGGTTAGTGCTGCAAATGGAAAAAAAAACAAACCACACAACACAAAAGGGAAAAAAAAAAAAAGAAAAAGCCACCACAGGACAGGTTCTGCTTTCAGCAGAGGGAGGACAACACATCTCAAATGGTCTCAAAATAGGCTAAAGCTGAGTTGATCTTACAATTATAGCGTAAACAATGCCTGGGTCGTGGTTATGTTGTTTGAAAAGAAAAACCAAAAATCTCCAGAGACCTGTATCAACTTCTGTATGTTTAAGCCATACCCTTAAAAGTTCACTATTCACTCACAAAGAGAAGTAGACAAACATGAAGATTCCAAGCGAACAGACACAGACCAGTCCAACATTTAGTAATAGTTTAACTTTTGGAGTCTCTTCCAGCATTTGTAAACAAACAGTCTCTTCCTCGACCTCCCGCACCACTCTCTTGTTTACGGTTTACTTTTAAAGCCACAGAACCAATCTATGAATTTCAACTGTCTCGCCTTGTCGTCAGTCCCCTCCTCCTCCTCGTGCTTTTTCTCCCCCATCAGGGCCGCCTGTCCGTTGGAATAACAATCCACGGGCGTCTCCACCTCGGAGTGGCTCACCGAGATCACCGGGTTGCTGTCATCCCTGCACGTCACCAGGAGGTTGATGTCCTCCGGCTTCACGTTTTTAATGTTCTCCTCCGACTTCCCGTTGGGAATGATGTGGTTGGCGTTCTCGTTGCACTTGAGGATGCTCTTCTCCTGCGCCTGGTACAGCTCCCCCTTGCCGGCGCTCTCCGGCGCGCTGCGTTTCCTCAGCGCCCAGAACGTGGTGGTCCGCACCTGCTCCTTGGTGGGCGGCGGCGTCAGCAGGCTCACCACCACCGTCACCGCCCCGGTGATCCAGAACAGCCCCGTGGCCACGTACATGTAATGGATGTTCTTGATGAAGCCGGGCCTGGTGTCGGGCTGGTCGCACTCGGGAGCGCGGTAGAAGAAGGCCAGCACCAGGCGGATGGCGCCCAGGATGAAGCCGGCCATGCCGCCGTAGAAAGCGCCCTGCTCGTTGCAGCGCTTCCAGAAGATGGCCATGAGGAAGAGGGCGGCCACCGGCGGGGTCAGGTAATCCGCCACCTCCTGGATGTACAGGTACATCTGCCCGCCCTGCATCTCCACGATGATGGGCACCCAGGCGATGCTGATCACCACCATGAAGGCCACGAAGACCCTGCCCACGATCATCAGCTCCCGGGAGGTCGCGCTCTTGCGGATGAGCTTGTAGACGTCGAGGGTGAAGATGGTGCTGGCGCTGTTGAAGATGGAGTCCAGGTCGCTCATCAGCGCGGCGATCATCACGGCCATCATGAGCCCGCGCAGCCCCACGGGCACCAGGTTCATCACCAGGCGCGGGTAGGCGATGTTGGAGCAGCCCGCCCTGCTCCCGCACACCTGGAAGCAGTGCTCGGGGTTGATGCAGGCGATGTCGTCCGCAAACAGGATGCGGGAGATCATCCCCGGCACCACGATGATGAACATGGGCAGCAGCTTCAAGAAGCCGGCCATGAGGGTGGAGCCTTTGGCGTGAACGATGTTTTTGGCGGCCAGAACTCTCTGCACTATGACTTGGTCGGCACACCAGTACCACACCGAGGCCGGGGTCTGTCCCAGCAGAAATCCAGGCCAGGGGATGTCTTCGTCCGTCGGCTCGCGCAGCATTTTCAGCGAGTCGGGCTTCGGATTGACGTTGCAGGAGTTGGTGTTGGAGATGTTGTAGGTCAGGAGGATGGAGGTGATGTTGGGCGTCGCCAACATGTACCTCCTTTTCACTTCTTCAAACCCACCGACCTCCGTGAGGCTTATGATCATGAGTGTGAGGGCCCCGACGATCATAAGCAGCGCTTGGAGGGTGTCCGTGTAGATGACGGCCACCAGCCCTCCGGTCACAGTCAGCAGCGCCGTCATTCCGATCAGCAGGATCACCGACAGGTAGAGGTTCCACCCTAGGGACTCTTGGATAAAAAGCGCCCCCGAATACAAGTCAACCGAGAGTTTGGTGAAGATATAAAGAATTAGAGACAACGCTGCAAAATAGATTTGAATCCTATGCCCTCCGAACCGCTTGGACAAGTATTCGGGCATGGTGTACACTCCCGACCGGATGTAGACTGGCACGAAGACCCATCCCAAAAGCTGCAAAAGCATTAAGGCGTTGAACTCCCACGCGCCTACGGCGAATCCGCTCGCCGCTCCAGATCCTGCGAGCCCAATGAAATGTTCACTTCCAATATTGCTCACAAACAACGAGGCCCCGATAGCTACCCAGGTCATAGAACGCCCTGCCAAAAAGTAGCCACTCACGGTGCTCCGATTGTTTCTCCACATGGCAAAGAAACCTATGCACATTACAAGCACGAAGTACAGGGCCACAATGGCAATGTCTGCTGGCTCCAAAGCAGCCCTCATTTTGTAACCAAAAAAGCCTTCGCTGACGTCCACTTCTCGCCCCCCAGCCAACGTCTCTTAAGCACCACGTGAACCAGTTTTAACCAAAATCAACACAGCGGGTCAAATTCTTTGTCCCTTGGTTTGCTGTCCTGATGCTGGTGGCAGTGGTACATTTACTTTTCTCCGCTTCTCAAATTTGGGAACTTAGCACGCACTTTTAATCCACATTCCACAAGAGCATCAGCCTTAACTCAGTTGATGTAGGAGAAATTCTTAGTTGCAGCTAAGTTTAGTGAGGCCTACTGTACCAACCCTGCAAGGCAGCAAAGACAAAAGACAAAGATTGAATTAGAGAGGAATTTCATGAAGTAATGAGAAAAAATTTGAAGTGTAGTAAAACAAATCACTGAACACCACAGATTTTTCCCCCTTTATAGTTCCTGCAATCCATAACAGACATCATTCAGTATTTGTAGGGCTAAGTGGTAAAAGCCTTTTACAAGTCAACTTCAGTGGTTACAGGCACCTTCAGAGACGCAGCGATTCGGGAGGATTGAGTGACCCAAATTCCCCACAACAAGGCAAGCAACTAAATACATTTTTTTTTTTTCTCTTTACTCTGGTGTCTAACAGATCTCCTTCTCAAGCCGCTAAACAGATCTTTCATCCGATCTTTGGAAATAAAATTAAAATACTCCAACAAATACCAACAGCCGTGGAGCACTGGCTCAGCATTTTCTGCACTGTACCCACTAAATCCTGGGAGATTCTGGCACCACAGAAATGCACTTGAGACACCAGCTGGCTGCTAGAAAAATCAAAGTGAGGTCACAGTGCTGTCAGAAAACAACATCCATTTCAAATCAGCTGGAGAATCAAGGTTATTCCGCAGGTTTTGAGGTGAGTTTGCTCCTGTCTGGGGTACAGATAATCACAGGGTTATTTTTCACGTGGAAAGCTCTCCATACAGTCATGTGAACCTAGGGGAGAAAACATCCCATTCCAGTAAGTGGCAGAAGCAAAACTCTGCCTGGCATCCCATTTTAGGGCCAGCACCTTTGGATACCCACAGCTGGGGTTTCGTGGGAGCACCAGAGGCACAGGAGGGAACACTGGGTGGATTTTGGCAGCAGTCACAGCTGGAAGGATGCCAGGAAATGCCCTTCCCAGCACCCATTCCCATGGTGAAGCTTTCCCTGTCACGGTCTTCCTGAATTCCCAATCCCACCTGACGGCTGCCAAACGTGTCAGGAAACAAAATTCATTTTGCCAAGCAGGACTGAAGCGCTGGAAGTGGAGGGAAGGGGACGATAAAGACTTGGTGGCAGAGGAAGGGACACTGAGGAGCTGCATGGTGGCTCCCTCGTGGATTTGGGATGTGTTCCCATCTCCTGTTTATGCTTTGGGAGGTACCACAGAATCATGGAATGGTTTGGGATGGAGGGACATTAAATCCCACCCAGTGCCACCCGTGTCATGGCAGGGACACCCCCCACTGTCCCAGGTGCTCCAAGCCCCAGTGTCCAACCTGGCCTTGGGCACTGCCAGGGATCCAGGGGCAGTGTCACCCTGTGCCAGCCCTGCCCACCCTCTACAACCCAAAAGCTTCTACTGGATTTAGAGAGAGCTGGACACAGGATTCTCCCATTCCCTACTCCCAACGGCCATGGGAAGGGAAGATTAAAGCAAAGAAGAGGTTCAGTCTAAAGATCAGAACACAAACCTTCAGCAGCAATAAGAAGATTATCACAGAAGGTGAGGAACAGGGTCTAACTCCACTTCTCATTGCCACCCACTGGTGAAGGCACAAGAAAACCAACACTGGGTCTTTTTTTCTGGCCATAAAGTCTCACAAGTCCTACAAGCATCAGCTCCAGGCCTCCCCTTCCAGTTCATTCTCTGGCACAAGGCTGAAGCTCCCATTTCCTCATTAATTAATGATTAATATAAACCGCCTGATAGCATATTCTAATATTTGGTTGGTTTCTTGTTTAGCACCCCTGCCATATATTGGGTTTGTTTAAAAGGTCAATAAAGCCATTTCAGATGCCAAGAGAGTTAAGGTTGGAAATGCACACGTTGTGTTGAAGGCAGCAATGGTGCTGAGGTAAAAACGTGCAACTCCTCATACATTTTAAAAATAGCTCCCAGCAAGCCACAACTTCGGCCTTCAGGAGAAATCCACCACTGTGTCATTTGTATGGTCCAGCTGTTTTTCAGGAGAAAAATTTTAAAAAATAAAAATAACAAGGGTTCCCCCCAAGCACCACAAACCCACTTGAGAATAGAGATATTCCTACTGCTGGAATTACAGCCAATAATGAGAGACTGAGGAGACATGGCACAAAACGGACTGATTACAGCACTGGGCTAAATTTATCATTCCTCAGAAGCCTCAAACCACAGATGTATTTTCAATTCTTCCACAGAAGAATTCACATTTCTCCCCACCCGCAAATACAGGAGTAGTTAAATGGTCTAATAGCTTAATCCAACCCAAAATTATAAACACTTCACATCAGATGACGCAATCAGCGCCAAGTTTAATGGACTATTCTTAGTTTTAAGCACTTTGGAGCAACACTTTAATAGTGTTGTGTCTTTTGCCATATTCAGCTAATTTTTCAACTACATTATGTTTATACCAAAACGATAAATATTTGAAGAGAAAGGGAAGAAGAGATTTTACTGAGATATGACAAAAGGAAAATCTGCTGTGCAGAAAACCAGAAGAACAGCCAGATAAGGAAATGGCAATAATTAATATTTTTATTGTTCTGTTGCCCTTCTCATTACTAAAAAATGTTTGATTTTAACTTGAGTTTACCCTCCACCATCTTCCCTGTAGGTTCATCAGTGACCTGTCACAAATATCCTAGAGAACAGTATGAAAAAAAAAAAAATTCACAAGAATATCTGTTAAAATGAATTCAATTTGATACCAGAAGTATCCAGAGTGTTTCTATGATCCGGATATTAACAAGGAAGCTGTGGCTGCCCCTGGATTCCTGGGAATGTCCAAGGCCAGGCTGGATGGGGCTTGGAGCCACCTGGGATAATGGAAGGTGTCCCTGCCCTGGGGGTGGGACTGGATGGACTTTAAGGTCTCTGAGAATCCAAACCTTCTGTAATTCCAGGATCCAGACTCTCTGACAAGTGTGTCAGTATTAGACGCAGCTGTCCTCAAATAAATTGTGACATTCCTCAATTAAGTCACTTCAGTTCCAAGGGGCTCATTCCAACCAAAATAAACAACATGTGAAGTTCCTGGAGCGCTTTCCATACAAAGACACGGCCAGACCATGCACCTGAAATAATCAAATTTCAGAGAGTTGAACCCTGCCCTTTGTCACCAACACCTGAGGGGTTGTTTTTTTGGTTTTGGTGTTGTTTTTTTTTTTTTTTGCAGGGCTCAGTTTGCCTGAGCTGGAAGGTGGAAAGTTTTCAGCAGCCACCACAAATTTGCTGCACTGTCACTAAATTACAGCACTGAAGTAGCTTCTTGTACCAGTTTCTTAGACCTAATTCCAAAATAACCCTGGAACTTTTCTTCATTAGGAAAATGAGACTCGTCCCTCTGAACTTTCAGCAAGTTCTGACCTCAAGTCTTACAAAGGACTTTTGAGATGCCCCATGTGAGTTTAATCCTGAGTTATTAGAACAGTGAACATTGTGGCACTGACAGAGGGAGGAAAAAAAAAAAAAAAAAAAAGGCAGAAAGACAGTTCTGCTGCCAAGGACTGGGAATTTTTTTCCCTAAGGCTGTTTTCTGGCTGGATCATATCAAAGACACAAAACAATGTGCTTCCCTCTTGTGTGGAAATAGAGGCTGCAGCTCTGGTGAAACAATGCATATGTCTCTCCAACACCCAGCCCGTTCCTTAAGGGAATAAAAAAATCCCAAGCAAGTCCCTGAAGAGAGATTTCGTAACGTGAAGCAGACCCAGGGTGGGATTTTGAGGAGAAATTTGTACCATTGTTCTAAAGGAAAACTTTCTCCACAGTGCTTTTCTAATAAAATGGGTGTTTAAAACATGCCAGAGTCCAACTGCTCCAGCTCTGAAGCCACTATTTGTTCCCAGCTCCATCGGCTTTTTGGTGATGGGAAGTTTCTGAGCTGACTTTTCCTTTTCTTCTCACCAATCCTGATGTCTTAAGGGTTTAATTTGGGGATGCAGATGCCCACCTATCCCACAGGAGTCTCCACTGTCATCAAATTAAGTGCTGTGCTCACAGATTTCCAAGTAGTTCTCAGATTATTTCTTGGAAACAACATTTTCCCTCTCCACCTTCAAGCAGGAGCATTTGAACTCAGACCTGCAGCACTTCACCTACTGAACAGCTCTGTTGTGTGGAAGGAATCTGTCCAGATTGCCAGCATCGTGGAAAATATTAAGTCTGCCACAGAAGAATTAATAAATAACAGGAGTCTCACGCCTTGAGTGGGGTCTGTGCCATGTCCAACCCCCTGAGTGTGTTCTCCAGACTCCTCACACTCCTGAGCTCCTACCTGTCCACTGCTCCTCAGTAAACACAAGCAGGAAAACCTATTGGGGGAAAAAAAAAAAACCCAAAAAAAGAAAAAAATAAAAGCTTCGTTCCATTTACCGCAGCACTCCAGAACATAAAAAAGGAGCACTGAAGCTCTTCATGGAGTAAGTGATACATAAATTATGTAGCACATGCCCTTGAGGAAGCAGGGGCTATCCTTGGCAGCTGCTCAACACAGCCCTCAGCATCCAGGGCAGCAGTTCCAGGCTTTTCCCTGAAAACCAGGAGCTGGGGCAGAGGAATGTGCCAGGAACCCCCCTGGGACAGATAGGGAAGGCAGAAGTTGAGCTGGAGCATCCAATAAATAACTGGAGCTGCTGGGGATGCCAGGCCAGGTCTGGACTGAAGAGGCTGCAGCAGGAAAGGGCCACGTTACCTGAGCCAACCTGACTGAACCTGTTGGTCACACTCTGTCTCATCAACCTCCTGCTGGTCTGGAGAACTCAGGAGCCAACTCCATCAACCACCACTACCAAAAAAAATCCAACTGGAGGTGCAAGGATCCAGTCACTCACTCAAAGGAGTTGTTATGGACACGTAAGGAACTTTTGTTTTGGTCAGGAATCACTCCAGCTCTGGTCTTCGTTTTGCTGCAGCAGCACAAAAAAAAGCAGCTTGTTCCAGCATAAATTCTTCTGGATTCTTTTCTACACCACTGCTGAGGGAGACACGAGAGAAATGAGTAACCCCAGAGCGAGAGACACAGAGAACTCACTGCGTTTGCCAGACAGAAATGGGATGTACAGTGGACAATTACAGAGCAGAAACTGGAGTGATGCGAGGCCAACTGCAGCTCAAGGGCACCGGGACTGACACTCTTAGAGCAGGACATCGTTTAGTTGTCATTTTTGGGGTTTTTTTAACCATTTCCCTCTCTCATCCCAAGCAAATGCACCTATTCCAATGTCCCACCAAAGTCACAAATGAAGGGGGGGAGAGGGCACAGAAAGGACACTCCAGCAGTCAGTGGACTCAAGAGAAGCTCCAACCTTGCAAAGCAAGAAAAGATGGATTTTTTTTTTCAAAATCTGCATCACCCTCCCCGAGCCACTTCGTGCCACTGCCTGTGACATTCACAGTTGGCTGGTTCCCTTTGCCAAGAGCCAGTCCCCAGCACTCCAGCAGGAATAAGGAACTGATTTGCTTCCACTGTTCCTCCCAAAACTCCAAACACCTACAGGGCAAAGGGGAGGGGGTAAGCTGGGGACAGAGGGAAGGAGATAGAAAGTCCCTTTTTATCTGTTAAAATACAGAGACACCAGAAAGAAACTCTGTCTTCTCCAGGCTCAACCCAGACATGATGTAGCATCGTACCCAGGAGATCAATCCATCAATTTGAAGAAAATAAGGAGCTAATACCTTCCTTTTCCCCTTGTCAGCCCAAAGAATTGGCTTATGTTTCCACGGGTGACAAATGTTATCTGGAGGAATTTCTTCATGGAAAGGAACTGGAAGGGGCTGCCCAGGGAGGTTTGGAGTTCCCAGGGAAGGCGTGGAGGTGGCACTCAGTGACAAGGTGGGCATTGGGCACAGCTGGGACTCCCTGGGCTGGGAGGGCTTTTCTGAGCTCTGGAATCCTGTGAAAGGAGCAGAAACTGCCAAATAACTGAGCCTCTCTTCCCTGGGAAATCAGCAGAACCTTTTCTGCCTTGGCTGCAGCTCCAGCAGGGCCCCCCGAGCTCAGTTTGTCACCACAAACCCCAGCCCTCGGCAAGGAAACCACAGAGAGGTGACATCCACCCCTCTGCAGGACACAGTTCTTTTCCACAGGAACTGAAAGCAAAAGGGGCAGAGACAAACCAGAAGCCACGTGGTCAACAGCAAAATTAAGGGCACCACAGGGCAAAAAGCCAGACATTTTCAAGGAAGTGCGAAGGGGCTGGCAAAAACTGGAAGGTTCTGGCATCACACAGCACCAGGCAAGATTTCCCTGCCAGATCTCACTGCACTGGAAGGTGCAGAAGGACACCGAGTCCCGAGGCTCAGATCTCTCCTTCTGACAACCCAAAATCCAGCAGCACAAACGTTTCACTGCCACGGCAGGAATGAAGGACATGGAGTACTTGGTCACCAGAGCAGCAGCAAGAGAATGGGTTAAACAAGCCTCAACAGCCAAGAATTTCATTTCTGGAGTGGATTTGGGACCGCTTCAGATCTCTGGACAAGGTTATCACCATTTTAAAGGCAAATCTCAAAAATGCTGCAAAACCTCTGCTGCTACTGAAGATGCCCTTCCCTTCAGCTGGAGGTTCAACGATGTGATGCAGCTGGTGGTGATCACCACTCAGCAGGGAACTGGATAATCCCAGCCTAAAAAATGTGCTGGTTCATCCCATTTGAGGAGGATTTTGGCTGGGAGAGTGCAGAAGTTACTCGGGAAAGGAGAAAGGAGTGGTAGTCCCCATGGAACTGGGCAAGATACCAGGAGGAAATTCTTCTTCAAATTTCTAGGAAGAACAAAAAAGAAAAAAAAAAAACCAAACCAGACTCATGAAGCGTCTTTAGGACCTCCCCAAATTCCCATCACTTTGCTGGCTGCCCACAGTCTTTGGAAAAATATAAAGCATCCCCAGGATTATTGATAGGTGAGACAGAAGTTCAGGATCATACATCATCCAAGAATTTGAGGCTCTCCACGCTTCCCAGTCAGCTGGGTGCTCTGTCAAGACTTCTCATCCTTCTTGGAGATTTCAAGACACCAAAACCAGAGTTCAATAAAATTCTGCTGGTTATAAAACAATTAATGCTAATCACAAAGCTTGATGCAGAATATCTGTATCGAAAGCTACCAAACATTAATTTCTTTTTCTAAAACACCAGCTGCACTGAACAAATTCCCTCCCTGTATCCATCCTCTGCATGGACCTGGCTTTTTACTATTCCTTAGATATTTGCAGGACTGAACACAAGGACTGGCTCGCAAGTGGACAAACCAGGATTAAAACATAGCAGAACAACAGTTCTTCTGCAGTTCCTCAATCCTGTTTCTTGGGTTCATGACCCTCCTTTCACACCATCCACTTCCTTCCTGCCCTTCTCCTCAGCAGAGGCGATGAATTTTTCATAGAATCTCACTTTTAGCACCAATATCTGCACCAGTGCTCCCCAGGCCAGGTCCTTCACATCTTGCCTTACTTTCCACGTTATTTACTTCCCATATTTCCCGTTCCACTTCTCCATAATTAGTTATATTTTGAAAATCCTTCTGTGTTTTTATTTTTTCCCTGCTTTCACCTTTTGATCAGCTCCTCAATGCACGCTGGGGATATTCCTGGTGCTCCACAGGGCAGGAATTTTTCCAGGGAATAATAACCTGGTTCCCAGAGGTTCCTGCTGCCCTCAGGTAAGGATGGGACATGAAACTCTGCCAAGCAACTGCTCCCACCTAAGCAGCTCTTCCTTCATCCCACATTTGCAGCTGGGGAGGTGTGAGTGCCTGTGGCTCCAGGAACTATCAGCCTGCCATGGATGGAGCCTGAAAAAATCATAGAATCATGGAATGGTTTGGGTTGGAAAGACCTTAAAGCTCCTCCTGTGCCACCTCTGCCATGGGCAGGGACACCTCCCAGTGTCACAGGGTGCTCCAACCTGGCCTTGGACACTTCCAGGGATCCAGGGGCAGCCACAGCTTCTCTGGGCAAAGGAAAAACAAAAGCAAAGATAAATTACTTGATCAACAACTTAACACCTCCCAAAGCAATCTTTGCGGGGCGATTATGGTTCTGGGATAAGGGAACTGGAGAAATCAGCTCCTGAAAGAACACACAGGGAAAAGCAGAGCTTCCATCAGTCCAAAGTGTGGAATTGATGAAGATTAGGAGACAGAAAACACAAAACACACGTGAGCTGAGGGAGCAGCTTCTCCTCAGTGTTACAATGGACAACTTTGACGGGAGTCAGCCACATTCCAGGGCTTTCCAGCAATGCAGGGATTAATGCTGTTCAGCACAAAGGCTTCTCCTGCCCTCTTTCCCAAGAGTTTTGGGACAGAATCTGCTCCATGCTGAAGTTAACCAACATCTCCCTGTTCACAGCCAGAACACGTCAGGAGCAAAATCCTACCAGGAGCAAAGAGCTCGTAGCTGAGGAAGAAGCAGGGGCAGCCCAGAGAAGTTTTAACTCAAAGGTTAACCCCCACTGCTGTCCCCTGAAGAGGGACTGGCCAAATCCCACTGAAATCCAACCAAAGGCCTGCAAGAAACTGAAATTAGGCTTAAACTATTCTGCAGAAGAGAATAATCCTCTATGTCCCCTCACACCCAGGCACGTATCCCACACTTGGCAAGAAATTCCTGCTCTTCCAAGACTGAAAATGTCAAATATCAGGCAAGAGGGTATCGTTCCCAAACGCTGTCTGCACCACGCTCTCCAAAATTCAGTTCTTCTTATGGAATGCTCAAGGCAGAAAACAAAAAGGTGACTCCTCCAGCAGAGCCAGTGCTGGATCTTGCTGTTTTCTGATCCTGTCTTTTGGTTCCAAGGCTTTGGTGTCCTTTCCAGCACCACCCCCGACTCCAGGATCCCTCCCTGCCAGGCTGAAGAGCCTGTTCCAGCCTCCTAAAAATGCCAGTTGGGCACAGAGGAACAAACTTTTGTGTCATTTTAACCTGCTCAGCTGGGAAGAGAGGTGGGGAAGATGCACAATTCCACTGGAAGAGCAAGTGGTTCGCCGGAAAGGAAAGAAAATTAAATAAAATGCAAGAAAATAAACCCAGTATCTCCCTGCTTCATTCTCTCCCCCTCTCCTTCCTGGCAACTGAGGCATCAAAAGCCCAATTGCTGCAGCTGCCTACACAGCAATTAAGTGGAATAGTCAAGATGTCAAGCAACACTACTGCCCATTTACTTTGGCATTCCCAAAATAGCCAACAATCTCCACAGGGCAGGTAGAGAATTTTAGAAACACGGCAACCCACTCCAAAAGCAACAAACAGCTGCTGAAGACAAGTTGTGTTGTGAGAACATGGCTGGGGAAATGAGAGCCCACATTCACTGCAGGATTATTATTATTATTATTATTATTATTATTATTATTATTTGGAGGTGTCCAAGGCCAGGTTGGAAAGTGTCCCTGCCATGTGGAACAAGGTGATTTTTAAGACCCCTTCCAACCCAAACCACTCTGGGATTCCAGGAATGGGTGGATGGGTCTCCTAGTCCAGGTATTAGCTGAAAAAAAAGGTGGCTAGGTCTGAGATTATGACACTGTGTGCTTGAACTTTGTCACAGGTGAAGATGAGCATGCTGCTAATAAAACATTGATGAATTTCCTCATTTTTAGTGAAACACTCTGAGTTATTTACCAAGTGCGCATTCAGTTCCGGTTACAGAGGGGTGTCCCTGTGCCCTGCTCTGGGTGACAAGGTGGGCATCAGTCAAAGGCTGGACTCCATCCTGGAGGTCTTTTCCAAGCTCAAGGACTGTGGCATTCCCACTCTGTGTCCCAGTCCCCTTGGAGGTCTGGCACTGCCACCCCACAGCCACTCTGCACAAACACCCTTGGAGGAAAGGAAACCATTTCCAGCCTTTCTATCCTTCCCTTTCTCCCTCACTTCCTTCCAGGGAGTTTCAGAGCTCCCTGCAGAGCCTTGTTCTCCCAACCAGTGAGAATTCCTGAGGATTCACTCCTGGGGATTCACTGCCCTTCCCTGCTCAAAGTCCTGCCACAATCCTCCCACTCAAAGATGGGAGAAAAATCAGGAGCCTTTAGAAAGTCAGCTTTTGCTATGAACAGGGAATCCAGGCCATGGAGAGCCCTGTGTTCATTTTGCACCTTTCCCTCCAGCACAGCTGCAGGGCTTGGCTGGGGCTGCTGTGGGCAGGTAACGTTTGGTTTGCAAACACTGGGACACTGCTGATAACAAATCTGCCACCCAGCTCCCCTCAGCGTTTGTGCTCTGCACGCTGCGGAAAGAAACACGGCGGGCAAAATGAATCATTTCACCTCAACGTGCTCACACCTTTCTCTGCCCAAAGCGTCTCCTCCATCAGTTCACACGCAGCAAACACAAACCCTCAAAATGCACCACAGAGTAAGGGGGGTAATTTATTTCAGGGGGTGCTTTTAGGACTTTTCTTATTGTTTTCTGAAGAGTCACTAAGTGAGGGCTCTGCTGATGAAAAACCTTCTATATACACAGAGTATAAATAATACCCTGTGTTTTAGTATATAAAAATACAGTGGGCTTAATCCAAGTCCATTACTTCTCACAAATCAGGACAGAGAAGAGCTGCTCAACTTTGACTTCAGAATAAAATCCTGACTTTTTGCATAAAGTACATGCAGACAACCAGTGACAGTGACAAAGGCTGGAAACTGAAACCAGTGCGAAGTGAAAGTTTTCCCCTGTTTTGCCCCCACCAGTCCTAAAGCTCTTGGGTGTTGCATTTTTAAGGCACAAAAGGAGAGCTGAAGAGGCTCTGGAGCCTGCCAAGCCTGAGGAGAGCATCAGAGCAGGGATGGATGGGATGTGCTGCCTTGGGACCTTCCCAACAGACTCCAAACAGAAGCCACATGCAGGAAAAGAACAGGAAAGGATCCCTGAGACTTGGACATGAGCAGGGCTGGGCAGCAACAGGGTTTAAAGTAACAAAAAACGAACAGGAGGGACGCATTCTGGATCCCTGAGAACGCCAAGGGAACTATGAAAAGAAAGCTGTGGGTAGGGAAAACCCCACAGAAGCACCAAGTTTGCCACTGGAGAGAGGCAGCAAAGTCTCCAGGATGAGGTTTTGCACCAAGGTGCCAGAGAGCTCCCAGAAGTTCAGGACAAGCCCTAAAGCACAGGAAAGCCAAGTGACAAGGGTTTGGGTTTGTTTTTGGGGTTTTTTTTGGAGGACAGGGGAGCTGCCACAGGTGAGGAAGGACATCACAGACACCAAAAGAAGAGTCAGCACTTGCTCAGACAGCACCAGGACACGCAGCCACCACAGAGGGACTGACAGGGAACACCTGCCCAGGTGCTGTCACCCGTGTGGAAAAGCAGTGCCGTTTATTCTTCCACAGGAAGGAGCTATGGAATCATTCCACTGTTTCAGACCGGCTTATTAGTCCCATATTTTGCCTCATTTAATTCTGTATTACAGCCAGGATTATGCACAGCTTACAGGGGTCATTAGAGCAACCCCTCCCCAGCCGAGATCCAGCAGCACCACGGAGCATAAAACCACTGGAGGAAATATTTCCAAGTGTTCTCATGGCACGAGAAAGGCAGGAGCAGCAAAATATCGGGAAACAAAAAAGCAGCCAGACCTGGCACGCTGCGAACAGCACGAAAATAGCAGCACCTACAGACAGACTCTAAATTTTCGACTGACAACAAGGGTGGGTTAAAAACACCAGCACAAACTGAAATGTTTGGACATAATCACAGAGCTAAAAAAAAAACACCAAAAACAAAAAACCATCCTTGAAGGTACATCCATGTGGAAAGAACATGCTGGAGAGTCCAACTTCAAAAAGAGGCAAAGGTTGCAGCTGTTAAATCCTGAGTGCACTGATGCTCATTAGAAGCATCTGACAGCTAAAAGCTTATCCCTGCATCTCCGTGGTCACATCCTAGAAACCAGGGAGCCTTTCCAGCAGAGAGCACTCCACGGCATCCTTTCAGAGAAGTCAGTTTATTCCTGCCTCAGTATTATGGCAGATTGGCTACGCTTTGCTGTCCTGCCCTGGCTTTAAGCATCTCCCACATCAACAGCACGGCTACAAAAAGCACCTCTGCCTCGTCCACCCGTGGGGAGAGGTGCGGGAAGGAACCAAAAAAAAAATAAAAAATAAAAAAAATCGGACAAAAATGACACGTTGTCAGGCAAGCGGAAAAAAGCAGCGTGTTTTTGCCCTGGTGCAGCAATGTCACCCGCCTTTCTCCCCGCTGCTGTGTTTCTCCACTAGAGGACCCAGGTGAGATGTCTCTACTACAGCTTCTGCAGCTAAACCACGGGGAATAATATATCTAAAAAAAAAAAAAAAAAGAAGAAGAAGAAGAAGCAGCAACCAGCCCCGACATGTGGATGGTCCATGTAAAATGAATGGAAATGTACTAGTGCATGCGGCACACCAGACGTGCTCCCGTAATTCCCAAAAAAAACCAAACGCCACGCTGCTTGGAGCTGCTGCTCGGTGGGAAATGGGGCTGGTGGGAACCAAGGGTAAATCCCAGAGTATCCAGGATCAGAAGGCTCCAGCCCAGCGCAAGTGCTGCTAAATTCCAACACCAGCATTAAGCTGGAAAGTAACAGATAAACAAAGGCTATAGAAGGTACTAGAGAAGGGCCAGTATCAGCTGCTATTTACCAAATAAAACCTCCCATCCACACGGAGATGGCTCTATTTTATTATTATTATTATTATTATTATTTTTACGCACACACATCCCCCATTTCTCTCCCCCCCTTCTCCCCACCCCGCCCGCCCCTCCTTCCCCCACGTATTGACTCAGCTCCTGCCGAATGGGAACAGCATCATTTCACCGAGCTCTGTTATCACCGCGCTGCCAAAAAACAGCGGCAACGGCTGCTGCCACCCCCAGCGCCCCTTCCCGGGGGCGATAGCGCCCAGCCCATCGGTCCCGTTCAACTGCTGCGGGCAAAACCCCATCCCTGGCACTGCCCTGGCACTGCCCTGGCACTGCCCTGGCACAGCCGGGGGGGAAAGGTGGTACCCCGCGGTTGGGAGCTGGCTGGAGAGAATTCCCCTTTTTTCCCCGGAGCCTCGGGAGGTGGCCGGGGATGGCAGCGCAGGTGCGGGGAGGGGGATGGAAAGCGCTGCTGCTGCAGAGGGAGAGGGCGATGCCAAAGGCCGGCTTCACCTGCCGCCGGCGCAGAGAGGGGAGGGGACGGGCAAGGAGAGCCGCATCCCCGCGGCTGGAAAAGCGTGGGATCTGCTTACCTGCGGACCGGAGGGGAGGGGGAGAGGGGACTGCGGCTCGGAGGGGAGAGAGCCACTCGGCCAAGTCTCCGAGGGTGCGGGTAAAGGGGAAGGGGCGATGAGCGAGGGGCCGGAACGCGGAGGGAACCCCGAGGAGCCCGGGACACGCTGCGACACTGCAGGGCGACAAGGCCGGCCGGGCCACGCGGTGCGGCGGGGACAGCGGGCACCCAGGGGACACGGCGGCGGCACCGCGGGGCAACGGGAGGGGAACTGCCAGCCCCAGCTGCCTCCCTCCCCTCCTCCCGTCTCCTGTGCCCCACTCACCCTCTGCATGGCTTTCACGATCAAAGCCAGTTCATAGCGGGGCATCTTACGGCTGGCAGTGGCGGGAGGAGCGGGGCACGGGGCGGGGAGGAGGGGGCCGCGGCGAGGCCGGACAGGAGGAGCGGGGGGGACAGCAGGAGGAAGAGGAGGAGGAGGAGGAAGGCGCGTCCCGGCGCTGTAGCGGCTCCTTCCCGCGCGGCTCCCGCGGCTCAAACGCCCGTACGGGCAGGGGCGGCGCGGCTTAAAGGGCGCAGGAGCTGCGCACGCTCGACCGGGCCGGCCCTGCCCGAGCCAAGCGCCTCCCCCGCCGCGCCGGGGCCGTCCCGCAGCGCGGCCTCGGGGCCGGGACCCCCGCGCGGCCGCGGCCGGGCCCTCCCCGCGCTGTCCCCGCGGCCGGCGCCGCCCCCGGCCCCGCCGAGCCGCCCCAGCCTCCGGCGCGCCTGCCGCCGCCGCCGCTGCTGCTGCAGGGAGTGGAAATTTCCACTGCGCCGCCCCCTCGCTCCCCCCGCGGGGCCGCGCACGGAGCCGGGCCGGGGCCGCGCACGGAGCCGGGCCGGGGCCGCGCACAGAGCCGGGCCGGGGCCGCGCACAGAGCCGGGGCCGCGCACAGAGCCGGGGCCGCGCACAGAGCCGGGGCCGCGCATAGAGCCGGGGCCGCGCACAGAGCCGGGGCCGCGCACAGAGCCGGGCCGGGGCCGCGCACAGAGCCGGGCCGGGGCCGCGCACAGAGCCGGGCCGGGGCCGCGCACAGAGCCGGGGCCGCGCACGGAGCCGGGCCGGGGCCGCGCACGGAGCCGGGGCCGCGCACGGAGCCGGGGCTCGCGGCCTCGCCGCGTGTGAGCCGCGCGTGGCCGAGGCGGCTGGGGCCGCGCGTGTGGGACACTGACGGGGACACTGATGGTGTGGGACACCCTGTTGGTGTGGGACACTGCTGGGATCACCCTGCTGGTGTGGGACACACGGCTGGTGTGGGACACACGGCTGGTGTGGGACACACGGCTGGGGTCACCCCGCTGCTGTGGGACCCTGGTGGGATCACCCTGCTGGGTCACGTCGCTCGTGTGGGACACACTGCTCGTGTGGGACACTGCTGGAGTCACTCCGCTGATGTGGGACACACTGCTGGGATCACACTGCTGGTGTGGGACACTGCTAGGGCCACCCTGCTCGTGTGGGATACACTGCTTGTGTGGGTCACCCCGCTGCTGTGGGACACTGCTGCTGTGGGACACTGCTGGGTCACCTCGCTCGTGTGGGACACTCTGCTGGGGTCACTCTGCTGGTGTGGGACACACTGCTGGTGTGGGACACTGCCGGGGACACACTGCTGGGATCACCCCGCTGCTGTGGGACCCTGGTGGGATCACCCTACTGGGTCACCTCGCTCGTGTGGGACACACTGCTCGTGTGGGACACTGCTGGGATCACCCTGCTGGGTCACCTCGCTCGTGTGGGACACACGGCTGGTGTGGGACACTCTGCTGGAGTCACCCCGCTGATGTGGGACACACTGCTGGGATCACACTGCTGGTGTGGGACACTGCAAAGATCACCCTGCTGGGGTGACCCCGCTGGTGTGGGACACTGCTGGTGTGGGACACTGCTAGGGCCACCTTGCTCGTGTGGGACACACTGCTGGTGTGGGACACCCTGTTGGTGTGGGACTCTCAGCTGGTGTCACCCTGCTCGTGTGGGACGCTGCTGTGTCACCCCGCTGATGTGGGACACCAAGCTGGTGTGGGACACTGCCAGGGTCACTCCGCTGGTGTGGGACACACTGCTGGGGTCACCTCACTCGTGTGGGACACACTGCTGGGGTCACCCAGCTCGTGTGTGACACCCCACTCGTGTGGGCACTCTGCGCATGTGGGACACCCAGCTCATGTCACCCCGCTCGTGTCACCCGGGCACCCAAAGGCTCAGGTGGGACAGGGAATGGGGAATCGTCCCGCTCAACCCGCTGCCATGGGTGCAGACACCTTCCACAGGGCCAGGTTGCTTTGAGCCCCGGCCAACTTGGCACCTTCCAGAACCTTCCTCAGGACACCTCCGTGTGCCCCCAGGAGCTGCCGGTTCTCAGAGCTCCTCAGTGCCCAGCCAGGACCTTCTCCTTCTGCAGAGCCCTTCAGTGCACCCTCAGAACTCCCCAGAGCACAGCCAGGACAATTCCCATCCTCAGAGCATCCCCAGCTCCTTCCCCATCCTCAGAGCACCCCCAGAACTGCTCCATCCTCAGAGCATCCCCAAGTCCTTCTCCATCCTCAGAACTCCCCAGTGCACAGCCAGGACATTTCCTATCCTCAGAGCATCCCCAGTTCCTTGCCCATCCTCAGGGCACCCCCAGAACTTCTCCATCCTCAGAACTCCCCAGTGCACAGCCAGGACAATTCCCATCCTCAGAGCATCCCCAGCTCCTTCCCCATCCTCAGGGCAGCCCCAGAACTTCTCCATCCTCAGAACTCCCCAGAGCACAGCCAGGACATTTCCTATCCTCAGAGCATCCCCAGTTCCTTGCCCATCCTCAGGGCACCCCCAGAACTTCTCCATCCTGAGAGCTCCCAAATGCACAGCCAGGACAATTCCCATCCTCAGAGGATCCCCAAGTCCTTCCCAATCCTCAGGGCACTCCCAGCTCCTTTTCCATCCTCAGAGCTCCCCAGTACACAGCCGGGACAATTCCCATCCTCAGAGCATCCCCAGAACTTCTCCATCCTCAGAGCATCCCCAAGTCCTTCTCCATCCTCAGAGCTCCCAAATGCACAGCCAGGACATTTCCCATCCTCAGGGCATGCCCAGCTCCTTGCCCATCCTCAGGGCACCCCCAGAACTGCTCCATCCTCAGAGCTCCCCAGTGCACAGCTAGGATAATTCCTATCCTCAGAGCTCCCAAATGCACAGCCAGGACATTTCCCATCCTCAGAACATCCGCAGCTCCTTGTTTCCCATCCCCAGGGCACCCGCAGTCACAGCCATGATTTGAGCGGCTCTCGGGTGGATGTGGCCGGGTGTGGAGGCCTGAGGAGCAGCAGGATGGAGGTCAGGCTGATGTCTGGCCTTGGTGCCCGGGTTCTCCCAGCGAGGGAGGTTGTGGACACGCATTTCCCAGCCTGGCAGGCACCCCTGGCCGTCTGCTCACGTGCTGCAGCCACCAAGGTCAGTGACGCAGATCCCTCCGGCGGCAGCACATCCGACACCAGCGTCCAGACAGGCTGTGCTGGAAGCTGAACCACTTGTTCCCACTGAAGAAGGTGTTTGAGGGGCCTGGGGGTTTGTCTGAACACTCTTTGTCTTGTCTAGAGCAGAGGCTTGTTCCTCCCTTCCCTCACACCGATGCCCAGCGATGTGGCTTTGGGGAGAGACAAGTTTTTGCTCGAGCTGTTGAAGCAGTCATTGCTCCATCCTGTCCTCAGGAAAGAGGGAATTGAGAGCAGCACTACCATGCCCGAGGCCCAAAGGGAAGCAGAGAAAGTGGCACATCTCAAGATTCAAAAACTTCAGTGAAATACCAGTGGAATCTCAGCCCATCCAAAAAGGCCTCAACACCGTCCCTGGGCGCCCCAGCCACGTCCTTTCCATAGCCAGGGTGGTTTGCTTCTGCTCTGCCTGCACAGGGATCCTGCCACAGTCAGTGCCACGGATCCCGAGGGCAGGAATGGAAATGGAAAACTTCTCCCAGCTCTTTTCAGCAGGACTCGCAGCTCAGCCAGCCCCGGTAGTGCTGTGGGCCTTCCGCATCTCAGGCAGGTGCGAGCTCCCCGTGGTTCCCAACACATCCTGTGCCCTCCAGGCATGAGGGCTGTGCGAGTCCTGGGAGCTGTTTTGGGTACTGCTACAAGACAAATTGCCTGTGCAGAAAGTGTTTACAGGTATTCCCAAGCTCCCAGCCCTCCGTGCTCAGGCAGTAATTGCCAGGCAGCTGACAGGGAGAATTTACTGCCTGTTGGTGCTCTCAACACAAACTCTCCCTGGGTTTGCTTCCCTTTACTTTGCTTCCCTGTTTGTTTTCTAATGCAGTCTTGTCTGGCCTGAGCTTCTCTTTTATTCTGAGTGTGTGCCTGGCAGGTTCAGGAGGAAATCCAGGTGAGGTGGGAATGCGCAGGTATCCCTGCCATTCCCACCCTCCAGGTGCTCCCTGCACAGCCACAGGTGACCCCTGAGGTTCTCTTTGGCACATTTGGAGCTGGCACGTTTTGGCCATGGGTACAAAGGAGTGGGGAGAGCTCTAATTTCCCAGTTCTTCCGATGCTCTACCTCCTTCAAACGCTCCTCCGGTGGGAGAAAAGGAAACGTTCAATCCCTGTCCCTGTCATCTTCCCAGTGCTGCTTTCAAATGGCAATATCAGATCCTCAGTAGGATATAAATTTACAGTCACTGTTCCTTCTCACTTCTGACTCCATTCCACATGGAATCTCTCTAAATATTCATCTGCATGTGGCCAATTCCCCTCATTTTGGGAATCTGTATTTAAAGCTGTCTCAAGACTCCCCAAACATCAGCCTGAGTCCATTTTTGTTCGTGATGGGATTTGCTCCCTGCAAAAACATTTGATCCTGAGACTTCATGGACCCACTCCCAGGTGGATGTTTGATATCCCTGGAATGAGATCTGGGTGCCTGAGGGTCTCTCGTGCACTTCAGCAACACAGGTAGTGACTGCACCTGTCTGTCACATGTGTGTGGGCAGCTCATGGAGCATCCCAGAGTCCAGAGTCATCTGGAATGTGGGAAGAGCCCTTCAGGATCAGCCAGGCACCACTGGCATCACCCCAAACCCTCTATCAAGGTCCACATACAGACATCTTCTGAACATTCCCATAGGCAATGACTCCAAACCTCCCTGGGCAGCTCATCCCACAAAATACCTTTCAGTCTCCAGTCTGACCCTTTCCTGGTGCAATTTGAGACCATTTCCTCTCCTCCTTTCCCTTGGGACATGGCAGCAGAGCCCAACCCCCCCGGCTGTCCCCTCCTGGCAGGGACTTGTGCAGAGCCACCAGGTCCCCCCTGAGCCTCCTTTTCTCCAGGCTCAGCCCCTTCCCAGCTCCCTCAGCCCCTCCTGGGGCTCCAGCCCCTTCCCCAGCTCCTGCCCTGGACACGCTCCAGCCCTGCCTTGTCCTCCCCTGTCCATCCCTTTATGGAAGCTCAGGATGATCCCCAGATCTTTCACCACTGATCCAAGGTGTCCACCAGCTCTAAGCTCCCTTGAATCTCACAATCTTGGTTCTTCCTCCAAAAGCATCCAAAGACTGTAAGAAACTTAACATTTAATATTTAAAAGCACAGGGTTGGAGAGGATTGTCTGAACAATGAGTGATGGCCATGCCCTGAATACTCAGTGAGGAAATAAAAACTCCCCTGATAGAGATTTCATTTACTTTATTTAAGTAATAAGTGTCATGCAAAATATCCTGAGGTTTTCATGCTGGAATTTGGGCAAACCACCCTGTCTGCATCCTGGTGTCTATCCCATCTGCCTCTGTCCCAAAGAACATCCCATGGATGAATAATTCCACCCTTAATACATCATCCTTTGTAATAAAGCACAAGATAATAAAATGTCCTCATGCATTCCATATACATGGAATGTGCAAGTTGCCAGTGCAAGTTTTCTTTGGGAAAGGCGTTTGGAATGTTTGAGGGTTGTAGCAAAGTGGGGCTCTGCTCCCAGGGAACAGAGACAGGACAAGGGGAAATGTCCTCAGGCTGTGCCAGGGGTTGGACACCAGGAGCAATTTCCTCATGGAAAGGGAGGTCATAGCTTGGACTCAGCGATCTGGGAGGGCTTTTCCAACCTCAGTAATTCTGGGATTCCATGAAAAAATGTCCTCAAATACCTCAGAAACTTCTGACAAAGAAGCTGGCCCAGCATGGCAGGGTTAATGGGGAAAATGAAAGACAAAAAAACGGTGCTTTCAGAAGCTCAAAATCACCATTTGGAGCCTCTCTAAGCACAGCTATTTTGGGGTTCCAGCAGTCTCTTGATTAGGCTGGACTAAACCTCGTTTCGCACGATCCTCTGTGAACCACAGAAAGCCAAGTCTGTCCTCTTATTAAAAACCTTAATTTCCACCTATGAAACATTGCTCAACATCAAAATAAAATCAAAATTTACCCCAGATTTAGGACTGGGGTGTTGCTTACCTCCAGCCCCAGCTCAGGAGAGATGGAGGTGTTGGTAGAACACAGGGATTGCCTGTGGAAAGAGGAATTGCCCTGCCAGGTGAGGTTTTGTTTGCCTGGGGATGGGCAGGGGTGTAGGACAGGTGCAGGCCTGTTCTCCCTGCTCTTTCCTCACTTCTCCAGGAGGTTTGTCCATAAACACCACACATTTCAGGTGGGTTTAGGATTTAGGACTAGGCTCTAATGAGAGGATGTAAAAGAGAGAAAGGAAAGGGAGCAGAATAGATGGAAAAAGACTGGGATGAAGAAAAGCTAGATTGGAGGAAGATTAGGAGAGGAAAAGATGGGATAGTAGGAAGAAAAATGAGCAAAAAGAACAGGAAAAATCATGAATTTGTGTGTTCAGAGGAGGCTCCAGGATGAGCAGAGGGCTGGAGCAGCTCTGCTGGGAGGAAAGGCTGCCACAGCTGGGATTGTTCAGCCTGGACAGGAGAAGCTCTGGGCTGAGCTCAGGGTGGCCTTGCAGGGCCTGAAGGAGCCCCAGGAAACCTGGAGAGAGACAGTTCCCAAGGGCTGCAGGGACAGGACACAGGGAATGGCTTCCAGTGCTAGAAGGAAGGGTTGTACTGGATATTGGGCAGGAATTTGTGGCTGTGTGGATGAAGAAGCCCCAGATTTGCTGTGGCTGCCCCTGGATCCCTGGCAGTGCCCAAGGCCAGGTTGGACATTGGGGTTGGAGCACCTGGGACAGTGGGAGGTGTCCCTGCCCGTGGATCTGGAGGAGTTTTAAGGCCCCTCCAAACCCAAACCATTCCATGGATCTGAGATCTTTCTTATCAGCTCCCTTCAGACCCTTCCTTCAGGTCACCCCAAAGCTTCTCCTGTCCAGGCTGAACAATCCCAGCTGTGGCAGCCTTTCCTCCCAGCAGAGCTGCTCCAGCCCTCTGCTCATCCTGCTGCCCCCTCTGGAATTGCTCCAGCAGCTCCGTGTCCATCTGCCACAATGTGATGCTTGCACACCATGGAAGGAGTTTGGATTCTTTTCGCTGTTTACTTTAAAAAAGCTGCATAATTGCACACATCCAATCTGCTTTAAATGAGGACTAGGTTGCAAAATCAATACCACATAATGAGGAGCGTTATTTCTCCTTCCTCTCCTTCGCATCTGCATATGCAAAGTAGATAATTGCCTACTTTTCTTTTCCGTGGGCTCTGTGCCACATTTATTTTTCAGGGTGGAGCCACTCTGGAGCTGTGTCAGGATGACATAGTAGAGGAGGCTGCTGTCTCCAGAAGTTTTTCCACATTTGTTTCAGCAGACAGAAGATGAGCAGTGGATTTGCAGGGGATCACGTGGAAAAGGATGAGCTCTTGGGCTTAAACCAGCTGGGATGTGCCTTAGGAAGGGATTGAATCCCTCCTTCCTGACTTGGGTGAGGCTGCACGAGTCAGTTAAACCACACTTCTTGCAGGTGGCCGTGAGTTTCACCCTTCCCAGTTTCTGAGTGTCTGAATTGACATTTTGTGGTCTCATTTGCAGAAGTGCTGAATGATCCCAGATGGAATGAATTCAATTGGTGCTACACATGTGAAGTGCTCTGAATGAGGATCGCTGCAACTTCTCAAAATATTCACTTGAGCTCTTCGCTGTCTCAAACTGAGATGCCAGAATCTAAAGAAGCTTCAAGTGCAAGGTGATTCCAGCCCATCCCAAAGCCATCACACCCAGGAGGAAACAAAACGTGTTTATGGCTGATTGTTCTGTTCCATGGAAAGGGGAGGAAGGGGCATCTTCCTGATGTGCTAGAAATGTCCTGCCCAAAAAAACCCAAACCCAGGATGGTCAGGAAAGGTATTTAACTCCCCTGCCCCTCTCCTGAGTGTTAGTGGCTCTGCCAGATGGGACCAGGAGTCTCCAAAATTCCTGCCAGGAGGGGACAGCCAGGGGGTCGGGCTCTGCTCCCAGGGCACACGGACAGGAGCAGAGGGAACGGCCTCAGGCTGGCCCAGGGGAGGCTCAGCTCGGCCAGCAGCAGGAATTTCCCCATGGAAAGGGTGCTCAGGCCTTGGCACTGCCCAGGGAGCTTTGGAGTGCCCATCCCCGCGGGTGTCCCCTGGAGGTGGCACTCAGGGTGACAACGTGGGCACAGGGGGGACAGCCTGGGCTGGGAGGGCTTTTCCAGCCTCTGGGATTTTGGGATTCTGAGAAACACAGCTGGGTGGTGGTGGGAATGACTGTGGAAAGGTCTGGGGCTCGGGAAGCCTGAGAATTAAAGTGTGGTTTGGGAGGTGCAGTGCCCAGGGGGGCTCATCTGGGTTATCCCCAACTGCTGAGTGCCAGGAGAACCTGGGGAAAAAAGAGGGACAAGTGACTTTTCTTGTCCCTAAGCAAAGCTTTAAACTGGGAGAGAGGCAGGCCAGTGATAGAGTCCAAAAGTAGTTGTAACCAAGTGTAGCTATTGTGGAATACAAGATAAGATTAGAGAGATACAAAACGAGATTAGATGGGCTATTGGGGAGGGGTTGATCCCTGGCAGGGTGGGCAGGGCTGGCACAGGGTGCCCAGAGCAGCTGTGGCTGCCCCTGGATCCCTGGAAATGTCCCAGCTCAGGTTGGGTGTGGAACCTTGTGGAAGGTTCCCTGTCCATGGCAGGGGTTAAGCTTTAAGATCCCTCCAAGCCCAAACCATTCCTGGTGAGGGAACAGCTCTAAATGCACGAGCAGGCAGAGGGAGACTCTGGGAGAAGCTGCAGAGCCACCACAGGCACACCTTTGGTCCCTGTGTCCCATCTTCAGGCCACAACTCAATTAAAGCCCAATCAGTGACTCATTAACCCTCCAGTGCGAGCACACACTCCAGCAAAGTGGGACCAGCAATAAAAGCAGAAAGCCTGTAAGAGTGAACACAAATAAATCAACGTAATTAACAAAGAAAAGAGAAAATTCCAGGGAGGTGTGGCTGTCCTTTAGGAGTTAGAGCAAGAAAATGGTGAAAAACTGATGTGCTCTTCCTCCAGGATGGCAGCACGGGGAGAGGTGACACAGGGAAGGCCAAAATCATCGATGGCTTTTTCTCCTCACACCTCAACAAAGGAGAATGAACAATGGGCCACTGAGCAACCATGAAGGACAGAGAGACCAGAGCACAACATTTCAACCAGTTGGGGTTTTTCCAGTCAGCCAGACCTGGCAAAAACCGACTGAGAAGACCTGGAGGCCTGGCTGAATCCTAGAGGAATCCACAAGGAATCCCATCGCACACCTGGGAAAGGGAAGAGCAAGGGCAGGTGCCACAGTCACCTGAGTGAAAAAACCAGCTCGGGGAATGTCAGAGGAGAAAACAACCCAACTTGAATTCCTGGAAATTTCTGGAAACACATCACGAAACAAAGTTTTCTTTTGTGCATGGGAAATAATGAAATGATAAGTGGAGGCCAAGAATGATTTGCCAGGAACAAATCCTGCCCGGGCAGGCTCATTTCCTCCCCTGACAAGTAGCAGCTCTTATGGACAATAGATACTGCATATCTTGACTGGAGCGAGGCTTTCAGCACAGCCTCCGCTGAGGGAACTAAAATGAAACCATTGTAAGGTGGACTCAGCTGTTTGAAACATCAAAAACTCTCCAAGAGGGTTTGTTGGTGGTGTGGAAAAAATATGGAAAGCGTGGTTTCTTTGGGGTTTTTTTGGTTTTTTTTTTTTTTTTTTTCAGATGTCCCGCCAGGGGTTTGTGCCATTCTCTGTTTTCCTTGTGGTTTGGAGGGTGAAGGGTTGAGTGGGAAAGTTCTGCCAGGATTAACATCTTGATCCTTGAAGAAATGGTGTGAAAACAGCAGGATTCAGTGCAGGTGTAAACTCACTTTTAGATAATAATAAAACCCCTTCAGTGGAAGGAGCCAACAAGGCAAAAAAAAACGCTGGACAAAATCCCATGGGGATTTTGGAAGAGCTTAAGCTCCCTGGGGATCAAAAAAAGGTGTGGGAAAGCAAGGATTGTCCTGAAATGTCTAAACAGGCTGGTTGGGATGCATGGAATAATTCCTGCACTCCCACTCAGCCCTGGGGAGGTCTGAAAGTGCAAAATGAACGATTCCCTTTGGTCACTGACCTCGAGAAACCCCAAAGTGGTCTCCAACTTCCTCACCAGGCCAATTAGGGAAAGTCCTGAGAGCACAAATAGGTGCTGAAAGTCTTTAAAAAAAAAAAAAAAGCTGACCCTGGAGGGGAATGTCAAAGAACTGGGTTTGGTTGTTTTAATCTAGAGAAAAATAGGACAGAGAAGAAACATGATAAGAGTCTTCAAATATGTAACAGGTGGAAGGCAGCAGGAAACTCTCAATGCTGGGAGGGGAGCAGGGAGCTTAAAGCTTTAAAAAAAATATATCCAGAATTACAGTTGCTGCTGGATTTAAGGAAAAACTTCCTAGTTGGGGAGTTAAGGAAGCTTTGGAGGGCATTGAGGGAGTTAAATGCAGCTGGAAAAAGCATCACTGATTTTTGTTGTTTTAGGGAAGCCCGAGGGAAGAAGCTTTGAGGCAACTGTACCTAAAAAGCTGCAAGAAATGGATTTGAAAGGTTCAGGTGACATCTGGAGCTGGAGACATCCCCAAGGGTGCTGTCCATGGGTGAAGCATCTCTCAGCTCCCAGGAAGTTCTTTCCAGCACCCTCAAAGCAGGGAAAAAAAAAAAAAAAAAAAAAAAAAAAAGAGAAAATTCAGCTCCAAGATGTGAAACACTGAAAGGTTTCAGAGCCCCAGAAGATAATTTCTTGAGGTCTTTTCACGACTTTCAGTGATTGTAAACAGACACAGAAGGTGCTAGAATGGCTGAATTTCTGCTTCAGTGGCTTCCTGCCACAGGTGAGAAAAAGGATGTTCGGCTTTGTCAGTGTCTGGCACAAAATAAATAAATAAAATGGAGGAATAAATTAATAAATCAAGGCAGGCTTCATCCTGAGCATTTCTGGCAAGAGCAGCCTGCAATCCCATCACCTGGGAGACAACCAGGGACAGGCACTGCTGCTCTGTCAGGGGAACGAGAGCTTTTGTCAGGAACCTGAGCGATGGATTTGCGTGGATCCCTCTGCAGACATTTAGGAGGCAACAGCCCTTGGCCTTGTCCCAGAGCCAAGGCAAGAAAATGAGAAGCAGCAGAGGTACAAAGAGCTGGGGAAGGGGCTGGAGCCCCAGGAGGGGCTGAGGGAGCTGGGAAGGGGCTGAGCCTGGAGAAAAGGAGGCTCAGGGGGGACCTGGTGGCTCTGCACAGCTCTCACAGAATCACTGGGTTGGAGGAGACCAAGATCAAATCCATCCCAGCCCCAACACCTCAATAAACCCTGACCCCAGTGCCACATCCAGTTTAAACACATCCAGGGATGGTGACTCCACCACCTCTCCAGGCAGACCATTCCAATACTTTATCACTCTTTCTGTAAAAAACCTTTTCCTGATATCCAGCCTGTATTTCCCTTGGAGCAGCCTGAGGCTGTGTGCTCTGGTTCTGTCAGTGCTGCCTGGAGAAAGACCAACCCCACCTGAGCACAGCCACCTGCCAGGGAGCTGTGGAGAGTGACAAGGTCACCTCTGAGTCTCCTTTTCTCCAGGATAAACAGCCCCAGCTCCCTCAGCTCCTGACAGGAGCAGAGGGAACGGCCTCAGGCTGGCCCAGGGGAGGCTCAGCTCGGCCAGCAGCAGGAATTTCCCCATGGAAAGGGTGCTCAGGCCTTGGCACTGCCCAGGGAGCTTTGGAGTGCCCATCCCTGCAGGTGTCCCCTGGAGGTGGCACTCAGGGTGACAAGATGGGCATTGGGCACAGCTGGCACTGCCTGGGCTGGGAGGGCTTTTCCAGCCTCAGGGATTCCAGGATTCTCTCATTCTGGGGAAATTGGCTGAGTTGCCATTTCAGCTCATTCCAGAGGGTTCTGAGCTTGTGCTGAGCAATCCTCGCAGAGCTGAGGATGTGATAATGGAATTCCCTGTAATTAAAATGTCACCTCCCCCACGAAGCCTCTCCCTGCTTTTCCAGCTGTTTGTCCTCTTCTCTGGGCAGGAATTTGCTGCTAATAAACTGTGTTATGCAAATAGACTAGCATGAGCCAGCTGATCCAATTTAAGTAAGTTTAAGCCCACATTTTCTCCGAGGAATCCCTAACCCAGATTAATTTAGAGGACTGAGGAGGTTTTGATCCCTTCACCCTCAGAAATCACACATGCAAAAACCATGTTGCTGTTCATAGTGCTGATATCCAGCAGAAATACACAGAATCTGGGAAATACATGAGAAAAGCAAAAAAACCCACAAAAAACAAAAAAAAACAATCAAGAAAAATTATTTATCCCTTGTTGCAGTGGAGCCCATCTGTCTTCTGCTTTCCTGATCATGGTGGATCTTCACAAATATCAGTTCATTAAAGTGGAGAACGTTCAGCCAAGCTCTGTCTCCCCTTTTCTTACAATTTCTGCACCAGGTTTTCCTGGACACTCACTCTTTTTCCATTCAAAAATCCTTTTTCCCATTCAAAAAGTGTGTCTGGGCAGGAAATGCAGATTTCAGGCTTTTCTGCAGCATTTTCAGGTCTCAGGAAATCCATCTGGAATTGTGACTTTGCTCCAACTCTGCTGGAGCTGTTGCCCACCTGCAGGTCCCTCTGTGCTCCAGGCACAGCGAGCCTGGTGCTTCCAAGAGTTCATTCCCTGGGCAGGACTTCTGCTGGAACAGGAAATGTTTGGATTTCCATTTGCAGACCAATTTGATTTAAAGATTCCACGATCCAGAACATGCTCAAATGGTTTTGTCCAAGAAATCCCCTGGGGGAAAAAAACAACAAAGAAGCCAAAAGATCTTCTGTAGATCACTGTGGAGAGGTTGGAAATACCCAATAAATGAGAAATCCTGTAAACACAACGTTGGAAGGGACCTTCAGGATTTTCCAGTCCACCCAGCACCACCCCCCTGCAGAAGAGCTGCAGATCCCACATCATTGATTCCACGAGATTCAGGAATTCTCTCCTGGAATGACACAAAGCACTTTCTTCGTTGCTGCCAGGCAGAGAAAAAAATCATCCTGAGGGACAACAAAAGGCCTTGCTCTTAGTCTTGCTTTCTTTATTACACGGGGAGAATTCACAATTTCTAATTTCGAGTGACGAACGGGATCCTGTGTTTTTCCTCAAATCAGTGGACAGAGCTCACTGGAGTCACCCTCCAAAAGGAATTTAGTCCTTGCAACAAACTGTGCAATGGAATAATTTCAGATCTTTTGGATAATCCACTTATTCCTGCATGTTCAGCCTGCAGCAGACATAAAATAGAATCAGAAGCCTCAAACTCAGTTTGTGCCGACGATTAATGCAGGTGTTAACTCCTTCAATTACCATTTGTGCAAAGTTCCTCTGCTTGACAAAGATCAGGAGCTTACAGGTGTTGGATGTCACTGATACCATCGAGCTGGGGGATTAAATCACCTGAGAATTCGGGAGGCTTGAAGAATTTAATCACAGTTTTTCTCAAACTGTTCTGAAATTTCTGATAATTTGCCTTCCTGCCTGAGTGGGAATTCAATAGTAAAATATCTTTTTGACAGTGCTTCAACCCCCCTACCCACCCAGGCTTCCAAAGTGAAAGTAAAAGCCAGGAGATTTTGCTAAACCCCTCCAGATGTGAAAGATTTTTTGGGTTTGGGTTTCAGGACTGAGGTCAGAGCTCACCAGAGGCTGCAGCTCCTCCAGAGGGGCATCAGCAATCTCTGGGAGCAGGAACCTGATGGCACCTGAGCTTTTCCATGAATTTGCAGGAAGTTTCTTCAGGGCAATGGAGGGAACAGCTCTGGCTAATCTGAAATGGAGAGAGCTCCAGCTCAGTGTGGAGTTTTTATTCATTGGGAAGTAACAAAGGAGAAGCCTTAGAGGAAAACTGTGCAGGCAGGAAAATCTGAATGGCTAAAAATCAACATCACGGAATCACAGAATAGTTTGGGTTGGGAGGATCTTAAATCCCACCCAGTGCCACCCCTGCCATGGCAGGGCCACCTCCCACTGTCCCAGGTGCTCCAAGTGTCCAGCCTGGCCTTGGGCACTGCCAGGGATCCAGGGGCAGCCACAGCAAATCTGGGCACCCTGTGCCAGGGCCAAAGGCTCAGCTCTTTCTGCCACACTTCAAATAAAACCTCAAAAACCTCTCTCAGGATTTCAACCTCAAAAAAAAAATTTAAAAAATAATTATACAGCCAATACAGGAGAGCTCAGAGCCCTGCCAGGGCCTGAAGGGGCTCCAGGAGAGCTGCAGAGGGACTGGGGACAAGGGCTGCAGGGACAGGAGCCAGGGAATGGCTTCCCAGTGCCCAGGGCAGGGCTGGCTGGGCTCTGGGGCAGGAATTGTTCCCTGGCAGGGTGGGCAGGGCTGGCACAGGGTGCCCAGAGCAGCTGTGGCTGCCCCTGGATCCCTGGCAGTGCCCAAGGCCAGGTTGGACACTTGGAGCACCTGGGACAGTGGGAGGTGTCCCTGGGACAGTGGGAGGTGTCCCTGTCCATGGAAAGGGTGGCACTGGGTGGAATTTAAGGTCCTCCCCAACCCAAACCATTCCATAACTGTACAATTCCAACAGATGAAAACAATTGCCAGCATCATTTCTTATTGACGCCAACCCACGTCTAGAACCTCTCACTTGTCCATTTCCATGAAAATCAGGATTCCCTTTCCATTTGCAGCCCTGCTGGCTCTGCTGTGCCATTTCACAGCTAATTTAGCAGCCCAGCAGGGCTGGCAGGAGCAGGGGGTGCTGAGCCTCAGTTACCAAGTGAAGCGAGTCAGGGCAAGCCCAGCCTGGCAGCAAAGCCCAGCTCTGCCAGGCGTGTCCTTGTGTGTCCCCGTGTCCAAACACTCCCACTCCACTGCCCAGCAAGGCACAATGCAAGGGGACTGTCCCTCAGCAGGCACAGGCTGGGATTTTTGGGGTGTCTGGCCAGGACAGGATGATCCCCATGGGTCATTTCCAGGCTGTTTTTGCTCCTGTAATTCCCTTGGTGAGGAACCACGATGATCCTCATCAGTGCATCTTGTTAAAACACAGATTTTCCGACTTGTTTCAGCGGCTACAATGTCTGGAAAACATCCAACCCTTTTTTTTTTCAGTGGGAGCTGATCCACCTGACCCTGGCCCTTGCAATGAGTGCAGGGCAATTACGGTCTCGATGGTACCAAAAATGAACCGCAGCAGAACAGAACTTGGTGTGTTGTATCAGCGAAATGTGGGGGTTTGTCACCCAAATTTTAGATTAGGTAAAACCCAAACCAACCCCTGCAGCAAACAGATCTGGAAAACAACCTGTGGAAAATCCAGCAGCAGTTGCAGGGCAGTGGGAAGTCTGACAGCCCCTCACAGAGACGTTGTGAGTGCTGATACACCAAAAAAAAAAAAAAAAAAAAAAAAAAAAAAAGAGAATATTTTAGTAATTCCCACGTTGAAATGAGATACAAAAAGTGAAACAATGACCTGTGGCGTCGCTTTATGGGATGTTGAACCCTCTGCATTGTGTAATAAGATGTTCCAAGGCTGCCAGGCAGAACAACTCATGCTTTTCTCAGCAGACGAACTCGGGGAGTAACAACAACTCCTTCTCTGGGTTTGGAGTGGCAGAATCTGCACTCTTCCCTCCTCGTCCAAAACTGGAGGATCCCACACAACCAGCAATTCACTTCTTTTGCTGCTGCCTCCCTAAATGTGCCCCGTTCCCAAACTGATGGCAATCCCAGACACAACAGAAGGTCCCCAACGCCTTCAACCCAGGATTAACCCCCGAGGCTGCTCCTCCAGCAGCAGCTGACAGTGCTGCCACCACCAACCCCTCAGCCCCTGGTGGAAAATCAGCACAGAGAGCCCACACCGTGCCCACCTTGGCTTCCTCACCCATTTCGTGGTGGCAGCAGCAGCCACACAAACCCATCTCGGGATGGGGGACACCGAGTGATGTCCCCTGTGCCAGTGCTAGAACAGTCCCCTCTGAGGATTTGCTGTCTTTCCTGCCCTAATCCCTTGCCCTGGAGCTCTCCCAAGGCTCCTGAGCTCACACGTGGGGTGGTGACATGTCCCCACACCGCTGGGGCCTGGCAGGAGGACACGGGAGCCATCGGGAGCCGCCAGTGCCGGTGACACCGGGGGCTGGCTGTGAGCATTTCCATGGCAATGCCGTTGTTTGTCTGGAGCTCTGTGTGTGTGCCAGGAGCTCTGGGAAGAGGGAAGGAGACAAAGCCAAGGATTTGTTGGATGGGTGACCTGGAGCTGCAGCCCCGTGGGGGGGATCCGTGCCGTCATTCCCCAGGCAGGTGTGGGCACACGTGTGCGCCTCGGCAACGAAGAGAGCTCTTGGAGGAGCCCCAGAGATGAGGAAGGGCCTGGAAGGAGCAGCTGAGGGACTTTGGATTGTCCAGCTGGAGCAGAGGGGGCTGAGGGAGAACCATCAGGGGCTGCAGGTTCCTCCTGAGGAACAGCTCCATCTCTGCCCCACCCAAGGGAGAGCAGCTGGAGCTGTTCCAGGAGGGATTGAGGGGGGATTTTAGGGCCAGGCTCTGCCCCCAGAGGGTTCAGGCACTGCCCAGGCTCCCCAGGGAATGGGCACTGCCAGAGCTCCAGGAGCCTTTGGACACCCAGGGGTGCCCAGGGGGATTGTTGGGGTCTGGGCAGGGACAGGGGTGGATCAATGATCCCTATGGTCCCTTCCACTCAGGAATTCCATGATTCTGTGCTCCTGAAGGAATTCTGGGGCATCTTTAATTTCCAGGAGCAATGGATGCTGGCACTGCAAGCAGAGAGGGGTGGAATGAGCAGGGGGTGAAGGAGCAGCACGGACCAGGAGCCACCACAGCTTTGGTGGCAGCATCTCAGCATCACCTGTGGGACTGCAACACCGCTGGAATTTTGTTTTTTTTTTTTGGTGGCTTTAACTGGGGTGGAGCTGTTCCACCTGCTGCAAGGTGTGGGCAGGGTGCTGCAGGTGAGCGTGGGCTGAGGATGAGCACACAATGCAACAGCGAGGAGGAAAACAAATCAGAATTTCGTTTCCTGTAAGAAGCAGCAGCTCTGCCCTGTTTGGTGATGGGTTCTGACACTCACATTGCAAACAGCAGGAAAAATGCCCTCAGAAATCCACAGGAAGCAGCAAATGAACTTAAGCAAGGGGGGTAAGGCAAAATTTGCCTTTTTTTAACTTCCATTGCTGGACTCGTCACATGAAATCTGAACGTTGACCACTGGGAAAATGCCAAAGGAACTGGAATGCTGGAAGTTTGTTTTCTTTCTTGTCTTTCTTAATTAAAAAAAAAAAAAAAAAGCTTTTACCACTTGGTAGCTTTTCCAAAATAAATAATTAACAATAATGAAATTGTTCCGTATCACATAAACAATGGCCCCAGGCCTCACTTTTTGGTGGATGATTTATTTCTATCGTTTCCTTTGGCAGAGAGAGAAACAGCTCGGGCTCTATCTCGAGATAAAATTATAAACACAAATATCACCCAGCAAAGGGCACTCCAAGTTTTGAAGTCCTGAGAGGCTCAATCCCAGTTTTTTTTTTTTTTTTCCTCCATAATGTCACCTCACCCAGGGGAAACTGTTCCAGTTTCAGCAGATTCGCTTTGATTTCTCAAATTTGGTGGATAACACACAATGGCTGAAGCCTGGGAGGATCCAAACTGGAGCTTTTTATGTTGTGTCACATCCACAGGTCCCTCCACAGACAATCACCTCTCCAGAAAATACTGGTCTCTCTTTGTCCCCAGCCCTGCTCCAGCTGTTCTCCAAGCTGGAGAATGATCCATGAGTTTTTTGCTCTCCAGTTGCCGTTTCACACCACAAATCCCTTTTGTGCAGGACCCAGGAATGGGAGAAATAGGACCAATATCTATAATTATGTAACTCAGCACCACTTGCTCTGAGAAGGGTGTTTAGGAACGAGGAGAAAGCAAAACCCCCTTTGTTCAGTGGAATTTTCCTCCATGTATCTGTTGGATTTGCAGGGGCCAAATTCTTGGAGGTGAGCTGGAAGAAAAGAGGCAATAAAATCTGACAGCCCTGGGAGGGCAAAGGAATCCTGGGCTGCATCAGAGCAAGGGAGGGGATTTTGTCCTGGGAGATCCCACCTGCAGAGCTGCCCCAGCCCTGGAATTCCCAGCCCAGGGAGGACGTGGAGCTGCTGCAGAGAGCCCAGAGGAGGCTCCAGGATGAGCAGAGGGCTGGAGCAGCTCTGCTGGGAGGAAAGGCTGCCACAGCTGGGATTGTTCAGCCTGGACAGGAGAAGCTTTGGGCTGAGCTCAGGGTGGCCTTGCAGGGCCTGAAGGAGCCCCAGGAAACCTGGAGAGAGACAATTCCCAAGGGCTGCAGGGACAGGACACAGGGAATGGCTTCCCAGTGCTAGAAGGAGGGGTTATGCTGGATATTGGGCAGGAATTTGTGGCTGTGTGGATGAAGAGGCCCCAGATTTGCTGTGGCTGCCCCTGGATCCCTGGCAGTGCCCAAGGCCAGGTTGGACACTGGGGCTTGGAGCAGCCTGGGACAGTGGGAGGTGTCCCTGCCATGGCAGGGGTGGCACTGGGGGGGATTTAAGATCCCTTCCAACTTAAGCCATTCCATGATTCTGTGCTGTGACCCCTGGGAGATGGCAGAGAGCTGAAGCCCAGGGATGGACAAGCAGGTGGAAAGGCAGGGGTAAAGAATGGAGCTTCCTCCTCTCCCCTGTTCACTGAATTTATTGTGGTCCTGGAAGGAGGAACCTTTCTTTGGTGTTTCCAGGGGCAATTTCTATCCCAAACTTCTAAAGTGCTAAAGTTTAATGGCATTTTCATAGAATCACTGAATCCCAGACCCTTTTTGGCTTTGAAAGGACCTAAAAGTTCATCCCATCCCACCCCTGCCGTGGCAGGGACACCTCCCACTGTCCCAGGCTGCTCCAAGCCCCAGTGTCCAACCTGGCCTTGGGCACTGCCAGGGATCCAGGGGCAGCCACAGCAAATCTGGGAATTCCAGCCCAGCTCCTCATTCCAGATGTGGGCATCACATCTTTGCCCACCCCGAAGCAGCTGCTGAAAGGAGAAAAGGCTGTGGATGGAAAAGCTGGACCTGGAAGAGGCTGCTGAGTTCCGTGAGGGCTTTTCAACCAACAAGCAAATGTGATAATGGGAGAAAATGAGAGGCTTTTCCTGGCTGGATGTGGATGAGAGGTTTCAAAGGGAGAAATCCTGCTCTCGGGATACACTCGCAGTGTTTTCATAAGGATTTGTCCTTCAGACGTGGATTATACAACTTTTCTTATTACAGGAATGGGAAGATGAAAGATCCCAAACGCTCTGTACTTTGGAGTTGTCGTAATAAATGTGCCAGGAATCTGGGGAGATTTCCAAAATGCATTTTAATCCATAGTAGGCTGGAAGTTGTGCACCGTAAGCGATTTTCATTGTTAGGTGGAAGTAAATATAAATTACTGAAGAATCTGAAAATCCTGTTCCACCCGGCAGCTCACAGAGCATTTCAATCCTGTGTACTCAGGCGTCTGGAAGGGAGGAAGGCGAAAAAGCTGTGACAAAACCACCACTTAATGACACATTTGCCAAATGGAGCTGGTGGTTTGCATGCACAAAAGCTCTTCCTGCACCTCCTGAAGTGCACAAACAGCTTTTCTCTATGCAAACCACCTCTGCAGGATGTCCACACCTCGATCCAGGATGGTGCAAGGGCAGGGAGAGATGGAAAATTCAGATTTTGCAGTTGTAGAGGCCAAGCTGGGGGGGGGGGGAGGTCCCTTTCAAAAGTCAGTTTTCAGCTCCTCATTTAAATACCTATTTTATCTTTACAATTTTATAGCTTTAAATGTATTAAAGAGAAGCCGCTGGAAGCCAATCTCTCTCCCCTGCCCCAAATCCTTATCCCAGGCTCTCCCAACTGTGTTAGATGTGAAAGGTCTGAGCGGGGAGCCTTATCAGAGTGACTGCAGTGCCCAGGGGATGAGTCATGGAGCAGATTCCCATTCCTGCCTGTGGACAGAGCACTTGGAACACAAAAGGCTGGGAGGAGGAGGAGGAGGGACAGCACTGCAGCAGCCCCCAGCTCCTGGGAGGCTGGAGGTGGAGCTGGCGGGTGAGAACTGCAGGAATTGTTTCCATCACATGGTTAATGACTCAGCAGCGTTAGCCCAAAATATTTTTTTTTTTTTCTCCTCTCCACCAGCTCGTCTGTGGAAAAGAATGGGAGCACTGGGAGAGGGTGAGGGGGGAGGCTGGCTGAGCATCCCACGGATTTTCCACTCTGGATTTGCCATCTCCAGGGCTGGAACACCTGAGCTGCCACACCCCCAGAGACATTCCAGCTGGATTCAGTGCCCAGAACTGTCTGGAGTTTGGGGCACCCCAACATAAAACAGATCTGGAGCTCTTGGGGAGTGTCCAAAGCAGGGACACGAGGATGGAGAAGGGTCTGGTTTGGACAGTGCTCACAGGGATGCACAGAGGGGGATTTTTGGGGTGTCTGTGCAGGGCCAGGACTTGGATCAGTGATCCTATGTGTCCTTCCAGCTCAGGAGATTCCAGAGTTCTAAGCTTCCATCAAGGCCTTCAGCCAATGAATGCACCCTTCTCTTCCCCAGCACAAGGAACTGGAACCCCCAGGAGCTGTCCTGAGGTGCAGCTGGAACCCCAACAGCCGTGAGGATCCAAACCAAGCCCTGAGCACGCTGTCCCTGCACTCCCAAACTCTGCCTCTCGCAGCCCTGGGAGCTGCCAGGAGAGGAGGAATGGCCAGGAGAGGAGTGGGAGGAAGCTCAGGCCACTCTGCTGAGCTCACACGGCTTCTCCTGCTCCCAGAGCAAGAAGCGAGAGTGTTGGGAGTTTCATTGTCAGCTGAGCTCAAGCACAGCCCCTGAAGATTCTGCTCCTCCCTGGTGTGGGTTATGTCACCGTGGCCCCAGATCCCTGCACTTCCAGCCTGCCTTCCACACAGAACCTCTGCCCAGCGCTCAATCCCATGGTTTTCCTGCTGCTGGAGAAGTGTCAATGTGGAGTTTGGGGCCAGTCTGGTGCCTGCTGGTTTCTGTCCCCAGTGTTCCTAAAGACACCCACAGCTCTCAACAGTGGAGTCTTGCTGAAGCCTCTCCTCAGCCACAGCTCCAGGCTGGAATGTCACATCTTCCTTCCCTTGGGAAGCCCTGCCAGCCCTGTGAGGACACTCAGCCGCCTGCACTGTCCCTCCAGGACAAACCTCCAAACGTCCCTGGGCAGTTCCAAGCCCTGAGCACCCTTTCCATGAAAAAATTCCACCTGGTGTCCAAGCTGAGCCTCCCCTGGTGCAGTTTGAGGCCATCTCCTCTCACTCTGTCACCTGGGACACGGCAGCAGAGCCCAACAGAGCTGTCCCCTCCTGGCAGGGACTTGTGCAGAGCCACCAGGTCCCCCCTGAGCCTCCTTTTCTCCAGGCTCAGCCCCTTCCCAGCTCCCTCAGCCCCTCCTGGGGCTCCAGCCCCTTCCCCAGCTCCTGCCCTGGACACGCTCCAGCCCCTCCAGGGCTCTCCTGCAGGAGCCACAACTGGACACAGCCCTGGAGCACAGAGGGACAATCCCTGCCCTGCTGAGGACACACATCTGACACCAGAAATGCCCCACTGGCTCTTCTGTAGGTGCCAGGAGCTGTCTCCCAGCAGGACCTGGTGGAGCAGGGAGGAGCAGAGCCTGGCTGGGCCCTGAGGCTGCAGGAAGGGTCCCCACTTCTCACTCAGCATCTCCACCATCTGTGCCGCCCTGCCCTCTTCCTCAGGGGGCAGCCAGTGCCACAATCCAGCTCTTAATTTAGACCCCGAATGTTATTTATGAGTTCATCCTCCCAGATGGACTCGGTCCCAGGAATCTCTGCTATCAAAGACTCGTGAAAGCCTCAGTTTTACAGACTGAGATGAGTCAATGCCTCCCCTTGCTGCCTGTTGGTGTTCCCTGTTCCCTGCTCGTAGGCAGGTGCTCCTTAGCTCAGGTGGACGTCCAAAGAGTTGGAAGAGCCCCTCTGAACTCACAGCCAGGCTGGTAGGAAGCAAGAAGATTTAAATTTGCTGAGGTTTGCCACTTTCAGTCGCCTTGCCTATCAAACAGAAACATCCCGGAGAGACTAAAGCCATGATCAATCAGATGATCTGACACAATCCCAGGATCGTCAGGGTGGGAAGAGCCCTTCAGGGTCACCCAGTGCCACCCCAGCAGCACCAGCAACACCCCAAACCCTGTCCCTAAGTGCCTTGTCCCTGCTGAAGGGTACTGATATTTGCAGTGATTTCCAAGAAGAAAAGGGAGAAGTTTCAGGAGCAGCAGCCGCTCCGCAGCCCTTCAAGCAGGTTTCACTTCAGCCTGGATTTCTGCTGGGTGTGTGACACTCTGAGGCCTCCTTTGGCCCGAAATTTAAATCCCAGGTATTTCAGAGAACCATGGAATGCTTTGGGTTGGAAGGGACCTTAAAGCCTTGGGCCTTGGGCACTGCCAGGGATCCAGGGGCAGCCACAGCAAATCTGCGAATTCTATTCCAGGGCCTGCCCACCCTGCCAGGGAACAATTCCTGCCCCAGAGCCCATCCAGCCCTGCCCTGGGCACTGGGAAGCCATTCCCTGGGTCTTGTCCCTGCAGGGTTTGTGGTGGAGTTTGAGCTGTCTGGAAATCACTGGATGGATTGTTCCCATCACTTTTCCCATTTTCCATCCTCCATCCATCCCATCCTCTGTGTGAATGTGACCCCTCAGAACTGAGGCATCCCAAACCCCAGTTCACTCTTGGAAAGGCAATCCCAGGCTGGGGAACCCTGAGGAACACGAGGAGCAGAAACTGGTGAGTCCTGTTGTGAAGGAGTGACACTGACACAGACCTGGTGGCACCGAGCACGGCAAGGCCACCAGCAGTTTTAACAAAGCCCTGAAGAATGACAAGATTCTTATTTTTTATGAATCAAATCTTGGGGAAGTGGAAGGAGGAACTTATCAATTGCATGAGGAAGGGATTTGTCCTCCCTTTACCCCGAGGTCCTGGAGCGTGTGAAGGATTAGCAGGAGGAGTTTCTTTGCCATGGGCCATTTGCTGCAACCCTCTCTGAAAACTTCCTGAGCTAAAAGAGCACACTGCAGCTCCTGGGTGGGAGCCTTGGGAGAACATAACCAAAGAATAATTGACCACGAGCTACCAGCAGAAATGAGGCTGCTCAGGGCTTTATTGGCTCGAGGAGAAGAGGTTCTGAAGGCAGAAATTCTCCTGCATTTGTTAAGAGGCACCTCCTGGAGACCTCGGAGATCTCACGATTATTTCCTGCTCCTGAGCAGAAAACTCAGGGATGCTTCATGGATAAAATTTCCTGCTGGCTGAGGCTAAAAGATGCTTTACCTGCAAGCACCCTCTTTGCAGACACTGAACCCTGACCACAGTGAAATGAAGAAGAAATTCAGGCATCGAAATTCCTTGGAAAAGGAATGGCAGAGCTTGTGTTAACAAGCCCAGAGGGGCCCAGGGAAATGGGAAAGCTGCTCCCAGCCTTACAAGATCAGACACAACAGGTTGGTGATTTAACAAGCTGCACTAATGCAGGATTTCTTGGCTGTTTTTTCCCCCTTAAGGAGGAATTTTCACCCGTTTTAATTCCTGGCTAATTTTGATGCCTCACATTCATTTCGCTGGATTTTCCACACGCTCATTCCCGAGGTATTTATTTATTTGTGTGTGACCAATCCATCGTCACAGTGAACAGGATTCTGAACACCCCCAGCAGGGATTACAGGAGTTTTGGCTCTTGGAATGCCCAGGAGAGGCTGAGGGAGCTGGGGCTGCTCAGCCTGGAGAGGAGCCCCAGGGAGAGGGGCCTCGGTGTCCCTGGGTGTCCCTGGGTGTCCCCATGTCTGTCCCTGTGTGTCCCTGTGTGTCCCCATGTCTGTCCCTGTGTCCCCATGTCTGTCCCTGTGTGTCCCCGTCTGTCCCTGTCTGTCCCCATGTCTGTCCCTGTGTGTCCCTGTGTCCCCATGTCTGTCCCTGTGTGTCCCCATGTCTGTCCCTGTGTCCCCATGTCTGTCCCTGTGTCCCCATGTCTGTCCCCATGTCTGTCCCTGTGTGTCCCCATGTCTGTCCCCGTGTCCCCACGTCTGTCCCTGTGTCCCCATGTCTGTCTGTGTGTCCCCATGGCTGTCCCTGTGTCCCCATGGCTGTCCCCATGTCTGTCCCTGTGTGTCCCTGTGTCCCCATGTCTGTCCCTGTGTCTGTCCCTGTGTCCCCATGTCTGTCCCTGTGTCCCCATGGCTGTCCCCATGTCTGTCCCTGTGTGTCCCTGTGTCCCCATGTCTGTCCCCATGTCTGTCTGTGTGTCCCCATGGCTGTCCCTGTGTCCCCATGGCTGTCCCCATGTCTGTCCCTGTGTGTCCCCATGTCTGTCCCCGTGTCCCCACGTCTGTCCCCGTGTCCCCATGTCTGTCCCCATGTCTGTCCCCATGTCTGTCCCTGTGTCCCCATGTCTGTCCCCGTGTCCCCATGTCTGTCCCCGTGTCCCCATGTCTGTCCCTGTGTCCCATGTCTGTCCCTGTGTGCAGGGAGCACAGAGCAGCCCCAGGCTCTGCTCCAGGCCCAGCGATGTCCCCAGAGCCCCGGGCAGGGCTGAGCCCAGCAATTCCCCTGAAATCCTGCCCTGGGCAGTGCCCAGCCCTGAGCAGATTGTCCCCAGGGGCTGTGGGGGCTCCTCCCTGGGGACACCCCACAATATCCACAATCCCTGAGCTCTGGGGTGACCCCAGGTGAGCCCTGGAGCCCTTCCAGCCTCACCCATCCCAGGGCCCTGGACCTTTCTGGAGCAAGGTGACAGCTGGGGACCGACTGAGGTGGCCCAAGGTCAGTGCCAAAGTTCTCCAGGGCTGGAAGCAGCCGGGAATGGCTCTGGTTTGCCGTGGGGCAGGAGGGTGTCCAGAGCTGGGATTCCAAACCAGGCTCTCCGTGCTCCTGGGAGCTCTTCCTTCTCCCCTCTGGAGCAGCAGCTCCCGGTGTCTCCTCTTCCCTCCCACGGCTCTGGACTGGAATAGAGCTGGGCTCTGGGATAGAGCTGGGCTCTGGGATAGAGCTGGGCTCTGGAATAGAGCTGGGCTCTGGGACTGGAATAGAGCTGGGCTCTGGGATAGAGCTGGGCTCTGGGCTCTGGGATAGAGCTGGGCTCTGGGATAGAGCTGGGCTCTGGGATAGAGCTGGGCTCTGGGATAGAGCTGGGCTCTGGGATAGAGCTGGGCTCTGGAATAGAGCTGGGCTCTGGAATAGAGCTGGGCTCTGGGATAGAGCTGGGCTCTGGGATAGAGCTGGGCTCTGGAACTGGAATAGAGCTGGGCTCTGGGATAGAGCTGGGCTCTGGGATAGAGCTGGGCTCTGGACTGGGATAGAGCTGGGCTCTGGGATAGAGCTGGGCTCTGGGATAGAGCTGGGCTCTGGGATAGAGCTGGGCTCTGGGATAGAGCTGGGCTCTGGGATAGAGCTGGGCTCTGGACTGGAATAGAGCTGGGCTCTGGGATAGAGCTGGGCTCTGGAATAGAGCTGGGCTCTGGGATAGAGCTGGGCTCTGGGATAGAGCTGGGCTCTGGGATAGAGCTGGGCTCTGGGATAGAGCTGGGCTCTGGGATAGAGCTGGGCTCTGGCATAGAGCTGGGCTCTGGGATAGAGCTGGGCTCTGGGATAGAGCTGGGCTCTGGGATAGAGCTGGGCTCTGGACTGGAATAGAGCTGGGCTCTGGGATAGAGCTGGGACTGGAATAGAGCTGGGCTCTGGAATAGAGCTGGGCTCTGGGATAGAGCTGGGCTCTGGACTGGGATAGAGCTGGGATCTGGGATAGAGCTGGGCTCTGGGATAGAGCTGGGCTCTGGACTGGAATAGAGCTGGGCTCTGGGATAGAGCTGGGCTCTGGGATAGAGCTGGGCTCTGGGATAGAGCTGGGCTTTTGACTGGAATAGAGCTGGGCTCTGGAATAGAGCTGGGCTCTGGGATAGAGCTGGGCTCTGGGATAGAGCTGGGCTCTGGGATAGAGCTGGGCTTTTGTCTGGAATAGAGCTGGGCTCTGGCATAGAGCTGGGCTCTGGGATAGAGCTGGGCTCTGGGATAGAGCTGGGCTCTGGGATAGAGCTGGGCTTTTGACTGGAATAGAGCTGGGCTCTGGCATAGAGCTGGGCTCTGGGATAGAGCTGGGCTCTGGGATAGAGCTGGGCTCTGGGATAGAGCTGGGCTTTTGACTGGAATAGAGCTGGGCTCTGGGATAGAGCTGGGCTCTGGACTGGGATAGAGCTGGGCTCTGGGATAGAGCTGGGCTCTGGAACTGGAATTAGAGCTGGGCTGTTCAGGAAAAAATGTTGTGGCTCATGATCTGGGAGCCCGGCAGGCCCTTTGCTCTGTCCCCAGGTGTTTCCAGAGACTCATAAAAAGATGCAATCACCTTTGAAAGAATCATCACTGCTCTGTGAGTCCATCCATGTCCAGGTGTGAAAATGGGGGCAGAAAATTAACCCTGGAGCTGGAAAACTTCCTGTGGGCCCAGTGAGGTCTTTTGTCTTCCTCTGCACGTCAGAGCTGAGATTTCCAGGTGACCCCACTCTCAGTGAGGTAACACTGCCCTGTCCTGGCTCTTCCACAGGGACACAGCCAGCAGCAAGTCCTGCCTCTGCAGAGCAGATCCTCGTGGGGAAAAGGGAAGCAGGAGGTGGGAGGGTGGGATTTTCTGTTCCTCAGCTGGGAGAGGGTTGAAACAGAGAGGGGCAAAGGGGGATCAGACCAGCTGGGAGCAACAGGAGGAGGGAACAGCAGTGGGAGGCAGGAGTGAACCTAATGGGAACAGAATTTATTGGGAAATGGGTAATTTGTTCATCAGGTGACAGCAGCTCAGCCCGTTCCCCTGGAGGAACAGGAGAAAGGGGGAATGGTTTTAAACTGCCAGAGGGCAGGGCTGGATGGGATCTGGGGCAGGAATTGTTCCCTGGCAGGGTGGGCAGGCCCTGGAATAGAATTCCCAGAGCAGCTGGATCCCTGGCAGGTTGGACACTGGGGCTTGGAGCAGCCTGGGATAATTGGAGGTGTCCCTGCCCAAGGTGGAGGGCTGGAATTGGAGGATCCTTCCATCCCAAAGCACTCCATGATCCCATGACCCCCAGCTCACTGCAGGTTTGCACACCCACAGACCTCAGCACTGGGGGGTTTGGGTTTGCACAGGAATTTAACCCATGGACTGGAAATTGTGGGGAATTTTGGGCCTTCCTTGCTCTGGGAGGGGTCAGTGCCTGGATGAGCTGCCTGAGCTAAGAGAGATTCACCTGCAGGTGCCCACGATGTGACAGACAACCAAAGTCACCCCGAAGGGACACCTGGAGAAGGTTTTGGTGTCCAGAGCTCTGTGGGTATCTCACAGGGCAGAAGCCCTGTCTCAGCCCACCAGGATGATTCTGGGCAGAAAGGGAATGCCTTGGGCTGGAGGGGACATTAAAGACCACCACAAAACCCCCTTTGATCTCCCATTGCTCCACCGTTTCCAGCCCTCCCAGTAATTCCTGTGGAATGGCAGGGAGAGCCCCTTGCTCCAGCCCTTCTCTTCTGTGGGAAAGCAGCTGCTTTTTCGACCACAAAAAGTAAATTTTGGGTTGAATAAGGTGAGGAATAACACATCGAGGGATGTTCCTCTGACAGGCCCAGCAGAGGGGAACAGCTGGATTTTGGGGATATAATCCTTCCCCTGGGTTATTGGTATGGAAATGCCTTCAATTTTGTTTCTAAGCCAAGAGAGGAAGACCTGGGCTTGAAATTCGAGTCACTCCTGGTTCAGAGTCCAAAAACCCCAAGACATAAATGTTGGGAAGGAAGGATCCCTGAAAAGCATCCCTTGGGATTTGCAGCTGTCTGGGGCTAGTGACCCCGCTGGCCAGCAAACATGTCAGGGCTTTACTCAACACTTCACATTCCCAATCCAGGACCAGCGGAGTTCAAATCCTTCCCAACAGACTAATTAGGCAAAATATTTAGAAACGCTGCAATTCCAGTCATGCTTTTGCCATAACATTTGGAGAAACAATGATGCTTTCATATAGTGAGAGCCTCTGAGGCTGGGAAAACACCCAGGCCCTCCGTGGACACAAAATTATACCCACGTTTATGAGCTCAAATGACAAAAACTCCTGATGCACCCAGATTTTGCTCGCTGGGCACACCTGAGAAGCTTTTAATTGGGTTCAGGAGGGCTTTGAGCTGTTCAATGAAAGGAGAATATCGTTTACAGCAGGAGCAGGGAGCTAATCAGACAGAATATTCTCTGCCAGAGCAGGCAATGTATATTTACAAAGCTTTTGTAGCTCCTTTGTTGTGCATTCTTTCCACGCACCAGCACCAGAAAGATCATGTTCACGGCAGCGCCTGCTGCGAGGTGTCAGATGGCCGCTGGATTTTTCCAAATAATTAAAAAAAAAACTAACCTAAGAACGAAAGGAGAAACGAGGGAATCCTGGAAATAAAGGGGGCAAACTCTTCCATTTTCCTCAGGCTGCCAGAGAACCGGCGGGGAAAAAAAAAAAATCTGGTGTCTCTGTGGCATCTGAGTGTGCTGCTGCTTTTTTTCCTTCAGCGGAGCGTGTCGTGATGAAACCGTGGCTGCGTCACCGGCGGCGTGCCTGAGAGAGCAGCCAGCCACTTCCAGAAGGGTAGGAAAAGCAAATGCCCAAGAGTTTATGGAGTGACAGAGCCAATTCTTGTTCCTGATTTATTGAACCTCCAACTGGAGCACTCCCGTCTCCCCCCTCTTCTGCCAAGTGATGTCGTTGGAACGCCGAGTTATTTTCTCATGCGAAAAAAAAACCAAAAAGAAGAAGGAGAAATAAAAAAAAAAAAAAGAGCCCTGGAACTCTTAAAATTAAAGATCTTCTCTCCTCTTGTCAGGCTGCAACAAACCCAGCGTATTTCTCAGCGTGGCTCTTTTGGAAGTGGTTTTTAAAGCACGAAGGTGGTTTTGTTTGGGGTGGTTTTTTTTTTAATTGGAAATTTTTGTTTGGGTTTTTTTTTAAATTGGAAATGACAACAATGGATTGTGTGGGGCCGGGCAGGTGAGGCAGCATCCAGGGCAGCCTGGACTCCTCCTCCTCCTCCTCTCCTGCCTTCCCCGAGTGCCTGATCTCATAAACACCTTCAAGCAGAGCTGGCTCCTGCCCTTGGTGCTATCAAGTGGGAAGGCATTTTATTTTTCTGGAATGAAAGAGCCAATTTATGCCCTTTTATGGGCCAGGGGAGGAACTGGCTGCAGTGGAAACTTTTCTGCAATAAAGGTTCCCTTGTTTATGAGCCCTTTGTGTGGCGGTTGTGGGACCACTCGGTGCGCTCAGGAATCTCCTGCAGGCTCTGCTAAGGAGATCAGGCCGCCTCATTCCCTTCTCCCTGCCATCTGGGATGGCTTTTCCAACACTCCTTTGGCTGCCATCAACTGATGGATAAAAAGAGTTTGTTCCACACGGGGAATCCCAGAAGGGTTTGGGTTGGGAGGGAGCTCAAAGCTCATCCAGAGCCACCCCTGCCACGGCAGGGACACCTCCCGTTGTCCCAGGCTGCTCCAAACCCCATCCAAGCTGCTCTTTGGACACGTTTAGGGATGGGGCAGCCACAGCTTTTCTCTGCCAGGACCTCCCCACTCTCACAGGGAGGAATTTCTCCCCAGCATCCCACCTAACTCTGCTTTCTTTCACCTCAGACCCACTCCCCATGTCCTATCCCACGCCCTTGGCCAAAATCCCTCCCCAAATTTGTCCCCCCCAAAGGTCTGAGAGAACCAGAAAAGCCACCATTCCCAGGAGCAGTTCTGCTCTCTGTTCAAACCAGTTCCACCAGTAAAAAAAAAAAAAAAAAAAAAGGAAAAAAAAGCATGTTTGTGCATAAATCAGCCCTCCCAGACACAGATTCTTGCTGCCTTTTCAGTTTTGAAATGCTGGGTTTGTTTGTAATTTCCAAAAAGCTGCTTTCACCTCAGAGTGAAAGACTGACCTGACACACAAAAAAAAAAGAGTGAAAAAGCTTTATCGGGGTTACAATAAAACCACAGAACTCGTTTCTATCTCCAGTTAAAAAATGACTGAGAGGAGGAAAAAAAAAAAAAAAAGAGAAAATATGTGAGAGGGAACAAAGAGACCAAATATCCATCTATTTATCTGTCTATCCATCTAATTTTAAACCTCAAATAACACTTAATCCAGCAGCGTGTGGTAGGTGTTACTTTGGAAATGAGAACATGAAATTTCAGGCAATAATATCCTTCTGACAGAATTATTTAACCAGAAATGACAGATAACAATCAACCAGAGGAGCCAAGGGTCTCTTAACACCATTAAGTGATGAAGTTGTAAGAATGACAGCGAAATAATTCCTGGTGTGTTTGTTGACTCGTAGGAGCTGAAGCACCATGTTTCCATGGATATGGAGTTTCTGGTTTGTGCTTTTCCTATTTAAGGATCAATGCTGAGGAGGAAGCAGGATTCAGTTCCGTGTTTCTTGCGGAGCGTGAACGTGGATATTCCAAAGAGCCGGCTCTGAGCAGGGACAGACAAGTTGGGATCAGTCCAGAGCCTCTATTTGTGGGGTGAAAAAGGACTGAAAATCCTCCTCAGCCACCGGGAGGGATCCTGGAATCACAGCATGGCCTGGGTTGGGATGGACATTAAATCCCACCCAGTGCCACCCCTGCCATGGCACGGTCACCTCCCACTGTCCCAGGCTGCTCCAAGCCCCAGTGTCCAACCTGGCCTTGGGCACTGCCAGGGATCCAGGGGCAGCCACAGCAAATCTGGGAATTCCAGCCCAGCCTCTCCTCACTCTCATATGGATGAATTTCTTCCCAATATCCAAAATAAATTTATTTATGCCACTGGGAAGCCATTCCCTGTGTCCTGTCCCTGCAGCCCTTGGGAATTGTCTCTCTCCAGGTTTCCTGGGGCTCCTTCAGGCCCTGCAAGGCCACCCTGAGCTCAGCCCAAAGCTTCTCCTGTCCAGGCTGAACAATCCCAGCTGTGGCAGCCTTTCCTCCCAGCAGAGCTGCTCCAGCCCTCTGCTCACATCCCTGTCACCTTCACGTTCATCTTGTCCCTGACACCAAACCCCCAGGACATCTTTACTCCCCTCACAAACCATGGTGTGGCACCAGGCAGAGGTGGCTGGGCAGAGGTCCCATGGAATTTGGGATTCCAAGGTGCCATCAGCGTGTGAGGGGCTCTGTGGTCACCCCCCAGTGAAGTTTCTCCCCCTGGTGAACATCCCTGGCTCCTCTTTCCCCACACACACATTGCCATTGATGTTGTGACATCCTGCTGGTCATTCCTGCGCTTGTGTGGCCACGGGGTCACTGCTGTGACCATGAGGACATCCAGGCAGAGCAGGACATCAGCAGGGAATGGTCATGGAGGGAGGAGACTGGGGACTGAGAGCAGCCAAACCCCATCCCAGGGCAGCATCAGAGAGCGTGGACTTATCCAGCACCAAAGGTGGAGTTTAGAAAGTGCTGGATCTTCTCAGAATCCCAGAATCAAGGCTGGAAGAGCCCCTCAGGATCCCCCAGGGCCACCCCAGTGCCACCAGCCCTGTCCCCAAGGGCCACCTCCAGACTGTCCCTCTAAAGCTCACCTGAACTTCATCTCAGCCCTTTGGCTCTGGAGGAACCTGCCCTTGGGATGGGAGGGACCATCCTGGAGACTCCTCACAGCCCTCAAGGGGCTGAGGCTGGGAGCAGATGAATTGGGAGTTGTGGCCCCCTGAACATTTGGTGGATGTGCAGGTGCCTTGGGCTTGGATTCCATGGAATCCCCAAGGTGGGAAGAGCCCCTCAGGATCCCCCAGGGCCACCCCAGTGCCACCAGCATCAGCCCAAGGCCTGTCCCCAAGGGCCACCTCCAGACTCCTCCTGAGCACTCCACAGACAGTGACTCCAAACCTCCCTGGGCAGCTCATCCCAAGGCCTGACCACTCTGCCAGGGAAATTTCCTTGCCCAATCTCCCTCCTGAGCCTCCCCTGGTGCCACTGGAGCCATTTCCTCTCCTCCTTTCCCTGCCCCTCCTGGCAGGGACTTGTGCAGAGCCACCAGCTCCCCCCTGAGCCTCCTTTTCTTTCAGGCCTCCCTCTCTGGGCTCACAAACACCGGGTTGTGGCTGGTTTATCCATTCTGGTCCTACAGAACCAGCTGGCACTGGGCCAAGCAGAGCATTAATTATCAGCAATTTCTGTTCAGAGCAGGACTCTGCTGCCCAGAACCCCCAGGAAGTCACCAGGCTGAGGGACAACAATGTTCATGCAAAAAATGTGCCCCAGGCAGGGCTGTGACAATGACACCAGCAAAGACAAGCATCTCAGGCAAGAGCCAATCTCTGTGGAAGGGGAAAATGGTGGGAAAAGAAGGAATAATTGGGCAAAACACACTTGTTTTGGACCAGGTTCTCCTGTTATAAGAAAACGGTGACAAAAGCTGTTTGATGTTTAATGGTGCAGTTCACTCATGTGGAAGAATTTCTTCATCAGGAGCAATTTCCCCATGGAAAAGATGCTCAGGACTTGGAGAGAACTGCCCAGGGAGCTTTGGAGTGCCCATCCCTGCAGGTGTCCCCTGGAGGTGGCACTCAGAGCTCTGGGCTGGGGACAAGGTGGGCACAGCCTGGGCTGGGAGGGCTTTTCCAGCCTCTGGGATTTTGGAGATTCTGTTGGGGACAGACAGCAGCTCTGATTTGTACATTTTTTAACTGCCAGAATTCCAGACACTTGCTGGTGCCACGGCCAGGCTGTGCCAGGCATCTGTGAGCATGGAAAAGGATCAGGATGTTTCCCAACACTTCTGGCAGCCGGGGCTGTCTGTGTCCCTTCCCAGCCAGTGCCCTCCGTGCCTCTCCCCAGAGCATTCCCAGATGGAATTGGGAACAGCAGAGGCTTTGCAGGCAGCAGGGACCCAGCTGGAGCTCTCAGAGGGGTGGTTTGAGTGAAGGGGAGCTGCCAAAGTGGAATGAGCATCATCAATAATCCCAGGAGAAGAGAGAGGGGGACGAATCAATGGATTTAGCAGAGTGGAAAGGACTGAACTTCTGCTGTCTCATAGAGAAAACTCAGGAATTCCATGCCCAGAAATGCTGCAGGTGTGGAGGTGAGACAGAGGCACCACCAGCTGAATCCACCTCCCACTCCTGATCCCACCTCCCAAACCTCTGGGGCAGCAGAAATTCCACTTCCAGCTCCGAGGCCGTGCTTTGGAATGCCACAATCCCCCATCCCTGCCTTTAGGAGCAAAATCCTGTGCTCAGGCTGAAGCTTCCCTGCCTCAGAGAGGATTCGGTGGGATCCTGTGAGGCAGGGCTGGGTTTTGCAGGAGAAGGGAATGAAGCCATGGACCTGGAAGCTCTTCCCAGCTCCTGGGTATGGGGAAGAGCTCAGCCCTCCATGGACCCAGCGGGGCTGAGCACTGCCATTTCCCCCTTTTCCTGATCTCAAGGGGATGCTCAGGCACTCTGGAAAAAAACACCAAAAAACCTCGGGTTATTTTCACAGCAGTTAAGTCATCTCTTGGCTCCATCCTGCCCTGTGCTGCTCAGCAGATGGAAAGGGGCCTCTTCTCCAGCCCTGCCCAGCTTCTGGGCGATCCCCAAAAACCCCCAGCTCTCATGGGGACACTGCAGAGCCACCGTGGGCTGTGGGGCTTCGGGAGCACCACAGCTGCCTCTGGGGATGTTTTATTTCCAGAACCTTCTGCCTTGGACCATCCTGAGGAATCTGGGTTTGGCCACGAGGAGCTCTGCGACTTCAGCTGGGTTTCTTCCTCCCTAATTTGGGCAGGACTGAGCTCTGGTGTGGCTCAACCTTAAGCCCATTCTCTCTCTCTCTTTTTTTTTTTTTTTTTCCTTGTTGTGCTCTTTTTTTTTTTAATTTTATTTTTTTTCATTTTTAACTAAGGTCTAATTACACCCAGCACACGGCCTCATGAATCAACCTGATTCTGTTGTGACAAGTTTAGCCCTGGGTGTGTGATCTGTCCTAGGAGATCACACAATTTTTTCCTTCCCATCCCATTTTTCATAATAAAATCCTCTTGCCTGCCCTCTTTTCCTTCTGATTTTAATCATCAGCTATTAAAGTGGAGGTGGAGAATAACACCTCCGTTTGCCCAAACTGCTCAGGCTGGCATCTCTCAGGGTCACAGAACACTTTCCCTGTTTACTTCCCACTCTGGCATGGACCTTCTGGTTCCTGCTTTGTGTGTCTGATATCCACTTGTGTGCTGCTGTCTTGCTCTGGGGGAAAAAATCAGGGGAAAAAGGACAACTGAAGGCTGTCTCCAAAGAGATTTTTGTGGAAAAAAACAAAAGCTGGATTATTGTTTGTGCCCCCAAATCACCTGAGAAGGAGCAGGAGGACAATTCATCAGCCCTTGGGATTATTGGGTGATCAGGATCCTTTCATATCCTTTGTTTCCCTCTTTTCTTCTTGCTTTTTCCCCTCTTTTTTTTGGTCATGTGAGGAGATAAAGGCTGGGAAAAGGGGATTCCTTTAATTACACATGGCCAGAGAAAGAGGGCTCTTCAAATGCAATTAATTCTATTAATTATCCTGCGAGGTTTGCACATTCCAGATCTAAAATTCACCTTCACTCCCGGGACTGACCTCTCCAGAACTGCTGCAGCCACCCAGCTCAGTGCCAAAACCATCTCACAACTTTCTTTTTTTTTAAAAAAGAAAAAAAATTTTAAAAACTCTCTTCTTTAAAGCTCAATACAGTTCTCTGAGGAGATGTTGAGAGCAGAAACAAACCCTCCTCTCCCAGCTGTTGTCATCGGGCTCCATGAAACCCAGTCCCATCCCTGCAGTCCTGAGGGATCAGGTGACAAAGGCAGGAGTGTTGAAAGGAGGGTGGTGGCACCTGAGCAGCCCTGTGACCTTCACAGCTCCTTGGAGCAAAACCACCGGCCTGGAGGACACTGAGAAGCTGCCCAAATGTCCCTTGGAGAAGAAAGGTCACAGTCCTGACCTGAAGCAGAGCCAAGTTGGCTCCCTGAGCACTTTTCAAGGGGGAGGAAAAGAACATCCTGTTGTCCCTGTGCTGTCCCTGTGCTGTCCCTGTGCTGTCCCTCCTGTCCCTGCTGTCCCTGCTGTCCCTCCTGTCCCTGCTGTCCCTGCTGTCCTGATGTCCCTGCTGTCCCTGCTGTCCCTGCTGTCCCTCCTGTCCCTGCTGTCCCTCCTGTCCCTGTGCTGTCCCTCCTGTCCCTGCTGTCCCTGCTGTCCCTGTGCTGTCCCTCCTGTCCCTGCTGTCCCTGCTGTCCTGATGTCCCTGCTGTCCCTGCTGTCCCTGCTGTCCCTGCTGTCCATGCTGTCCCTCCTGTCCCTGCTGTCCCTCCTGTCCCTGCTGTCCCTGCTGTCCTGATGTCCCTGCTGTCCCTGCTGTCCCTGTGCTGTCCCTCCTGTCCCTGCTGTCCCTGCTGTCCTGATGTCCCTGCTGTCCCTGCTGTCCCTGCTGTCCCTGCTGTCCATGCTGTCCCTCCTGTCCCTGCTGTCCCTCCTGTCCCTGTGCTGCCCCTGCTGTCCTGATGTCCCTGCTGTCCCTGATGTCCCTGTGCTGGCCCTCCTGTCCCTGCTGTCCTTGCTGTCCTGATGTCCCTGCTGTCCCTCCTGTCCCTGATGTCCCTCCTGTCCCTCCTGTCCCTGCTGCTGACCACCTGGGAGCTGCACAGGATGGAAAATCCCCAGATCCAGGAGCTGTCCCACCACGGGTTTATTCCCAGGAGTTCACAGTTGAGTTGATCTGCCCTGCAAAGGGACAGCCAATAATATCCCTGGAAAAGGCATGTCCCTGCAGGGCTGGCACAGCCCTGTCCCTTCCCTGGGACTGTCCCACCTCTGGTCACCTTCCAGCCCACCATGGACCAGCAGCTCCTGACAGGGCCACCAGTACATCCTGACAGTGGCACCAGCAGATTGGGACATTCCCAGCAGCAGCTTCCACCTTGGACTTGGAATGAGAATCCCTCCCCATGAGCCCAGTGCACGGCCATGGGAGGGGACATGGAATGTGTTGGATTGGGTTGGAAATGACCCTAAATCCCACCCAGTGCCACCCCTGCCATGGCAGGGACACCTCCCACTGTCCCAGGTGCTCCAAGTGTCCAGCCTGGCCTTGGGCACTGCCAGGGATCCAGGGGCAGCCACAGCAAATCTGGGAATTCCAGCCCAGCCTCTCCTCACCCTCCCAGGGAGGAATTTTGTCCCCAGTATCCAAACCAACCCTACAATCTTTTTGTTTGAAGCCATCCCCTGTGTCCTGTCCCTGCAGCCCTTGGGAATTGTCTCTCTCCAGGTTTCCTGGGGCTCCTTCAGGCCCTGCAAGGCCACCCTGAGCTCAGCCCAAAGCTTCTCCTGTCCAGGCTGGACAATCCCAGCTGTGGCAGCCTTTCCTCCCAGCAGAGCTGCTCCAGCCCTCTGCTCATCCTGGAGCCTCCTCTGGGCTCTCTGCAGCAGCTCCACGTCCTCCCTGGGCTGGGATCTCCGTGCTGGAAGCTGCACTCCAGGTGGGATCCCACGAGGATGGAGCAGAGGGAAGCACCTCTGGCTTTTCCCACCATGTGGAACAGCACAGCTTCCCTCTGGCCAGGGCTGAGCCTTAAAAATAATAGCTACACTACCACAAGCTGTCCTGAGGCACATAAAAAAGTCATCCAGACATCAAAAATTGTCAAGGAGCTGCTCCCCTGCTGCTTCCCCAGCAATGAAATATAAAGTCCTGCTACTCTGGATTTCTCCCAGTTATATTTGAGGCGAGTTGGAGCCTTAGGTTTCCAAAGCCTTTTATTGAATTAAGAGCCGAATTCCTGTTTCCAAAGGCTCCCATCAACATGACAACACTGGAGCAAACAAGAGCAGCCTATTTAAAAGCAGGCAAACATTTCCCAGATGAAAGACAAACACTGCAGGTATTTATTGAGGCCCTAATCCAACTAAATCTCGAATCCATTTAGCAAAAGGAAAAAAGCTTCAAACAACCAATTTCAAGAGTCTCAAGAGCTCCAAGACATCTGAAATGTTTTATCTTTCAGGAGAGCTTGTGGTGATAGGACACAGGGAATGGCCTGGAGCTGATGGGAACTTAAGATGGGATCTGGGGCAGGAATTGTTCCCTGGCAGGGTGGGAGGCCCTGGAATAGAATTCCCAGATTTGCTGTGGCTGCCCCTGGATCCCTGGCAGTGCCCAAGGCCAGGTTGGACACTGGGGCTTGGAGCAGCCTGGGACAGTGGGAGGTGTCCCTGCCATGGCAGCGGTGGCACTGGGTGGGATTTAATGTCCTTCCCAACCCAAACCATTCCATGATTCCATTATCTCTGTGCTCCTCAATGAAGGTATCCCTTCAATGAAAAACTCCTGGGTTTTCTGGATTCTGCTGGGGTGAAGGGCCACAGGATCTCTTTGGTTTCCACAGAGCTTCTCTTTGCCTTTTTCATCTCAAATTCAGGCTGGCCTGGAAAAATTCCCCAAGTGGTTGGATTCAACACTTATTTAATGGAATGATGGAATATCCTAAATGGGAATAAACCCACAGGGATCATCAATCCAGCTCCTGTCCCTGCCCAGAGCCCCAACAATCCCCCTGGGCATCCCTGGGTGTCCAAAGGCTCCTGGAGCTCTGGCAGTGCCCATTCCCTGGGAGCCTGGGCAGTGCCTGAACCCTCTGGGGGCAGAGCCTGGCCCTAAAATCCCCCCTCAATCCCTCCTGGAACAGCTCCAGCCTCTCCCTGGGTGCTGTCAGGTCCCAGGAGCAGAGATTGGAGCTGTCCCTCAGGAGGAACCTGCAGGATGTTGGTTTGGAGCTTTCCCACCTCAGGTTTTTTTTTCCCCCCGATGGATTTTTCCCACAAAACCCCTGGAAGTTGGTGTCTGGGTAACTCCTGTCCCTTTTGAAGGCTTTGTCCATCACCACTGCCAAATATTTCCATGTGCAGGATGCTCTGCATGGACACAACACACCTGGAGATCCCTCTGCCTTCCCCTTCTTCTTGACTTCATTCCTATCTTCTTCAGAGGGATTGGCACAAAATCCAAGTTCTCCTTCTTCCAATCTCACAAAAATGAGATTCCTCTGGTGCCTGTTCTGAGAGCCCAGGGGACAGAGCTGGTCAGGTAAAATAACTTCTATATCATACAAATTTCTTTCATTCCAGTGGCTCTCCTCCTAACAAAGAACAAAAGTGAAGTTTTAAGAGAAAAGCTGTTCAAGGAGCTGCCTAAAATATGAAATTTTCCAGAATTGCCTCGTTTCCAAGAAGAAAAAGAACATTCGCCTGTATTTAGATTAGCAGAGGAATAAATACAGATGATTAAATATATCATGAGTCTGAATTTATTTTTATTTTTCTGATGTGCCACTGGCTTTGTTGTGCAAGGTTTTTCCCATTAGTTATTTTTAGGGGGTTTAGATTGTATTTTCCCCTAACGGGTGACATAATGTCTTGTTAAGACAATTGACCCAGATAAGACCATGCCAACTTCATCAGAAGTGCTCCGATGCATCTGGATTTTTGGATATTTTGGTGGGTCACAGACCAATAGTCTCTGTGGCATGGAAAATATTTCCAATTTTTTTTTTTTTTTTTTTTTTTTATATTATTATTATAATTTATTTTTTTTTTTAGACTGCCAGCTTCAGCAAGGCTCCTCCACGTTGACACTGGTTAAGAGTGACCTAATTCAAGACAAAGATTGCCTGGCCCTGAGGGAGACAGAGCAAATCAGCCCCAAAATTTAAAGGTGAGGCAGAAAAGGCTTTTGGGTCAGCAAATCTCCCGAGGGAATCCTGCTCCTCTGGGACAGCAGGAGCCTGGGGAAGAGCAAACCACGATTTAACAGCTCCTTCAGTAGCTGGCTAATCAATCACCAACCTCCAGAGTGAAAAACCATAGGAAGCAGTGCCAGGAAAAGAGCCAAATCACCAATCTCCAGAGTGAAAAAAACTCTGGGAAGCAGTGCCAGGAAAAGAGCCAAATCACCAATCTCCAGAGTGAAAAACTCTGGGAAGCAGTGCCAGGAAAAGAGCCAAATCACCAATCTCCAGAGTGAAAAACTCTGGGAAGCAGTGCCAGGAAAAGAGCCAAATCACCAATCTCCAGAGTGAAAAAAACTCTGGGAAGCAGTGCCAGGAAAAGAGCCAAATCACCAATCTCCAGAGTGAAAAACCATGGGAAGCAGTGCCAGGAAAAGAGCCATGTGTGCTCTGCACCTCCAGCCCTGCTCCAGAGGTGGAAGATGCTGAGGACTGAAATGTTTGTGCTCCCCTCAGATTTTTTTTAATGTGTTTTTTCCTCTCCCTTCCTCTGCTTTCCCGAGAGCACCAAGCTCTGGTGATCCCAAATTGTTTGTTCCCACCAAAAAAGGGCAAAGCTGTGCTCCAGCCCTGCCAAAACTGGGCCAGGGAGGGACGTTTCCAAGGTTTCTGCACTTTCCTTCTTGTGGAACATGAGAGGAGTGAGCTCAGGCATCCCATGGGAGAAGGGAGGGAGAATCCAGCACCTCCAGGGAGTTCAGGACACCCAAAGGGCAGCGCAGGGAAATGAGAAGAGGGGTTAGGAAAAGCAGTGGTTGGGGGAAAAAGGGCAAAAATTCACAGGGAGCGAAGCTTCTTCTTCACAGAACTGCTCCTTTCCTCTCACACGGGCACAGGGGGAGCTGTGGCTGCCCCTGGATCCCTGGCAGTGCCCAAGGCCAGGCTGGACACTGGGCTTGGAGCACCTGGGACAGTGGGAGGTGTCCCTGCACATTCAGGGGTGGCACTGGGTGGGCTTTGATTTCCCTCCAAACCATTCCGCGATTCAGTGATCTCTTATGATTCAATGATATTTTGTTTTAGCCAGAGACCTGTGAGCAATTTAATCTCTCTATTTTTCAGGTGAAAAAGTGAAAATGGAGCTGTTTGCTTGACACCAAGTACAACCATAACGGGTTTTAAAAATAAAATCTACAAGCCTTTAGAGGGCTGGAGCAGCTCTGCTGGGAGGAAAGGCTGCTACAGCTGGGATTGTTCAGCCTGGACAGGAGAAGCTTTGGGCTGAGCTCAGGGTGGCCTTGCAGGGCCTGAAGGAGCCCCAGGAAACCTGGAGAGAGACAATTCCCAAGGGCTGCAGGGACAGGACACAGGGAATGGCTTCACACTGAGAAATTACAAGTTCAGGTGGGATGTTGGGAAAAAATCCTTCCCTGGGAGGGTGAGGAGAGGCTGGGCTGGAATTCCCAGATTTGCTGTGGCTGCCCCTGGATCCCTGGCAGTGCCCAAGGCCAGGTTGGACACTTGGAGCACCTGGGACAGTGGGAGGTGTCCCTGCCATGGAGAACTGGAATGGGATCATCTTTAAGTCCCTTCCAACCCAAAGCATTCCAGGATTCTGTGATCTTTTGTTTTAGCCTGCTGTGTGGACAGCCCAATCTTACTTAATTTTTAAGGTACAAAATTAAAGATGGAGCCATTTGTTACAGCCATAACAGATTTTAAAAACAGAATTTTCGTCAAAGCCAAGGGGTACCCAAAACAACCCCTTTGAACCATATTGAAAATATTAAACATCCAGCAGTTCCCAATCCTTAAATACTCAGTACAATAATGTAGGTGAAATTTGGAGCAAAACTTCCTATCCTGCCTTTTAGAGCTGGAATTCATTTGGTGACTTAATCCTTACTCACAATGAAGATTGATTTGCTTTGTATTTAATAAAGTATTTTACGCTGGATCCGTGGAGTTTTCCTAATAATTGCTCCATGCTGATCATGTGTCTTCTTGGTTTTATTTTGCCTTTAAAGAGCATTTTAATGGCATTTCTAAAATAAATTCTGGGACTGAGTCACTTTTATTTCACTGTGTGACACGGGTCCAGAATATCACAGGGTACAGGGAGCAGGTTTCCAGCTCACCACATCCCGCAGGGAATTGGGAGTTTATGCTGTTGTTATATTTTTCTCCTTTATTTAAAATGAGCAGTAAAATTTGGGGGCCCTGGTTCCCTTTTTCCTGCCAGTGACTCCCTGGATTTCTTGCACTGTCCCACCTCAGCCTTGCCCCTCTCCCAAAGGGAGGTTGGAGGCTGATCCTCATTTTATAAACAGGATTAGGAGTTCCTTCTTCAGTTAGAAGAAGCACAAAGTCCCTTGAGTCCTGAGAAGCAGCCGCCCTGTTCACTTGAGCACTGCAATTTAACCTCAAAAATCGGAGAAACGGTCGAAATCTTGGGCTTAAAATTTACCCACGGAGCAAAACCAGAGGGATCAGAGCCTCCAGAGTGCTGCAAAGTTCTTTTTTCCCAGTTCATCCCCAGCTAGGTGTGCTCAGAATCTGACCGGTCATGGAATCACAGAACATCCTGAGCTGGAAAGGACCCACGAGGATGATGAAATTCCAGCTCCTGTCCCTGCCCAGAGCCCCCAACAATCCCACCCTGGGCATCCCTGGCAGTCCTGTCCAAACACTCCTGGAGCTCTGACAGCCTCAGGAACGTGACCCTTGGCACACGAGGCCCTTTGAAAAATTAATGACAATTAAGTATCTGAAATCTGACCTATTTTTGCACCTCGCCAGGGCAGAATCTGAGTGCAGCTGCTGAAGGGAAGCTGGGCAGGGTCACAGTGTCCAGACCAGGAGAATTGCAACTTCCAATTACTCCAGAGCCCTAAAGTTTGCTCTGACAGAATCAGGTCTAAAAATCCAACCTCTTCTGCAGTCAGAAATAGCAATGAATGTCAAATAACTCCTCGGGCAGGGATGTTCCCAGGGAAAACACCATTCCTGAGTGACCACTGCAGCCAGCATTGGGATGCAGAGCACATCCCAAAAACCTCTGAGCAGGGCATGAAAGCAAATCCTGCCCCAGAGCTGGCACGTGCTTGGCCTTTGGCTCTTTCCCTCTCGCAGGTGCATTAGTGCTGCTCTAAAAGCCTCTGTCCTGAGCAGGTATTTTGGCTTTAAATCACACCAGGTTCAATTTCAGCACCTTCAACTTGAGCCATCTTGTTCCAAGTGTGGGTTATTTTGGCTTATGCCGACCACTGGAGCCTGAAATCATGGATTCAAAGCTGGGCCGTGGAGGGAAAGCTGCTCCTGAGGATTCAGAACTGGTTTTTTTTTTTCCTCGTGGGGAAGCAATAAGCAGAAAACCTTGTCCACACGTGGTGCTCAACCATCTCCTGCTATGTCGAGCTGGGAGAGGGACAGCAAGGAAAGGGGGAAATAAAGTGTTCCTTTCAAATCCAGCTCTCTGCTGAGGAGGAAAGTGTTCTAAATGCCTCCCTGGGATGTCCTGAAGCGCTCAGCAGATGAAATGTGTGCACTGCTTAGAGAATTTGTGCTTTCCTATAAAACACAAAAGCTTTGGGGGCAGCACGAAGGGCTGCTCCTTTATTACAGCAACCCCTAAACCCCCACACTTGTGACTGAGACAGCTCTTTTGGCACAGAAATGGAAATGCAGGCCAGTCCTCAGCAATGATAGTGTCGAAACACGGGCAACTTTCTGAGCAGATGAATTCCCTATTGGAAAAAAAAAAAAAAAAACAGACTCGTGACTAAGAAGGCTGAGGATTGAGAGCGTGGCTCAGTGGGATCTGGCTGGCACCCCATAAAACAACATCACACTTCCCTTACAGAAAAACCCTGCCACTGAAATACCACCCAAACATTCGAGTGCTTGGGAATGAGCAATGAGGGAAGCAAACTGCTTCCCTCCTGCTGAGCACAATCCTTCATCACTCACTCCCACCTCATCATCTCAGCCACCCGTGGCCCCGCAGGAACCCCTCTGCCTTAGGCTGCAGCTGATCCCCAATTCCCTGGGGATTTTTTTGGGGATGTTCCATGCCTGCACTGCACTCCTGCTGCTCTTCCACTTCCCAGCACATCCAGGACCTTCTCCTTGAGTCCCTGCTGTTGTCTCATCTGTGCTTTATTTTGGGGAGCCCTTCGCTCCTCGCAAACATCACCGGTGGTTTCTCTCCCAGAAAAATCCCTGCCATTCTCACCTTCCAGCAGGGAAAACTCCTGAACTCCCACTGCAGCAGCTCTGAGGAGGGCTTCACCTCCACCAGGCTGCCCACAGGTGGTTTTCCCTGGATCCCTGCATCCCTCACACCTTCCCCATCCTCCCCTGCCCACGCTGGAGGATCCCCAGGTGCTCCCACAAGCCTCGCCTTGGGAAATGTGACATTTCTCTAAAACATTGATGAAACGCTTGGGAACATGAAAGCAGCTGCCAAAGGTTGGTGAAAAATTTAAGGGAGCTGCTGCTGAAGAACATAAATGCTGGTTTGAGGTGATGCCTACACTGGGGGGAAGCGCCCTGTCAGTGAAACGCCCTTTCCCCATGTTTTTTTTATTTTTTAAGGAAATAAGCTGTGAGGAGTCACAAGTTCTTGCTTTAAATTAGGAAAACGTCCTCCCTTTTTTTACAATCTCAGGCCTATTTATCAAGTTTTTACAGCCTGGTGATAGGGAGGGTCTAATTAACCCTTTGCATCGTCCCTGCAAACCTGCAGAACTTCATGTGAGCGAATAAAAGTGACACAGGAGCATTGCCATGACTCAAGTCCCTAATTCCAGAAAGCCAGGGCTGAAACCCATGGGGTGAAGATTACTGTAAATAGCAAAAAACCCATTTGGATGTATTTACACCAACAATTTCGATAATATTTAGAAATTACTCAGGAAGAAGCCGCTCTTAGGCTAAGAAGTGCTGGAATAAGATGAGGATAATCTGCACTTTGGGAGGCCCTTGAAACCCCCAAAGTTGGCTCAGCCCAAGCCTCCAGGATTTACACACACACACATAAACAGAGCTCCTCCAGATCTGCTGAGTTTTGTCCAATTTCCAAAGCTCTGCTCCCTGAAACGTCCCCACTAAGTTAAACAAAATCCTCTGCTCAGGATCACACCACGCAGGCCCTTGGTCTTTGCCAGTCCTTGTAAGGAGGATTGGATTAAAACCACGCAGCTCTGATCAGAATTATCACTCTCTCCAATGTCTTTCTTTCAACAGGGATTTTTGGCCCAAATCCCTGGGCTCCTCCACTCCTGGGCACAGCAGAGAGGCCACCAGGGCAGGGACAAAGGTGGCTCCAAGCCACTGTCGTGTCCTACACCCCATGCCAGGGCCGTTTCTACCCCATTTTTTGCCAGGGCAGATAAAACTCCTGTTTCAGGACATAAAACATCCCCATCTCTCACCAGCCAGGACAAGCTGGACACATGGGAATGCCAAAGGATCCCAAGGGCTAAAAAAAGTGGAGGAATCCCCAGGCTGAGGCAAGAGAAGCACTGTCAGCCTCACTGGTCCTCTTCTCCAAAGCCTCTCCGTGGTTCCAGCATCTCCTTCACGTTTCCCAGAGAAGCTGTGGCTGCTCCTGGATCCCTGGAAATGTCCAAGGCCAGGTTGGAGTAACTTGGGATGGTGGAAATTGTCCCTGCTCATGATCTTTAAAGTCCTTTCTGACCAAAACCTTTCCACGATTCTACAGCCTGGATTGAGCTCAGAGCCTTGAACTTGAAACGTCAAAAAATGTTGAAATGGAGCTTCATCTCCCTGCCCTTTTCCTACTTCTATTTATTTGCCTGGTCAATTTTTTACCTCAGCCAATTATGTCACAAAAAGTCACCAATTTTACCTTAAAAAACAAAACAAAACAAAAAACAAAACACACACACACACACAAAAAAAAAAAAAAACAACAAAAAACCCAACTAACCAACAAACAACAACAAAAACCAACCAAACAAAAAAAAAAACCCACAAAAAACCCCACGAAAAACCAAAAAAAAACCCCAAACAACCAAACCAAACCAAACAAAAAAAACCCCCAAAAACCAACCAAACAAAAAAAAAAAAACCCAAAGAACAAAAACAAAAACAAAACCACCAAAAACCACAAAGAAACAAAACAAAAACAAAGCAAAAAACACAAAAAACACACACACACAAAAAAAAAGGCAAACCAACTGAACCAAACCAAATCAGACTGATGAAAGGATTCTAGTGAAGAACACACCATCTCCCAGCCCCTCAGACAGCCAGGAAAACGTGCAGATGCAACGGGCTCATTAATTTTCTATGGATTAACACCCTGAAGAGGCTGAGATAACGTCGGCTCCTGCCCCCCATTACCTGGATAATCAGGGGGATTACAAAGCCTGTGATGAGAGGAGGCTCCTGATTTCTGGAGGTTTTAAATGTCACTGATAGCACAAATCTTGGTTAAGCCTTTCTGGCTTTTGTGGTGGTGGTGTCACAGGGAGAGGAGGAGGAGGAGGAGGGAGAGGAGAAGCCAGGGAAGGGGAGGGAGTAGGAAGAGGTGGCAGAGCCCTGGTAAATCTCAATTTTTTTGTTGATGCAAAGCCCCATTTTGAGTTCATTGGAATGAACGGGAAGACTCCCAATGATTTCAGTGGACTTTGGACACGGCCCCAGAAGCTTCCAAATGTAAACAGGCGGATCTGGGCATGTTCCTGGCAGGGTAAATTCCCCTAAACAAAACCACCCCAGCAGGAGAGGAGCCTCTCCAACAGCCCTGGGGGAGGTGAGCTCTGGGGGGAGCACATTTAGGGATCACCAGGGCCCCCAGCCCTGCACAGGGACACTCAGGGATCACAGAATCTGGGAATCCCTGAGTTGGGAGGGAGCTAAAGCTCATCCTGCCATGGACAGGGACACCTCCCACTGTCCCAGGCTGCTCCAAGCCCCAGTGTCCTACCTGGCCTTGGGATCCAGGGGCAGCCACAGCACATCTGGGAATTCCATCCCAGCCCCTCCTCAGCCTGCCAGGGAACAATTCCTGCCCAAAATCCCATCCAGCCCTGCTTCTTTCAGTTTTAAACCATTCCATGTGTCCTGTCCCTGCAGCCCTTGTCCCCAGTCCCTCTCCAGCTCTCCTGGAGCCCCTTTAGGTCCTAGAAGTGGTTCTGAGTCTCTCCCAGCTCTTCCAGCTGGGAAAATTGCACCCATTGAGCCAGAAGCTGGGTTGTCCTTCCCAGACAGAGCAAATGTGACTCTGGGAATGTCAATCCTCGTCTCAGCCCCAAAAGATTTTGTGAAATCACTCACAACTCACCTCATGTTCCATTTCTTGCTCCTCCTCAACCATTTTCTACCTGAGCCTCATGAAAAACTGTGCAGCAGCAGCAGCTCAGACTGCCCAAACATTCAAAGAGGTCTGAGTTTTTCTCTGCCTCAGCTGCATGAGGAGTTTTAGACTTGCCTCAGTCAGTCTATTCCCACTAAAGATTACAATAATGAGCTGAATTCTCGCAGCATGAAAGTAGTTTTGCCCTGGCATTAAAGACACAATGATTAATGTCCATATTTAGTGCTCATGGTAAACATTTTTTCTCCTGCTCTTAGAACAGGGAAGTATTTCAAGCCATGCCAGGATTCGTTGTAACATCGTTAAAGGTGATGAATTACCCTGATTTTCATGTGGATGCAAAAATAAAATTCCATGGGAATTCCACTGTAGTTTTAATGTTGATTTGTATTTACTCTGCTAGGAACTCCCGTCCCCTTCAATCCTGCTTTTCTGCAATTCCCCCAGGTTCTCTTGGGAAGTCACAGAGTGGAACATTTCATTTCTTTAATATTGCTTTCTTTACATTTGTGTTTGTTGTTCTTTCACCCACTCATTCATTCCTGTTAGGAATTAACTGGCAAAGCCAACTCGTCCTCAGTGAGAGCCATAAATCCTCCCTTCACTGGGGACACGGGACAACAGCACCCCACAGGCTCCTCTCTCTTCCCCAGCCTCTCCCTTTGGATTTTGGATCCTCACTCCTGGATGAAGCACCCAAAATTCTCAATCTCCAGCTGGGTTTTATGCTGTTCTGCGCTTAAATTCGAGCACTACAAGTTCTCACTCTTGGCCAATTAAAGCTCTTATAGTGAGGGACGTTCCACAGAGTGGGGCCAAACAACACCTTGTGTTCTCTGGGAAAAGGCACAACAACAAAGTCATTCCCTCCTTCCCTCGGTTTTAGTGAGGAATTGTGGAGACCCAGAATTTGGATTGGGTTTGGAATTAACCTTAAACCCCACCCAGTGCCACCCATGGGACACCTCCCACTGTCCCAACCTGGCCTTGGGCACTGCCAGGGATCCAGGGGCAGGCACAGCAAATCTGGGAATTCTGTTCTTGTCCCTCACTGCCATGCCAGGGAAAAATTCCTTCCTAATATCCAATACAACCTTTCCTTGTAGCACTGGGAAGCCATTCCCTGTGTCCTGTCCCTGCAGCCCTTGGGAATTGTCTCTCTCCAGGTTTCCTGGGGCTCCTTCAGGCCCTGCAAGGCCACCCTGAGCTCAGCCCAAAGCTTCTCCTGTCCAGGCTGAACAATCCCAGCTGTGGCAGCCTTTCCTCCCAGCAGAGCTGCTCCAGCCCTCTGCTCATCCTGGAGCCTCCTCTGGGCTCTCTGCAGCAGCTCCACGTCCTCCCTGGGCTGGGAATTCCAGGGCTGGGGCAGCTCTGCAGGTGGGCTCTCACCTGAGGGGGCACAGGGGTGGAATCATCTCCCTTGACCTGCTGGAAACCAGCAAGACTCCTTGGAATTTGCAAAAACCGTGAGCATGGCATAAGCTTCTGCTCAAAGAAGCTTCCTGAGGGCAACTACTGAAGTAATCTGTGTTGAAAGACCAAAGTGCAGATTAGTTTGAAACAGCCTAAAAAAAAAGGAGAAAGAAAATTTCCACTGCGCCACGAAAAAAAAAATTCCCGCTGCCCTGCCATGGGAAGGACGACGTCCAACCCGAAAAAACAAATCTTTATTCATAGCAGGCTTAGATAATAGACCTCAAAATATTTCCTGTGCATTTTGAAGATGTGATGAAGGCATCCTTCGCCACGGGCGCTGTGCTGTGTTTTCTCCCTGCGTCACCTCTTTGACGCAGCTCCTGGTGCGCGTCGGGCACTTTGGATGTCGGAGAGTTTCTGGGAGAAGATGCTGGCAGAGGCACAGGCTCTGCCACAACGGATGAGGCAAAGTGTCCATCAAGCCCCCAACACCCAGCCCGGAAGGCAAACATTCCCTGTAGGAAAAAAAAAAAAAAATGATGGCGCCAGGGAGGTCACAATGAGGATTGCGGATCTGGGAAGGTTGTGAGGAAAAGAGGAGATGACTCCAGAGCATTTCTCAAAAGGCTTCAGATTTTTGTTACAAGTCCCCTCTGCTGTTCTCCTGTGGATATCAGGGAAGACTGAACACAGATTCAGGGAATGACTTTAAGTTCAGCTCCTTGAAGCCCTGAAGTAAATCCTCGTTTTAGAAATATCGAGCGTGGAGAAGGAAAAACATCACAAGAGGAAACTCTACAGGTTACTGTCCAACTGTATTGTGAATAAAGCCAGGTTTTCTGGAATTGTTCAAGGCCAGGATGGAGCAACCTGGGATAGTGGAAGGTATCCCTAAGAGTGGCAGGTGGTGGAATGGGCTGGGCTTTTAAGGTCTCTTCCAACCCCAACCCTTCCATCATTCTATAATTCAATGTTTCTGCCATTTTTTGCCCTTTATTCTCTATCCAAAGCAATTCCCAGCATCTTTCCCAAAGATTGCTGTCAAGCAAGAAGCAGCCTGGAATGCAGCTCTTCCAGAGCTATGTTTGGGCTGATCAGCCTTAAAATGCTTATTTATCATACAAACAAATCCCTGAATTCTGCCTGCCTGCCCTTGGGGCTGATGTTCATGGAATCCCAGACTGGTTTTATTGGAAGGGACCTTAAAGCCCACCCAGTGCCACCGCTGCCATGGCAGGGACACCTCCCACTGTCCCAGGCTGCTCCAAGCCCCAGTGTCCAACCTGGCCTTGGGCACTGCCAGGGATCCAGGGGCAGCCACAGCAAATCTGGGAATTCTATTCCAGCCTCTCCCCACCCTGCCAGGGAGGAAATTTTTCCTAATATCTGCTCTAAACCTGTAATTTTTTCAGTGTGAAGCCATCCCCTGTGTCCTGTCCCTGCAGCCCTTGGGAATTGTCTCTCTCCAGGTTTCCTGGGGCTCCTTCAGGCCCTGCAAGGCCACCCTGAGCTCAGCCCAAAGCTTCTCCTGTCCAGGCAAGAAGCTGAGCTGACCTTCACTCTCTCCAGTTTCTGATTTTCCTGACCCTGCTAGCAATTTAATATCCTTGAAAACCCTTTCCTGCTGTCCCCTGCAGCTGGAACCAGAGGATCCAAAGCGGTTTTGATGGCACCAGCACCTCAGGGGCCACCTGGGTCACCTCTGCTTGTCCCAGTGGGACAGGAGCTCTCTACCCTCAGCTTTCCCCAGCCCGTTGTGTCCCTTGGCAGGTGGCACTGCCAGGTATTGACACCTTGGGCAGGGTTTGTCCTCCCCCAGGGGACACAAACGGTGGCACCCGGCGGCGTTTGATTGCTGCCCGCCATCAAACAGCGGAGCTTCAGTTATCCATAAATCTCCGCTTGCCACTTTTATGACACGAAACAGTGAGCAATGGCTTACATTTACCTTGTGACTCACTGCAGATTAATTCATTGAGTAATCCTTCCTCGTTCGGAGGAGAAATGAACTCGCTCCCGTTTCGCCGTAACCTGCACGTGTGCTAATGTTTATACATGTGAGATGACCCGTGGCATTTATCCAGGGCAGTTTGGGGAATATCAGCTCGTTTTCAGGCACTGTTGTGTGGCTCTGGAATTCTCTGTTGGCTGGCAAGGGCTGGGACGTTTATTGCAACAATAAAGGGCTGGGAAATCAATCCTGACACTTTGCCACGGGATCGGAGGGGCTGAGGTGGGAAGAGCACCTGGCTCAGGCTCCCTGCTTGCCCAGGATTGTGTCCAGATGGGTCTTGAGTATCTACAGGGATGGAAAGCTCCCAACAGCTCCTCTGGGCACCTTTTCACTCACAGGGAAGAAGTGTTCCCAGATGTTCCAGGGAAGCTCCTCTATTCCAGTTCTGGCACTGGGCACAGAGCCTGGCGCTGTCCCTTTGTCCTCCCTGCAGTATCCATGGGCATGGATGAGGTCCTGGAGCCTTCCCACAGCCCCAGTTCTCCCAGCCCTTCTCCAGAGGAGACATGCCCATCCTTTCCACCACTTTTGTGCCATTCCTGGGTTGTTCCAGGTGTGCAGAGGGGCAGGATCCCCTCCCTCAGCCTGCTGCCATCCCCCTGGCACAGCCCAGTCTGTTGGCTGCTGCCTCATGGTCACCTTGGCACCTCCAGGTCCTCTTCTGCAGGCAGAAGTTCTCCAGAAGGTTCTGGAACATGAGGTTTTCTTCTCCTCGTGCCAGATTTCCCTGCTTTTTCCCCCCTTTTTCTGAGCTGCACGAGGTCCTGGCCAGCCCATTCCTCCCTCCTGGTGCATCCAGAGCCCCTCTGTCCCCTCAGCCACACCATGGGGGAAGGACTGGACCTGGTGCTGACCCCTGGCACTCCACTGATGCCTGGAGTTTTCCCTTTGCTGTATCCCAGGTTCTGTGGTGCCCAGGGATGCAGCTCTGAGCTCACAGTCAGTGTCACTCAGCTCTGCACACAGCAGGGACACAAAACAAATCCTTCTCCTGCTGCACACCAAGGACACCTGGGACAAGTTTTCAGGCCCCAAAGCACAAACAAGGGTGGGCTGAGGAGAGAGAACAAGAAGGATGGGACTGCATCACCTGGGGCTGGAACTGGACAATTCAACCCCAATGTGCAAATGGAACAAAACTTATAAAGGTGTGAGACCTCCTGACCATTTGTCCACTTTGTGTCCATTTTGTGTCCATTTTGTGTCCATTTTGTGTCCATTTTGGGTGTAGCCCTGGCCAGGCTCTTGTCCTGCCCAAGGTGGATCCTTAAAGGCCTTTTAATAAATATCTATTCTATTATCTAGATCTGTCCAGTCTCAGCCCACTGGCCTCCAAATGGGTTTTTTCTGCCCCTGATCCCCACTCCTGAGGTCACCCCCAGTTTTCAATCCACCCTTATCCCCTCAGACAAGACCTGTGTGAGGCAGATTTCTCCTGCTTTGGCTTGGGAGATGCTCTGAGGCGTGGAAAAGATGCAATATCCCCATGAAGCACCCAAAGTTCTCAATCTCCAGCTGTTTTTATGCTGTTCTGCGCTTGAACTCAAACCCTACAAATTATCACTCTTGGCTAATTAGAGCTCTTAAAGTTAGGGACATTCCCAGGTCTCCTGAAAAAGGCATCAATAGGTGGACAAAGCTCTGGCTTGGTGGGGTCCAGGCTGTCCAAAGTTGGGAAAAAGCTGACCAAGGTGAGTGGGACAAGGCTGAGAAGAAGCCCAAAGCTGCAGCAGAAGCATCACAGGCACCTCGGAGTGAAAACATTCCTTCAGAAAACTGAGGCAGGGGGAATAGAGAGCATTTTGTGGTTTTGTTTCAAGGGGAAAGAGGAGACTTAGTAGGTCACTGAATTTCCTGTGCTATCAAAGTGAAAATTAGGCCCTTTCAGAGTCTGGCCATGATCTGGCACCTCAAGGATGTGCTGAACCTACCCAGGGCCCTGAACACACCTGGCTGAATCCAGGACCTGGGGAATTTGCTCTCTAGAGGGAGGTGCCAGGTCTGGGATGCACTGGCAGGGATTCCAAAAAAGGGTGAAAAAGAGGAGCCTCTGTGCTGGGTGTCCCTGACTGCTTTGGATTGGAAATGACCCTAAATCCCACCCAGTGCCACCCCTGCCATGGCAGGGACACCTCCCACTGTCCCAGGGGCTCCAAGCCCCAGTGTCCAACCTGGCCTTGGGCACTGCCAGGGATCCAGGGGCAGCCACAGAAATCTGGGAATTCCAGCCCAGCCCCTCTCCACCCTGCCAGGGAAGGATTTTTTCCCAATATCCCACCGAAAGTTGTCATTTCTCAGGTTGAAGCCATTCCCTGTGTCCTGTCCCTGCAGCCCTTGGGAATTGTCTCTCTCCAGGTTTCCTGGGGCTCCTTCAGGCCCTGCAAGGCCACCCTGAGCTCAGCCCAAAGCTTCTCCTGTCCAGGCTGGACAATCCCAGCTGTGCCAGCCTTTCCTCCCAGCAGAGCTGCTCCAGCCCTCTGCTCATCCTGGAGCCTCCTCTGGGCTCTCTGCAGCAGCTCCACGTCCTCCCTGGGCTGGGAATTCCAGGGCTGGGGCAGCTCTGCAGGTGGCTCTCACCTGAGGGGGCACAGGGCACAATCCCAATCCCTTTCCTCATCCCAATCCCTTTCCTGATCCCCAGACTGTGGGATCAGCCCAGGGCACAGGATGGGTCGGGATGGGGCAGGTCCAGCTCTCATCCCTTAGGAGGTTTAATCTCAGGTGTTGTTGGTGTCATAGGACATGGAGTGGAAATAAATGGATCATGTTTTACTCCCTACAAGTTGTCCTTTCCTTGGTCAATTGAATAAGGGGATTGGTGAGATTTAGAATTGGTCCAGCCTTTGGAATCCACCTCAGAACTTGCAGCAAACAGGTTTTTGGCCTCTCTTCTGGTCAAAACCAACATCTCTGCTGTCACTGGACCACTGAGAGCCAAGATCAGGGCACTTCCATGTCCCTGTGCCACACTTGGAGCTTCCACACCTCCAAGGAAGAACATCCCAAGGTGCTGAGCTGGAATCCCAACATGGGCAGCAGTGGAACGTTCTCACAGCAACAGCTGCCAAAGGACTAAGTTTATCTCCTCAAAGATAAAATCAACCCAAACAGGCTTGTGTGGTTTTTTTTGTTTTTTTGGTTTTTTTTTTTTTTGTTTTGTTTTTGTTTTTTTTGTTTTTTTTGTTTTGTTTTTGGTTTTTGGTTTTGGTTTTGGTTTTTGTTTTTTGGTGTTTTTTTTTTCCTGAATAGCCCAAGGAGCCACTGTATCTGGGTGGATCACAGGGCCATTGTCTGAGTCAGACCTTGAGGTTTATCCAATTATTATTCCATCAAGACAAACTGTCCATGAAGTCCGTGGGAGTTTAATCTGAGAGGGAAGCAGGGAGTGGAACAAGGGGAACATTTCGCCCCTGGCCATTAGACCTGACTTCAGTTATGTCAGAAAAGCATTTCAGGTGTTCCATTGGGGCTGAAATGTGCTCTTTCCTACAGCATTCCAGTCTGGGAACATGGAATATTCCACCACGTCCTGCACATGTTTCCTGCAGGTTTAATTTTCTCAGCACTCGAGCACAAAAACGACCAGAGCTGAGTTTAAGTGACAAATGGCAGCACTTTATCTTTGGCCCTGTTTTGGCTCACTTTGTTTGGCTCTAAAGCACGATTTAATCCACATCAACTTTAGTTTTTTGATTTTTTTTTTTTTTTTGGAGTCCTCCTCTCTTGCAATTGCAGATCAATGATATCCTTTAAATGTCCAGCTCTGCTTGCACAACAAGCTTTGCTCTGAGAGCAAGAACTGACCTTAACACTCCACTTGATCAGATGTGATTGTGTGTTAAAATAAGTTTTAAAGGTCAGGTGAACTAAGGAGCTTCAAGTAATTGCCTGGGCAGCTGGCAGAATAAATTGTGAACTCGCTGTTTGTTTTCTCTGTTCAACTGATCAAAGTGGCAGGATGCTCACCAGCTACACCTCTGCAAGAACAGAGTCCAAAACAAGCAGACCCTGGGTAGTTTGGTCTCTTTTCTTGTTTAATCTGGAGCAATTCTTGTTTAAAAAAGGCACTGATCGGTGCCTGGCAAGATTTTGTGATTAAAAGGGGAAAAAAAAACCCCAAAAAACCTAACAAAACAACCAACCAAAATATGTTGTTTCAACTTTTCTTCCTGAGGTTTGTTTTAGTCATTTCCAGAAAAGAACTCTGGGAATGCCTGTGTGCTGTGCTGTAAAATCACCAACGAAGTGATCGACGTATTGGTAAAAGGTGATAAAATAATAACAAAAAAAGGAGAAAGTGGCCTCTTTCTGCTGCCAGTGAAGGCAGGATAAATTCCTGTCCCTGCCAGCAGGAATAACAGGAATATAAATTCTAATCAAACCAACCAATTGTTTCCTCTTTCACTGCTGTGGCTGAGCTGTAGAAATGGGCACTTTTATCTTTTCTGCCAGGGATCCAGGGGCAGCTCTGGGCACTGGGCACCCTGTGCCAGGGTCTGCCCACCCTGCCAGGGAATTCCTGCTCAAGATCCCATCAAATACTACTTTGAAGCCATTCCCTGGCTCCTGTCCCTCCATCCCTTGTCCCCAGTCCCTCTGCAGCTCTCCTGGAGCCCCTTTAGGTCCTGGAAGATGCTCTGAGCTCTCCTTGGAGCTTCTCCTCTCCAGGTGAGCACCCCCAGCTCTCCCAGGCTTCTCTGGGTTCATTCCAGCAGATTTTCCAACCTCTTGCTCTAAGAAGTGTTTGAGAGCTGCAGAAGAACGCCTCGATGTCAGAACTGTCCAGGGCGAGTAACAATGGCAATAATTTGAACGATTGTCACACAGACAGAGCTGCTGTCAGAGAGGACAAGGAGCAGGAGGGTTGGAGTCAGCTGTGATTTCCTGGCCTTGGAGGAGGAACTGAAAGGGATCATCCTTTGCTCCTCGTGGCATTTGGGAAAGGCAGGTTGCAAAACGTGAGAGAGGGAGCGAAGGAGCCGTGCCATGAGTAAAGGCTGAAATGGCAGAGCTGATTTCCCTGTGATTCAAAGTGGCTCATCCCTTTTTGACACTCCAAAGGTCTCTCCCAGGAAAGCAGGGAACAGAGGAGGTGCAGGGGGGTTAAGGGGGGAGATGGTGACCTGGGAAAGGGTGGGAAGCCGTGAGCCCAGTTAGGGACAGCTTGGACAACACTCCATGCACAGGGCTGTGGAGATAGAGATGGAGATAAAATAGACAGAGATGAGATAGATATAGATATAGATATAAATATAAATATAGATATAGATATAGATATAGATATAGATATAGATATAGATATAGATATAGATATAGATAGATAGAGATAGAGATAGAGATAGAGATAGAGATAGATACAGACAGATAGATAGAGATATAGGTATGAAGAGATATAGAGAGATGGAGATATATAAATATATAGATGGAGATAAAATAGAGATGATATATAGATATAGATATAGATATAGATATAGATATAGATATAGATATAGATATAGATATAGATATAGATATAGACAGATATATAGAGATCTAGGTATATAGAGCTATAGAGAGATATAAATATATAGATGGAGATAAAATAGAGATGATATAGATATAGATACAGATACAGATATAGATATAGATATAGATATAGATATAGATATAGATAGATATAGACAGATATATAGATATACAGGTATATATAGAGATAGAGAGATAAATATATAGATGGAGATAAAATAGAGATTATATAGAGGATATAGATATAGATATAGATATAGATATAGATATAGATGTAGATATAGATAGACAGATATATAGAGATCTAAGTATGTAGAGATATAGAGAGATGGAGATATAGAGAGATATATAGATGGAGATAAAATAGATAGAGATTATATAGATGATATAGATATAGACAGATATATAGAAATCTAGGTATATAGATATAGAGACATGGAGAGATATAATATATATACATGGAGATATATATAAATGGATGTAAATGGATTTTATATATATATACACATATATATATATATAAATATATAGATGGAGAGAAAATAGATAGAGATTACATAGGTGATATAGATATAGATATAGACAGATATATAGAGATCTAGGTATATGGAGATATAGAGAGATATAAATATACAGATGGAGATAAAATAGATAGAGATTATATAGATGATATGGATATAGATATAGATATAGATATAGATATAGATATAGATATAGATATAGATATAGATGTAGATATAGACAGATATATAGAGATCTAGGTATGTAGAGATATCGAGAGATATAAATATATAGATATAGAGATATAGACAGATATATAAAGATAAAAAGATACAGATATATCAATATAGATAAAAACATGGATATATAGAGATATACAGAGAGATACATAGAGATATTGATATATAGAGAGAGATATATAGATGATGTAGAGATAGATACTGATATATAGATAAAGATATGCAGATATATAGATGATACAGAGATATAGATAGAGATACAGCTATATCAATAAAGATATGGATATAGCTATAAATATATAGATGTAGACATAGATAAGATGCATAGATACACAGATACAGATATATAGACAGATATATAGATATAAATACATAAATATGGATATATAGATACAGACATAGCTATAGATATATAGATGATACAGATATAGATAGATACAGATATAGATATAGATAGAGATAGAGATAGAGATAGAGATAGAGATAGAGATATAGTGATAAAGATAGAGATGTAGCTCTCTTCTGAATCAGTAGAAAAGCCCCATCAAACAACGTAAGATTCTGCCAAAATCCAAATTCTACAAACAGGCTCTGCCCCCTTGGCTCACTCCAACCTCTGGTTTCCACTTTGCACCCCTTGAAAACTCCCTCTGGATCCTGCTGTGGTGATTCCATCCCCATGCCAGTGGACTCACTTTCACTGAACAACTGCAGTGACAGATTTTAACTCTTCTAATTCTGTTGCAAATAAAGAGATTCTCTTAAAATCTTGTTTAAATCTAAAAAGGTCCGACCTGGATTCCCTTGGTTTGACCTGTGTTAGCAGTCAGTGTTTCCTGTTTTCCTATATAACAATTTACATCTAATTAGCACTTGAATAATTCCATTTCTTCCAATATTTTCTCCAATTCTCCAGCTGTAGGATTTGCCCACATAAAAGCCCCTGAAAAAAGAAGAGAAAAAGAGAAGGAAACTTTGGGAGTGTTTTCTCCTTCCTAATAGTTAATTTTAACTACAAATCTGAAATGCCTTCCTTCTGTCCAGCAGCACCACAAAATATTTAACAAGATTTGGATCCTGATGAGGTTTATTTCTAGACTTCACTTTGAACAAATAATTACTGGTGTTCCTAATCCTGGGGTTAGTTTTGTGTGGAAAGAGGAGTCCCAATGCCAATACATATGGCCAGGGACATTTGAGCTGATTGAGAAATCCAGGCTTTTTTTTTTTTTTTTTTTTTTTTTTTTTTTTTTTTTTTTTTTTTTTTTTTTTTCCCTTGGAAACAGATATGGCCATTCTAGAACTTCCTAAATTAACCCTGTTTAAATTTAAAGACTGGAAAAAAAAGTCACCCACAAATGGGGGCTTTATCCTTCTCCTTCCCACCAGCTGTTATTCCAAACCTCTGGCCAGTGATTTTATATGCTCTGTGTTGGTTTTCCTTTGCTGGCACCTTCACAGGGCAGCAGAGCTCAGTGAGGGGGGAAAAAATCTCAGCATTTCTTGCAAAACCCACCCTCCCCTCAACGGGAACCCACATGGGAATGTTTCATCTGGCCAGTCAAACATCAGCTGGAAAAAGCATTTGACAATATCCCGTGGAGAAGCAGCTCAGCACTGACAGGGACTGATGAGCAAAGAGGTTTTCCCAACCCCGTTTCCTGTGACTTGCTCTTTCAGAACTGTTTAGTGAATTAAAAGATGCAACTCGTCGATATTAATTATTTAGTATTTGTTGTTGTTGACGCCGTTGCAGCGGTTTGAAAGACGCTTTAAAGATAAACCAAAGGAGAATCCTCTGAAAAGGTTCATCAAACACAAACAGGAGCTGTGGGAGAAGATGAAAACAGCTGTGAGGAAGGAGCTCAGGAGGAATTTCCCCATGGAAAGGGTGCTCAGGCCTTGGCACTGCCCAGGGAGCTTTGGAGTGCCCATCCCTGCAGGTGTCCCCTGGAGGTGGCACTCAGAGCTCTGGGCTGGGGACAAGGTGGGACTGCCTGGGCTGGGAGGGCTTTTCCAGCCTCGGGGATTTTGGAATTCTGTGCCAGGGAGGTGCAGAGGATCCCTCCAGCCTCAGGCAGAACCTTACAGGAATTTTAGTGACCTGTCAAGGAGCGAATAGAGCCCCAAAGCTCATCCAGGGCAGCCCGGGATAAAAAGTCAGAACAAATTTTAGTTTGTGTGACAGGAGCCTGGGCAAGGAGCTGGAAATTCTGTCCTCCTGTCTGTCCTCCTAACACAGTGAGCAGAGCTGCCAGACAGCAGCTCTCGAGTGAATTAAGGCACGGATTAACCCCTCAAACCCTTCTCCAGTATTTTACAGATCCAAATTCCCTGTGATCTTTGGGGCCACCTCAACCCCCGCTGCCCCACCAGCTCAGGGTCAGCCTCTGCCTTTTTTATCCAAACCCAGAAGGCAAGAAAAAAAGCCTCTCCTCTGGGACATTTTGAGGGCTGAGGAGCCCTTGGGAGCACAGTGACACGTTGGCATCGCTTCGCTGCGCTCAGGTTACACCTGAGCTCCAGCGTCACCCTGCCCAACAAGGGGAACATCAAAACCTGCCTCCTGCTACTCCCCCTCACGCTGAAACAACAGATTTCTTGCCAGCCAGGAGCTCCTGGAGCAGCCCTGAGCAGCACAAGGCTCAGGCAGGAAGATTTCCCCTGGTTGTTTCTCCATCCTTGAATTTTCTGGCGCGTCCTTCACTCGTGGTTTGGGGCTGTCAGGTGGCTCCAACAGGGACAGGACTGCAAGGGACAAACAAAAATTGGCCCAGGGTCTCTAAACCAGCCATCAACAACATTCCATGTGCTGGAAAAAATATTTAGGAGGGTGTTCCTGTCACTGGGCCAGGATCAGGGGAAAAAAAAAAAAAAAAAAAAGACAGCTGAGATATTTCTGTAACTCATCTTGCCTCTTCCAAACCAGATTTTAGGGCCTTGCTATTAAAAATGCCTGGATAAAGGAAGGAGTTAGACTATTTTTGTTTTTATTTTCCCCTCATTTAAAAGAAGGAAAAAAACATCTTGAAATGTCTGCATCTACCAAAAAAAAAAAAAATTCCTGATTTCTTTTTCTTCTCTGCTTAAGGGGAGTCTTTCTTCAAATAAACAAAGATAAAAACACCACAAAAATGAACTCTTTTCTTTTTTGGTTCATTTTTCAATTCACTGCAATTTGAAATACAGGCATAAATAAATATTTCAGCAGAATTCAAAGTAAATATAAATAACAGCAAATGGGGCCCTGAGCAAGCTGATCTATGAATGACATCCCTGCCCATGGCAGGGGGGTTGGAATTAGAGGGTCCTTAAGATCCCTAGAACCCAAACCATTCTGTGATTCCAAATGCATTCAGTGATTCTAAATATATTAAATAAATATATTAATAAAAAGTTATAAATATGAGCCAGCTTCTGGCAACATTTAAAATAAATCGATGTAGATGCCTTTGTAGGCAATCCTTGGCCTGGCCACTCTGCAGCAGCAAATCCAAAGGCAAAATCCAAGGAACTGATTTTAAATGAACACAAAAAGCAGATGATCAGAGAGCTCAAATGATCTTTCAGAGCTCAAACACCTCTCAGAGGGTGAGGAGAGGAATTCGGACCTGGATTTCAGGATCAATGGCCTGAATGTTGCGGGAAGTCTTGAGGAGATGATCCTCGTGGTCCAAATGGGTTTAAGAAGACTTTTCTAGTGCCCTTTGAATGATCAGCTCCTTTTAATCCCAGCGCAGAAATTCCTTTATCCAAGAACACCTCCCACATCCAGGCCTCAGCAGCAGAGCTAAAGGACAAGCTGACTTTTTCCCTTATCCACCCAGGCTGGATACAAAAGGAAAGGGAAACGTGCAAAATCGTTTTCGAGGGAGAACAGCAGCAGATTCAGTCCCTGGGGATTTATCTGTGGCAAGTTTGTTCTGTTGGAGTTGTTTTTTTTAAGATTACGTTGACCTTGAGTCACTTGGAGCAAAAAAAAAGGGAGGCTGTGACATCTCAACAAACAATCAGACCTTATTTCTTGCAAATAAATAGAAGAGAGGAGTGGAAAAAAAAAAGAAAAAAAAAAAAAAAAAAGAAGCTGTGGTGGTCCTTTTGAGGAAGTAGAAAAATGTCAAGAAATAATTGCAGCTTCCCTTTCACTCCAGGAGAGTTTGGAGTGAGCCTCCTCCCTCATTTCTCCCAGCAGGTGCCTCCAGAGCCGGATTAATGGATCCTCTCCCCCCAGCCAGGTGCTAATGAAATGATGATACAGTTATTTCCAGCTCTGAGCACAACCTCCAGCTGGCAAATTGCTGGGACGTGCCCCATGAAACAGAGACAAAAGTAGGTGGGGTTACTGCTAAACAGGAGCTGTAATAACCAGATATTAATGATACTGAAAACGGAGTGGTATTTACCATGAAACTCAGAGAGAAAACACCCTGGGGCTGTTTTTTATTTTCAATTTCATTAGAGATCGTCTTGTTTCTATTTTGATCACTGCCCAGCTGAACATTGCTCTCCTTTCCGGGCCACTTTTGGCACCGTTTTTGGGTAAGGAGCAATTTCTCCTCTGAATTTCGTCGTGATGATTCTCAGCCCTCAGGAAGAGCTGGGATAAGTCATCAGTTGTATTAATCATGGAATCATACAAGGTTTGGGTTGGGAGGGACCTAAAAGTTCATCCAATTCCACAGCCTGTCACGGTCAGGGACACCTTCCACTATCCCCAATGTCCAGCCTGGCCTTGGGCACTGCCAGGGATGGGGATTCCAAAATTTTCCTGGATAATCAGTTCCAGGATCTCCCCACACTCACAGCTCTGTCCTTCATGAAGTGACAGAAAGATTTGCAAACTTACAGTGAAATTCTGCACGTTTTCCCTGCCCCTTGTGTTTTACTGTCTCTGCTTTTTTGTTGAAGTCTTCTGTGGAGGAAATATCTCGCTGAAGATCTCTCTGGGCAATCACTCCAATTAAAGTTGAAAAAAATAATTTAAAAAATAGACTAAATTTTTTTTTTTTTAAATCTCACCTGACAGAAACAAAAGCTGCAAACCCAGGACTTGTGGCTGGCCCTTGTGCCTGAAGGATGGATTTTATGTGGGTGTAGCAGTGGTTTTCCCTCCAAAGCGCTCTGTGGGTTTCCTACACCCGGTGCAAATTCTGAGCATCTTCTCCCACGATTAAATTATTAAATTTGCCTTCTGTACAAACAAAAATCGAGGCGCCCGAGGGAGGGGCTGAGCCTTGAGTGCCAAATCTGCCTCGCTCTGCTGCAATTTGGTGAAAAATGGAAGTTCTGTGGCTGCCTTTGTTCTGCTCTTGGCCAAACGCCACTGAGCGCCACGAGAGCGCTTTCTGCCTCAAACTGCAGTGGCTCAGCTCCTCCAGAATCTGCTCTGATCTGTTTCATCCCAACCCCTACCTGAACGAGGAGATTATTTTAGACTTGTTCCTGATTTACCTGGTTCCATCCCCCCTGGAGAAGGAGGATGTGCAGCTACAGGACGGGGCTCAGCCACAACGAAACTGCCGCTCTCCCCAAATTTGTCAAAACAAGCCCCTGGTTTGGCTGGTGGCGCTGGGGTGTCTTCAAGTGCAAGCCAAGGGCAGGGCAGCTGTTGATTTCTCTGCCCAGACCGTTGTGGATGCTGCCAGTGTGGTTTTCCTCTCTTTGCTTCCCTCCCCTGCTTGGCTCACGCCCCGAGCGCGGCCGACGCTGCGCAGCGGAAAAACCCAGCCAGGCTCACGTGCCAGGAGCTGTCTGCTGCCTTTTATCAGCTCCTCTGCATCCCTCCCCTCTCACCACCTGCTGCCAGCGATGAGCTGCCCGAAAAAAAAAAATAAAACGTTTCAGGGCTGGGGATTTCAGTTGCGCTCAAAGGTTGGCCTTTGCATGGGCCTCTTCTGCCCTGGGATGGGACACTGCTGGTGCCACCTTTGCTGTGGCCTTGGGGACCAGGCTGGCAGCTCTTTGCCTTCCAGAACAGCCCCTCAGCTTCTTCCAGAACGGCATTGGGTTTCTCTTTTTGCATGCAACAGCTGGTGATGGAATCATTTCAAGGAGGAGGCTCGGCGGGGAGACTCTGCCAAAACCATGGAAAAATCACCAGTGGCTTGTGATGGGATCATCCGATGGTCTGGGGTGTGGAGGGGCCCCAAAATTGTCCCAGGATGTCCAGATAACCTCTGTGGGTTTTGTGGGAGGGACTCAGAGCAGGATTTCGTTTGGCAGGGGGGTTTGGGGTGCCCATCCCTGGAGGTGGCACTCAGTGACAAAGTGGGCACCAGTTGAACTCCGTGGGTTGGAAGAGCTTTTCCAACCTCAGTGATTCCACGAATCCATGACGGAGCAAACGGCAGGGGCTCTGTGTTACAGGGACTGTTCTGTCTGTCACATCCCCATCACCACTCGCCCGTTTATCCACATTTGATCCCAACTGCCCAGCACCAGGGGCCACGGCAGGAGTTTACATCCCGGGAATCACGGCCACAACAAACACACCCAGCGCCTGCCCTCGACTCCCACCCCACCAGGACGGGCAGCACCCCTCTCCAGAAATAAAAATAAATTTTTGGGGTTGTTTTTTTCCGGGCAGAAGCGGCCGGGTTACCCCGCGGCAGGGCGGGTTGTGTGCGTGTGCTGGAGCATCACTGCCCGGCCGTGTCGCTTAGCAACGCGGCAGCATCCGCGCAAAACCCCGCGCCCTGGCGGCTGCGGCGGCGGCACGGACGTGACTGTGGGCACACGGAGCCGTCTCCATGTGCAGAAAGGTGTGCTGGGCTCCTCTCTGGAGTCTCCCCCTCGGTGCTGCTGCCTCTCCCCAGGCTGCCTTTTCCGTGCCGAGGATGCCCCGCGATGCTTTAACACCTCTAAAACGCCGCACGCTGCTTTTGCTCCTTGATGTTTTTTCTCCCTTCTCTTTGCTCTTGATGGAGAGAGTAGTGGAATTTTACAGCTCCATCCCATGATGCTCTCATGGCCTGGCTCATACCTCCAGCAAACCGTAAAGTCGGATCACAATGATGTGACTCACTCTCCAACTAAAGATAGAGCTTGTCGAAGAGCCCTCAGGAGCCCTGGCTCTGCTGGGTTGTGCTTTGGGTTGGGTTTTCTGCCCCCCTCGCTCTCCCCACTCCCCAAGTCTGGGAATTCCCAGGAGCAGGAGTGGCACACGCTTTGGGGATCTGCTGGAAAACACGGGGGACCTGCTCAGGAGTGTGAGTTTGGCCTCATTGTGGCACTTTTGGGAGTCTGGGGACTCCCCAAAATAACACCACGTGGGCACCTGGCCACAGAAAAGACAGAGAGAGAGAGAGATATCTTCGAGGCTTTAAAACATTTTTATTTCAGTGTTCACCTCCCAGCTGTTTGACACAGAGCAGGGCACAAGGAGAAGCAGCCAAGACCCCAACCAAGACAAGGCCATGGAGTGTCCCAGCACTGGACAGGGGCAGGGAAGTGGCAGGACAGGCCAGCCCTGCTCTGTTTGTTACCCCTGGGAGTGGGGACATGGGCAATACAGCTCTGCTGAAGCTCAGAATCCTGTCCTGAAGGACACGAAGCAATCAGAATTCCCCCCAAGCCAAGCACAGGCTGGACTTTTATCCCCCCATAAACACGGCGATGGAAACTGGCAGGTGAGGGAGCTGGATCCCGTTCAGCCCTGTACAATTCCACTGGTGTCAAAGGCATTGCATCAGGGACAAAACCCAGGCATTATTTTTAACCTGGCCGTTTCCTTTTATGCCCTTCATTCAGGAAATCCCTATGCAAGTGCATGATTTTAGTCATGTGAATCTCCTCAGTGTGACTGCTCATGGCCTCAGAGTTAAACACATGCCCAGATCCACGAGGGTTAGGGCCTGAAACGGCATCAGAGGGGAAGGAGAAGGGATGGGAGTGTGGGAATTCCTGAGCAATGTGTGAGAGGCCTCTGCCCACCTGAGCCATGGGAATATTTCTGGCTGTTTCCCCTTTTCAGCCCAACAATTCCTCTAAACCCAGCAGCATCTTTGAGGCAGCAGTTTAAGGTCTGCCCGCTGTGAAGGGGAGGAGAGCAAAACACCCAAAATATTCCTAATGGATATTAAAATAGAATTAACAAAGCAGCTTGTTACACAAATGTCCTTTGGGGACTGCAATCCCTGTCTGTGACTTTCCCAACCTTGCCCTGATTCCCTCTCTGCACTTGCAGGGAGAACCCTCTGGGTCTTCACAGGAAAACCTCACCAGAGGGGATTTTCTGCACTGCTTTGGCTTCCCTTTTCTGCCATTCCTCAAAAATCCTGACTTCCAAACACCAGGAATTGGGATTTTTGAGCACTGTCCTATGCCAGCAATCCCAGGATCACCAGGGTGGGAAGACCCCCTCAGAATGCCCCAGGGCCACCCCAGTGCCACCAGCATCAGCCCAAGGCCTGTCCCTAAGGGCCACCTCCAGACTCCTCCTGAACACTCCACAGACAGTGACTCCAAACCTCCCTGGGCAGCTCATCCCAAGGCCTGACCACTCTGCCAGGTGGAAAAAAAATTCCAGTTCTCTACAGAAACCTGAACAGCAACTCCCAAATATTCCCATCTTGCAGAGATCCAGAGGACAGCCAGGAAAGGATCCACCAGAGGAATTTAGGTGATGATTTTGTTTTTGTGTTCAGCTTCACAGGAACTATTTTTAAAACCCCTCTTTGCCCAAGCTCTGCTTTCAGCACCTCCCCAGCCCTTTCCCAAAAGCTCAAGCACGTTACAACGTCTGGCTGCAGACGGAGGTGTGACAACAAATTCCTGACCCACCAGGGTGATGCCTTCAGTGTGTGACTTTCACAGGTTCCTCCCTGCTCCACAAATTCCCCAGATCTGCAGATCCCTTGGTCTGCAGCAGAGTCAGTGAGAGCAGCTTTGCCATAACAGATGAAGCCACAGAGAGGACGCTCACAACACGCTGTGAACAAGAGTCAGAAGACCTCCTGAATTAATTTGTCGTTGCTGTGGGGTAAAAAACTCCTAAAAATATCTCTGTCTGTGATTTAGCCTTTAATTTCTCATGCTCACTCAAATGAGGGGAAACACCATCTTTATTTTTTTCATGACCCACATCCACCAAACTTCCCCTTATTTGTACAAAGCCTTTTTTTTTTTTAAATTCCCTACAAGGGCAACCGGCTCCGTTTCGTCCCAACTTTCTGTCTCAGCTTTATGGATTTGCCATTCAAACAGGCAAATCCATGGAATTCATTTCACAGGACATTGACCAAAGGGAATGTGGAATAATGTTCTTTGGGTTTTGACATTTGATCAAGTGCGAGTTTGCCACGAGGAAAGAGGACAAACAACAGCCTTGCAATGGGTAAAACCTTCCACAATAGCCGTGGTCAATGCACAAATAAAGTTATTTTATTAGTGTTGGCTTCCCTCTTGTGGCAATGAACAAACTGGAGCCTTAATATCTAACCAGGCCTGGCGCTCCCCCTCTGCTTTATTTCCTCCAGAGCCACTTGCACATTTCCATAATTTGAGTGACATTTGTGAATTTACAATGGTTTTTTTTTCCCCTGGCAGGGTGTGTGAGAAGGTACCACTGCTATTAATAAACTGTGTTTCATCAACAGAATTGAGAGCTATTTATAAAGGATGCTGGTATCTTGGGGTTTTTTTTTTTTTTGCAGATGGGGGAACTGAGGTGTGGAATAATTAGAAGCCAATCAGCAGGTCCAAAGCAGAGCTGAAAATAGATCCCAAATCTCCTGAGCCTCGGGGCCACGTTTTGACTGTTCCTCTGCCAAGGTGGGAGATGGTGACACTCAGCTCTACCCTGTGTCTGTTATCCTCAGAGTTTCCCAAAACAGTTTTTTTTTTACCTCTAATATTCACAGCCAAACTCGTAAGACAAAGAAATAATAATAATCTCTCGAGTGGACCCAAATCACCTTTCCTGGTTAAAGATTTGCAGTCAGTGTTTATTCCCTCAGCCACCTCGCCCTTAAATTAAATTTTTCAGGTGTTTTACAGCATCTTAAAAGAATTGAGATTATTTTTTTAAAGTCTACAGGCAGCTGGTTATGGGTTTCTCCTCCTTTTACGATGGTTGCATGGAAAATAAGTGAAGGCACCACGAGCATCACATGCTCAACAAAATAACACTGATGAATCTTCTTCCTATAAAACAACACTAACCTGAAACCCCCCTGGGAGGGCAGGAAAATGTGGTTTGAGGTGCTTTTGCAAATCAAGAGCTTTTAGAGGAGTGCTGTGACGCTGAGGGCAGAGAGTTCAGTGGCGCAACTCGATTGACATCGCCCCGCTTTGGAATTCCCCTAACGGCTTTTGTGGGTTTTCAATCATTCTTTCCGGTTTGAAAAAGAGAAAAAAAATGGTTTTCTGCCCCTTGCTGCTGAGTGAAAAACCCCCTTTTTAATGGGAAAATGAGTCAGGTCGTGCCTGGGCAGGGAGATTTTGGAGGGTGGGCGCAGCCTCCAATCCCCAGGGAGCTCTTAATTTACCTGCCCATGTAAAAGGACTTTTTTTGTGGAAAACACCCACCTGGGCTGGATTCAGCAGCAGCTGTGCCTCTGGAACCCTTGGGAAAGAGGGAAAAACCCCAAAAAACCCTCCCCATCCCCTCCAGCAGCTGCAGGAACAAGCCCGTGGTTGTGATGGGGCTGAGTTCAGTCCTGGCTTTTTGGGGCCAGGTTCTCTGGGATGATGAACTGGAGCACCAGGAGAGGAAAACTCCTCCAACTGCTGGTAAACACCAAAAGTTGGGTTTTTTTTTTTATTTTTTCCAGAGGAACTGGCCAGGAAGTTGTTTCCAGCTGCACCCTGGCTCTTCATGGACTCCCTGGTGCCCAGTCCTGGGCTCAGGTGCAATTATTGAATAACAGGTAGGGAATGACAGAGCTCAGGTTTCAGGTGAGCTGTGAGCTGAGGGAGAGAACCACTCCGTGTTTTCAGTGCTACTTTAAAACCTGGGCTCAGGGGTTTGGTCTTTAGAGGGGTTTGGGGGGTTTTTTTTGGGTTTCTTTCCAAAGCCCAGCACTGACCTGCTGCTCTCTCCCCGCTGTGAAGACTTCTGTGGGTTGTTTAAAACCTCCTCTTTCCTCTGTGCCGTGAGGTGTTTGTGGAGTTGGACAAACCTTGCTCCAGTTTTTTAGGACGCCTCCTGCAGCAGGGCCCTGAGGGAAGCACCTCCCCAGCCTGAGAATTGTCACCTTCTTTCTGGAGGTTTCTCAGTAAAAGGGAAAATAAAACGCGTTTTGCATGATTTCAGTTGTGGTCTGACTCAGCAGGAGGCAGAAGAGTGATGTTTTTTTTCTATCCCTGCGTGACAAAAAAGAGCACTTTAAGGTCACAACCCTGCAAGCACCCACAAGGGAATATTCTTCTAGGTGTTTCTCCTGACCTTGCAGATGTCCAAGTGGTCATTCAGTGACCAAACTGAAACCAGGAACACAGGGAAAAGTCAAAGGGGCTATGTGGGGAATTTAATTGCTTTGCAGAAGGAAAAAAAAACTCCTAAAACCTCCCATCTATGGCAATGGAGGACTCCATTATATCCAAATGACAGGTATCCAAATACAAGGACAGGTTTTAGCCAGGCCTGAATTTTCCTTCCAGTGTAAAAGGTACAAACTTTTTATCACCTGGGGGATGTTATTTGTCCAAAATTAACCTGTGAAAGGTGCTCTGATTTTAATTCTTGAAAGCATTATCAGGCTTTGACCCTGTCCCCAGCTCAGTAAAGTGCCCTCAGCACTCAGTGACTTCCCTGGCCTGAAAAAGCCAGATTTTTTTGTCTAATACAGTGCTGCAAGATCACAGAGTGTTCTGGAATAACAATAAAATAATTTAGGATATGAAACCACACTTAGAATAAATCCATTTGAAACCTTCAGTGCAGGCACATTATCACAAGAAAAAAAAAAAAAAAGATAAAAAAAGGAAAGAAAAAGTCAAACCTGATTTTTATTAAAGAAAAGCAGGTGTTTTTCTACATTTTAGACGTGCTTTTCCCAGTAGTGTAGTTATTAAAGTTATTGAAAAGCACAGGGATAGAATCAGTGATTGAATCACAGCAGGGTTTGGGTTGGGAGGGATTTAAATCCCACCCAGTGCCACCCCTGCCACAGCAGGGACACCTCCCACTGTCCCAGGCTGCTCCAAGTGTCCAACCTGGCCTTGGGCACTGCCAGGGATCCAGGGGCAGCCACAGCTGCTCTGGGCACCCTGTGCCAGCCCTGCCCACCCTGCCAGGGAACAATTCCTGCCCCAGAGCCCAGCCAGCCCTGCCCTCGGCACTGGGAAGCCATTCCCTGGCTCCTGTCCCTGCAGCCCTTGTCCCCAGTCCCTCTGCAGCTCTCCTGGAGCCCCTTCAGGCCCTGGCAGGGCTCTGAGCTCTTCCAGGGTTTTTCTCTCCTCCAGGTGAACAGTCCCAGCTCTCTCAGCCTGTCCAGTTGTGTCTCCCTTATGTCAGGCTCAAACCTGCCCTTGTGCCTCGCAGTGTCACCCCGGAACGCAGCCAGGGAGACAGGAGGGAATTAAATCCTGGCAGCCAAAATAAATCCTGCTGGAGCCACTGCCTTATTCCCGGTGGGGCGCTGAGCCTCACTCGAACTCTGTCCCGACGTCCTGAAACGATCCCGAGCTCGGAATCTGCAGCGAGAGCAGCACCTAGTGCCTGGATCCTGCAGAATTCCCGCAGCCAGCCAGCCATTCTTCCATCCATCCATCTGTCCATCCCTCCATCCATCCGTTTCTCCATCCCTCCATCCATTTCTCCATCCCTCCATCCACCCATCCATCCCTCCATCCCTCCATCCATCCCTCCATCCCTCCATCCATCCCTCCATCCATCCCTGCCAGTCTCCACATCTCCATGGCAGCCACTGTCCGAGCCCAGGCAAGAACGACTCCGACTCTGTGCCAGCTCTGCAGCGGAAAAAAAAAAAAAGAAAAAAGATGGAAAAAATCAGGGATAGGAAGAGTTGAACCATTCCAGATAATTCAGGGACCTGAGCGAGCTGCTCATGGTCACCAGGGAGAGGGACAGAGCTGCCTGCCTTGTCTCAGCTGGAAGAGCCTTTGCCTTGGGATGAAGTTTATCCACGGGGAGGAAATAAACCCCGCGTTTTGGAGGTTTCTGTGATGCTGAGGCTGGAAGAACTCGTGGGATGCTCCTTTTGCTCTCCTGGGATGGAGGGGCAGGTGAGGCTGAGGCAGGTGCAGCCTGGAAATCCAGGGAGGAGCTGAAATCCACCTGCAGCCCCTGGAGATCCATGGGGGAGATAAAATGCATTTGCAGCTCCTGGAGGAGCCCGTGTCAGAGCAGGGCTCACACAAAAGTTGTGATCCCATGGGAATTGCACCCTGGAGCAGCTCCTGGCAGGGATCTGAGGCTCTGTGGAGAGAGGAGCCCACACTGGAGCGGGTTTACAGGACGGACCTGGGATTCCTTGGGAAAAGGGACCCCCTCTGGAGCAGGTCCTGCAGGAATGACTCCATGGAAAGGGACCCACACAGGAGGAGTGTGATCCTGAAGAAGTGATGCTATGGGAAGTACCCACACTGGAGAAGTCCATGGAGGACACCAGGGCACAGGGCCACCGTGGGGACACTAGGGGGATAGGAACACTGACAGTGACACTGAGGGGACATCAGGCACAGCGACACCGAGTACATAGGGATACTGAGAAGCACAAGGACACTGGGGACACAGGGACAACAGAGGGACACCATGGGCATGGGGATGTTGTGGACACAAAGACACCACAGGGGACACCTCAGGGATACTGGGGACACTGGGACACCACAGGGACACTGGGCACAGGGACACTGTGGGGACAGGAACACCATAGGGACACCGTGAGCACAGTAACACCACAGGGACACTATGGGTACAGGCACACCGGGCACAGTGACAGCACAGGAACATTGGGCACAGGGACACTGTGGGCAAAGGGACACCGTGGGTACAGGGACACTGTGGGTACAGGGACACTGGTGGGACAGAGACACCACAGGGACACCGTGAGCACAGTAACACCACAGGGACACTGTGGGTACAGGCACACCGGGCACAGTGACACCACAGGGACGCTGGGCACAGGGACGCTGGCACAGGGACACTGTGCGCACAGGGACACTAGTGGGACAGTAACACCACAGGGACACTGTAGGTACAGGCTCACCGGGCACAGCGACACCACAGGGACACTGCTGGCACAAGGACACCACAGTGACACCACAGGAGGGACACACTGCTGGCACAGTGACCCCGTGGGGGTCGCGGGGGCTGCGCTCCCCCAATGACCCGGCAGGGGGCGCGCGGCTCCAAGGCGCCGCCGCGCGGAACTACAGTTCCCAGCGTGCCCCGCGGCAGGCGCGGCCCCTGACGTCACGGAGGGCGGGCGTGGCCGCGCCTGCGCGGTGCGCGGTGACCCTGGGGGCGGCCGGGAAAGATGGCGGCGGCAGCCGGGCTCGTCTTGAAGGTGAAACTGGGGGGCGGCGGGGCCTGGGCGGCTTTGGGGGGGAGCAGCGCCGTCTCCAGCCCTCCAGGACCTTCCCCTTCCTCCTGATCCTCGAGGGCTGCGCCGACCCCGCCGTTCTCCCCCTTATTCCCCCCAGGTGCGGCAGCTGAGTACGACGGCGGCGAGACCGGTGTCCAAGTTGGTCAAGGTGAGGGGCAGGGGAGCTCTCAAAGCCGGTGAAGATAAAGGACAAAAGGTGTCCTGAAGGGGTCGGGAGGGGTCACAAAGCTGGCAGGGGGGTCGTGAGGAGGTCGAGGGGATCCCCAAGCCGGTCAAGGTGACTGAGCGGGGGGTTGTGAGGGGCTGAGGGCGGGTGTCCCAGATGGTCACGGTGAGGGCAGGGTGCAGCGCTGGCTCCCGGCTGGCCAAGGCGAGGGGTGGCGGATCTCTCCCTGGGTCAGCCCCGCTCAGCGCCCTCCTTTGCTCCCGCAGCCGCCCATCCAGGTGTACGGGCTGGAAGGTCGCTATGCCACCGCCCTTTACTCGGCAGCCAGCAAGCAGAAGAAGCTGGAGCAGGTGGAGAAGGAGCTGCTCCGGGTGTGGGTAAGGTGCTCTGCAGCCGGGGTTGCTGCGGCTGGGAGCAGAGGGGATTTGGCTTCTGTGACCTGTGAGACTCCCATCCTGCTGGCACCTATGCTGGCTGCCTGTGGTTCTGGTGTTTAAATGGCATTTTGGGCAGGAATTGTTCCATGGGAGGGTAGGCAGACCCTGGTACAGGGTTCCCAAAGAAGCTGTGGCTGCTCCACCCCTGGAATTGTCCAAGGCCAGGTTGGATAGGGCTTGGAGCAGTCTGGGATGGTGGAAGGTGTCCCTGTCATGGCAGGAGTGGGACTAGGTCCATCTAATCTTTTAGGTCCCATCCAACCCAAACCATTCACTCATTCTCTACCTGGAGTTGCCATTTCACTTCCCATCAGCTCCAGAGCTCTTTGTTCTCATTCCAGGAATGTCCTTGTTGCCTGCTTTAGCTACTCCAGGTGGGCCTGGTGATGCCAGGGAAACCCCTGCCGTTTGTCACATCCTTGTGTATCCCCTCAGAGCCTCCTGAAGGACCCCAAGCTGTCCAGTGTGGTGATGAACCCTCACACCAAGAGCTCCGTGAAACAAAAAGCCGTAAGCGACGCCCTGGCAAGAGAGAAGATGTCCCCGATCACCGTCAACCTGATGAGTGAGTGACCTCTGGGCTGCAGCAGAGCATCCCAGCAGTGCCATCCACGGGGATTTGCTGGGATCTGCCTGTGGTGGTGCTTTAACCCCTCTGGGTGTGTGGCTTTTTGCAGATCTGCTGGCTGAGAACGGGCGCCTGCGCTACACCCCGGGCATCGTCTCTGCCTTCGGGAAGATCATGAGCGCCTTCCGAGGGGAGGTGGTGTGCACAGTCACCACGGCTCAGGTGGGCTGGGAGACTCTGGATCCAGGCAGCAGGGAGTGGGAGAAAAGACAAACCTCTCCCAGTTAATTCTGTGCTCTGTGATCAAAGTACTTGCTGTGGGAACATGAGGGTATGTCTCACCTCTGCCAAGCTGAAGGAACTGCTGCAAAGAGAGGGTTGATAGGCAGCAGTTCCTGGTCCAAAATGAAACTTGTTCATCCCATTGCAGCTCACCATGCTGCGTTTTTCATTCCTGTGTGCAAATCCAGGGACTGACAGGTCAGGCTGGTCTGCACATAGAGCTGCTCCTGTTCTTTTTTCAAACAGGAAAATGTTTCGTTAGATCAGGAGGGCACAAAGTGGTTGTTGTTCCTGTGATGTCCTTGGGTTATCCCTGTTCCAGGATGCTGCCTTCCTGGTCTGGTGGAAATGTGTCTTCAGAGGGGCCTGAGGAGAAAATTTGGATTTCCATTATATCATTTGAGTATTTTTAAGTCTTTCATTTTCCTTCTGTTCTGTTGTTTTGGGTCTTTTTCAGCCCTTGGATGATGCCAGCCTCACTGAACTGAAAAGTGCTCTGAATGGGTTCTTGGCTAAAGGAGAGGTCTTGAAGCTGGAGACTAAGGTCTGGATTTTTGACTTACAAAGAAATGTCATTAAGTTCATTTTAAGGGCTTCTGTGTCTCTAATTTTTGCAAAAACAGAAGATTTTATTGAATCCAGTTACTTTGTTACATAGTTGTGTGCTCTTTTGTAGACACGATGACGTTTTAATTTCTGAAATTTTTACTTTGGAATTCAACGACCACAAAGTTATCTCAAAAAAGGCCCTTTGAAAAGCTTTGGGGTTTTGTTTTGGGGTTTTTTTGCTAGTGCAAAATTTGTATCCTGTGGTAACAAACTTCTGCTAATCGATTTTCTGTTCAATGTTCCTTCCTTAGACTGATCCATCAATCCTTGGTGGCATGATTGTCAATATTGGGGAGAAGTACGTGGACATGTCAACAAGGTCCAAGATCCAGAAACTCACCAAAATCATGAGAGAGACTGTCTAGAGAGCTGTCCTGGCCATTCCCAGGGAAACCCGTCACATGGAAACAATAAAATTCTTCCTTCTTGTGGAGATGGTGCCGAGTGTTTTGGTTGGGGAGGCACAGCCCTGAGGGAGGAAGATGCTGAAGCTGCCCTGAGTTTCTGTAGGTGTAGCTGAACATTCGTGGCATGGCTTGAAAATGTGGCTCACCCTGATTGCTGGGAAGGACATGGAAGGAGCATGGAGGGAGCTGATAAATGGGGTTAGTGCTGGGGAGGGTCTGCCAAGCTCCCCAGAAAACTGAGAGTTGGTCTGTACTGCCCAGTCCAGGGGAAGGGATAACAGGAAATGGCCTGAATTTGCACCAGGAGAGATTCAGAATAGTGATTAGAAAAACATTCCCTGGCAGAGTCATCAGGCCTTGGGGTGAGGTGCCCAGGGAGGTGGTGGAGTCACTGTCTGAAAGTGTTCAGGAGGAGTCTGGATGTGGCTCTTGGGAAATGGTTTGGGGTGATAATGGTGGCACTGGATGATCCTGAAGGTGTCTTCCAACCTTGAATCCATGACACAGGAGTGTTTGGGACTGGATGTTCACCCATTTCTTCTGTCCACAGGGACCACCAAGTGTCTCCCTCCTCCCTCACCCAATATCCAACAGCGGGGAGTCCCATGGCCAGTGATCCTCTGTGTGGAAGCAGCAGGAGGGAATTTGGAGCCCTTCTGCAGCCCTGAGAGAGGAGAAGGAAGGGATTCTCCTTTCTTGCCTCATTTTCCACACCAAAGGAGACTCTGACAATGGGAAAAGGAATTGTCCAAGGTGGAGTTGCCCTGTGGGGCTCCTGCACAGAGAGGTTTGGGGAGAGGACGGTGAGATGTAGTAAGAGCTGTGCGAAAGGGAAGAATGTGTGACAACACAAGATTTCTGAATGGGAAGGAGGCGTGGGAGGGCAACAGTAGCTGGGATGGGAAGAAGACAAAAGATCCTATGAGCTGTCCCTGCAGATGTGAGTGTCACAGAGGATTCCCAATGGGATGATGTCCAGGCGCTTTCCCAGAGTGAAGATGAGAGGTCCCAAGACCTCTCACCGTGGGATGAAGATCTGCACTCCTACACTTCTCGACGGCAGGACAGGAGTGAGCCAGAATCCTCCCAAGTCACCGACAGCAGTGACAAGGAGCTGTCCCAAGGAGCAGAAGCTGTAGGCCAGGAGCTGCCCCGATGGGAAGATGTGAGTGACCCAGAGCTGTCCTAATGGGCTGGGGGGCCAGGGGTGGCCCTTTGTGACAGGGGCGCTCGGTGTCGGGGCCCTTTGTGATGCGGGACATGGTGGTGGCCAGAGCCCCTTGTGACATCAGGGAGCCCTGCCCTGGCTCTGGGGGTATCTAAGGGACGCAGAGCCCTGGGGAGCCCAGTCCCAGGTGAGCTGCGCTCTCAGGAGGAAGCTGCTCCCTGGGTCAGTCTGCACTTGTGGACGATAAAAATTGTTTTAAAAATGGACAAGGATAAGGAGAACCCCAACTCCCAGCCCGCGCAGGAGCCGCTGCTGAGCCTGCGGAGGAGGCCGAGAGGGAGCGATGAGGCAGGTAGGAGAGGTCAGTGGACGGAGAGGGCCAGGATCTTTGCCCTGCCAAGGGAGTCGTCTCCGTCCCACGCCTCCTCCTCCTCATCCTGCTCCTCCGTGCCCCTCAGGCTCCCACCACTGCATCTCGGGCAGCCAAAGGTGAGACCTAAAACGGTCCAACACCTGAGACTCCCAGAGGTGCAGGTTGGGCAGCCGCAGGCAGCGCCGCAGGGCAGCCGGAGCCAGGCCCTGTCCCTCTGTGGGGACAGGCTGCCAGCACTGTCACCGCTGCCACCGCTGCCACCACTGCGAGGGCTGACACCTCTGCCCTGCCTGGTGAGCCCCAGGGACACTGAGAGCCGGGGCACTGAGCTGGGGAGCGCAGGGGAGAAGGGGCCGCAGCCCTGCAGCCCCTGTCCTGGGCAGCCCTACAGCCCCGTGCCCAGGGTGCTCCTGCCCCCGCTCAGGGTGGCCCAGGAGGGCACAGCCCCTGTGTCCCCGAGCTGGCAGCTGCTGCCTGTGCCACCCATCCCCTCGGGGGCTCGTGCCGTGGAGCCCAACCTCAGGGAAGTGGCACCAGTGAAAAGCTCTTCCCAGCTCTTCCGAGGGGCCAGCAGCAGTGACCTGGAGCTGTCCCGAGTAGACGAGGCCATCGAGCTCTCTCCTGGGGACAGCAACACCGAGCTAGAGATGTCCCCTGTAGAAGAGGCCATTGCAGTCACTTCAGCGGACAGTAGGAGTGATGAGAAGCTGTCCCCAGCTCCAGACGCCATCGAGGTGGTTGCACGGGACAGCACAAGCGAACCGGAGCTGTCCTCTGTGGAAGAGGCCCTTGAGGTCATTCCAGGGGACAGCCTGAGTTATGATGAGCTGTCCTTTGTGCAGGAGGACATCGACGTCATTTCAGGAGACAGCACACATGAAGAAGAGCTGTCCCCAGTGGATGAAGCCATTGTGGTTGTTTCAGGGGCCAGCCCGACAGATGAGGAGCTGTCCCCAGTGCAAGATGACATCCTGGCCATTTCAGGGGACAGCCCAAGAGATGAGGAACTGTCCAAAGTGGAAGAAGCCACCGAGATTGTTCCAGAGGGCAGCACCAGTGACTGGGTGCTGTCTGAACTGGGAGAGGCCATCAAGCTCTTCCCAGAAGAAAAGAGCCGTGACAAGGAGCTGTCCCAAGGGGATACAAATGAGGACCAGGATCTTTCCCCAGAAGACAGGAAATGTGATACACAGCTGAGGTTTGGGGAAGATTGCAACGTGGAAGACATGTCCCAATGGGAACAAGATGACATCAAACAGCTCTCCCACTGGGAAGAAGATGAGGACAAAGAGATGTCCCAAGGGGAAGAGCACGAGGATGAAGAGCTCTCCCAATGGGAAGAAGGTGACGATGCAGAACTCTCCCATTGGAATTATGATGTAAAGCTGACAAGGATGGCCCTGCTCGGTGGCATGGACAGGGATTCCAGCTTTCCACTTGAATTTCCAGATCTACCAATACTCTCAAGACATCAGAAGGTGCTGGATTGGCTGGAAGCCAATTTCCCCAACGTGTATGGTGCTGAGGAAGAGGAGAACGCAGCTGCCAGACACCCACCAAGGGTGCAAAGGAAACGGCGCCAGCACAACGTGGAGGCCCAATGGCAAATGCTGGTGAAGGCCATGTCACCCTTTGCCTCCCATGACAAGGTGCTTTCCAAAGAGAAGCACTGTGGAGCCCAGAACGTGTCCCGAGGGGAAGCTGCCATCCGGGACAACATCTGGCAGAGACCCTCGGGCCTGGTGGGTTACGAGGATCCCCTGGAGGGACCCAGCTGTTCCCGGCATGAGAGCACCTCTCCTGCCCTGTGGAGTCCCGTGGGCACCGAGCTGGCACCTGCTGCCCCCACCAGAGCTGCTGAGGAGGAGGAGCCCCGTAAACCTCTCTCTTTGAGGGGCAAAAAGGCAGCAGCTCCTTCTGTCCTCAGTGGGGAGAGGACAACCCCAGGGACACCGAGCTCGCTGCGTGCGCTGTTCAACACTCCAGCCAGCAGCCAGGCTCAGGGGTATGTCAACCCCAGCGTGAGCAGCGGGGCCCTGAGCAAGGCTCTGCTGGAGCTGCAGGCACAGAGGCAGCGACAGGAGGCACGAGGTGCCTGGGAACGCTGGACTGCTGCAGTCAGAGGCCAGCGGGAAGGGAGCCCGTCGCCTGCCCCGCACAGCCCACCCAGCCCCCGGCCTGCCCAGCTGGGAGCCCAGGCCCTCCGCGGGCAGCCGGCTGCCCCCAGGAAACGTCCCTCCCGCTTCAGGCGGGCGCTGCGGGCGCTGCGGGGGCTGTTCCGGTGTCCCTGCCTGAGGCCACGGCCCGAGGAGTGACAGTCAGGGCACCGAGAGCAGGGATTGCTCCCAGAGCCTCCCTCCCTGCAGGACCGCGGCTCGCACGGCGCTGCCAAAACTCCTGGGAGTTGGGACACACACAGGAAGAGGAAGACAACGAAGAAGAGGAAGAAGATGATGAAGAAAACAAAGGAGATGAAGAAGACATTGAATACAAAGAAGATGAGATGTGGACGACGAGGACGAGGATGAAGATGAAGATGATGAGGACAACGAGGATGAGGATGACGAGGACGACAAAGATGATAGGACAAGGACGATGGCGATGAAGATGACAAAGATGAGCATGAAGACGAGGATGACGACGACTGAGACGAAGACTAAGAAGACGACGATGACGAGGATGATGAACACGTGGATGACGACGAGGATGACGACGACTGAGACGAAGACTAAGAAGACGACGATGAAGACAAAGAAGAAGATGATGACAAAGATGAAGAAAGTGAAGATGAAGATAATGACAAAGTCTTTAAAAATGCATAGAAAAATAGTAATAAGAAGAAGAATTTTAAGAGTAACTAGAAGTAGAAGAAGAATAGGAGCAAAAATTTTAAAACATCATAGTAGAAGAGTACTCGGAATACGAATTAGAATTTAAATATGCATAGAAGAAGAAGATGAATAAGAATTTGAATTTTAAAATACATTGAAGAAAAGAAGAAGAAAAGTAGTCAGAAGTAGGAGTATAGGAGTAGTTAGGAATCCACAAATGAAGACAAGATCTAATGAATAAATGAAATTTCAAAATAATTTGTATTTATTGCATATTGTATATTTACATTCCAAACTATAATATAACATGAATACACAATATATTGTAATTACAAGATATTACTCCCAAGAAATGACCAAAGAAGAACAGAATGTTTTGTTACTGAGGAATTATTTTTTCTAATAAAGTCAGTAAGGCACAAGGAAAGAGTGTCGGGATGTCATTTGCTGTCTCTCGCGGGCACTGAAGTGTTTTCCCCTCCGTGCCAGGGAGTGCCCTGGGAGCAGGGAGCGCTCAGCCGCCGGCGGCAGTGGGACAGTTCCCGGCCGGGACAGCGAAGGCAGCCCAGCCCCGCTGTGCCGCTGCCCGTGCCCAGGAGCCGGGCTGGCTCAGAAAGGCAGCGCCGCTTTGGCGTGGGCCAGGAGCAAGGGCTGCTCCTCCCCGGGCTTGCTGTGGCTGTCACGGTGCTGCCGAGGCTCTTCTCACCATTGACACTCCTGTTTTGCACACAAAACGTGCAGCAGAAGGAAGGTGCAGCTGAGCCTGCGGCTGGAGCCTTGCAGCCCGCTCTGCCCTGTCCTTGCCCAGGGCTCAGTGCTCAGCAGAAAGCAGCTCTGGGGTCTGTACAACTCCTACCCCGACACAATGGTTGGGGCTGGCAGGGAGCTCAGCAGCTGATCACCTCCTGCTCTGTGTCTCCCTCTCTGTGACAGGTGTTGCCTCTTGCTTTCTCTCTCCCTGCCTCACGCTTCTTGTGCTGCCAAATCCGTGTTAAATAAAATCCCTCTGTTGCCAATCCCTCTGTTGCCTCATTTGTCCCTTAACTGGGGCAGAGACATTTCTCCCTCATGGCTTTGTGACACCTGGGCTGGGACACCTTCCACTATCACAGGTGGCTCCAAGCCCCATCCATGTTTTTGATGTTTAGGATAACTTTCACAGAATCCCAGGGTCACTCCTCCAGGGACAGAAACTCCTCCTCAGCTCCTGCAGCAGCTCCGTGTGTGACAGCAGGGCCGGGTCCCTCCAGCCCCGTGTCGCACTAGTGACGTCCCAATGAGGCTGCTCTTGGGGCGGCTCTGCTGGGTCCTGCTGTGCTGTTTGTCCCCGGGGCCGTGTCCCTGTGTCCCTGCAGGCCCTGAGCACTGGGGACACACAGCTGGTGGCAGCAGGTGGCCGTGGTGGTGGCCGTGTCCCCACTCCTGCCAGCACACCTGGCCTTGGTGACCCTCCTGTGCCACCCTGAGGGGACAAATGCCACCCTCACAGATCCATCCCAGGAAAGAGAACTGGTCTTGGAAACCACGGCCTCATGTTAGCATAAGATGTTTGTTGGCATTTTCATAACTTTTAGTTATGTGTTGTGATATTTGTTGTCCGGGGAAGCAGCAGGGCCACATATCCTGCTCTTCATTTAAGAATATTCATCAGGAAAAAATATCATTGTGTCTCTTCCTTTTTTCTTAAGAGATACCACCCAGCATCAGTGCTTGAGCTTGTAGAATGGAGTATGGGATGTGCTCTAGCCCAAAGTTTGATTTTAGCCATCTTGTGATAATTATTTCTATTTAATACCAGTGTCTTGTTGCTCTGAGGGGCCATCACTCTGCATGAAGGGTGACAACCCTTTGAAAGGGCAGCTTTAGGATAAATCATAAACCCAAACCTCCTTTGTCTTCCAGCCACACTGAGAGAGAGAGAAATATCAGGGGGGTGAGTGACTGCCAGATTTGGGGGAAATCTCCACCAGTCGGGTTGTTTAGCCTGGAGGAGGCTCAGGGAGACCTCATTGCTCTGTACAACTCCCTGACAGTGAGGGGGATTCGAGCTTTGCTGCAGTGTCCTGAAAGAAAGCAGGAGAGGAAATTGCCTCAAGTTTTTCCACAGGAGATCCAGATTGGAGATCTGAAAAATATTTGCTCTGCCATAGTGGTCAGGCCTTGGGATAAGCTGCTCTGGGAGGTTTGGAGTCACTGTCACTCCAAGCCCTTGTAAAACATCTCTGGTAGTGGGTGCTGAGAACGTGTCATTGTGGAATAATGGAATCATCTAATCATGGAGCAGTTTGGGTTGGAAGGACCCTAAACTTCATCCAGTGCCACCCCTGCCATGGCAGGGACACCTCCCACTGTCCCAGGTGCTCCAAGCCCCAGTGTCCAGCCTGGCCTTGGGCACTGCCAGGGATCCAGGGGCAGCCACAGCTGCTCTGGGGGAGCTCCTGGAAGCCAAAGCATAAAGCACAGATTGAAGAGCAGAGAAAAAAATTCCTCCAGAAGAGCTGTGAGGACCAAAGGTGGTCCTTCCTCAGGTGGGCACCGACCTCGAACCACCACGAGTCACTCCCTGAGGGGTTTTGCTCCATCAGGCTTTGAATTTTTCCACCTGGCAGAGTGGTCAGGCCTTGGGATGAGCTGCCCAGGGAGGTTTGGAGTCACTGTCTGTGGAGTGCTCAGGAGCAGTCTGGAGGTGGCCCTTGGGGACAGGCCTTGGGCTGATGCTGGTGGCACTGGGGTGGCCCTGGGGGATCCTGAGGGGCTCTTCCCACCTTGGGGATTCCATGGAATCCAAGCCCAAGGCACCTGCACATCCACCAAATGTTCAGGGGGCCACAACTCCCAATTCATCTGCTCCCAGCCTCAGCCCCTTGAGGGCTGTGAGGAGTCTCCAGGATGGTCCCTCCCATCCCAAGGGCAGGTTCCTCCAGAGCCAAAGGGCTGAGATGAAGTTCAGGTGAGCTTTAGAGGGACAGTCTGGAGGTGGCCCTTGGGGACAGGCCTTGGGCTGATGCTGGTGGCACTGGGGTGGCCCTGGGGGATCTTGAAGGTCTCTTCCAACCCACCTAATTCAGTGATTCTGTGACAGCTGCGGCACTCGGACACCAGACTGGGGTTGACGGAGCTGTTTCCCCGGAGCTGGAACACAGATAGGATGGGCTGAGGCAGCATCGCCTGGAGTCGAGCTCCATCTGCCGGGAATTCCAACAGCAGCCACGGCACTCCGGGAACATCCTCCCTGCCGTCCTGCCGTGCCCTATCCCCTCTGCCCGCGCTCCTCAGGGGATGCTTTCACCCCTGGGGCAGATGGAGAAGAGAAAAAGGCCCTGGCCCAGGACTGGCCAGGCTGGGCTCTGAGCAGCCTCATCCTTCCCCTGGCACAGCCTGACAGAGCCAAACTGAAGCAGGAGGAGTCACGCTGTGCCTCTGCGATCCCGCTTCTGTGTTGTACAGGTGTAATGTACAGAGTTAGAGAATGTCCTGAGTTAGAAGGATCCTGAGAATATCCTGAGTTAAGCACCCACAGGGATCATTCATCCACTCTTGTCCCTGCCCAGAGCCCCAACAATCCCCCTGGGCATCCCTGGGTGTCCAAAGGCTCCTGGAGCTCTGGCAGTGCCCATTCCCTGGGGAGCCTGGGCAGTGCCTGAACCCTCTGGGGGCAGAGCCTGGCCCTAAAATCCCCCCTCAATCCCTCCTGGAACAGCTCCAGCCTGTCTCTGGGTGCTGTCAGGTCACAGGGAGCAGAGATCTGAGCTGTCTGTCCCCTGGGAGGAGCTGTAACCTCAATGAATCTCCTCGCAGTCTCCTTTTCTCCAGCTGGACAAGCCAACATCCTTCAGCTGCTCCTCGTGTGGCTCCTCCAGACCCTTCCCCGTCTTTGTATCCTCCTCTGGACGCTCACTAAGAGCATTAATGTCCTTCTCACCTTGTGGTGCCCAAAGCTCGAGGTGAGGCTGCCCCAGTGCAGAGCAGAGCTGTAACCTGCAGCTCTGGAGCTTGTTCAGCTTAGAAGGACCCACTCCCGTCCTCTGACCCGAATGGTTTCAGCAATGCCATCTCTGTTCAGTTTGTGTTTAACATTTCCAGAGGGTGTGGGAACAGCCAAGGGGTTTTTTTGTTCCCAGGGTCTGTGTCCATGACATTCATGGCCTCTGCCTGTTTCCCCCATTAAGTCCCTCTCCTCTCTGACAGGGAAAAATGAATTCCTCTTCCATCCACCCCAGCACAGCCATTCTCCAGGAAGACCTGAGTCAGATGTTTGGTACCTAAACCAAATACCTGAGGAAGGTGGGGAAGAGGCAGACAATTGCTGGAGGGAGACACACAGCTACTGAACCAGCCTAATGTAAACAAGATCTAAAGCAAGAGTTCAAAGTTATTAAAACTAGGGGAAAATGCCAAAGAAGGAAATTCTTCTCTGTTCACTCACTCAGCTCTGGAGCCAATGAAACCTGCTTCACTGTCCCTGAAAGATGATTTATGGGCATGTTTTTTAGAGTGGAGACAACAATAACAACAACTGTGAGCCTTTTCATCCAGGGACCTCAAAGGGCTTCTCAAAAATCAGTGTCACTTGTGGAAGAAGGAAACTGAGGCACAAGGAAGGGAGGGATTTTGCTCCAGCAAGTTGAGAAGCCAGGGATAAACCCTGAGTTAGGTACAATCTGTGCTAAGATGCATCACTCAGCAAACAGAAGTCAGAAAGCTTCATCCACAGAGTGTGTGAGTGGTGGTACAAATGAGAAAAGAGGCACACGAGCAATTGAATTCAGAGAAATGCCGAGCAGCAGCTGGGAGAAAATGAGGTTATTCTCCTCTTTGCCTCCATCAGCATCACAGAAGAGAATCTAATTCCTGGGATGGTTTAGCTCTAACACATTTGTTTTATCGAGGATTAGAAGAAACATTCAGGAGGGTTTTTTTTTTTGTTTTGGTTTGGTTTTGTTTTTCTCCCAGCTTTTTACAACTGGAGACTGGAGAAACCGATTTGGTGACTGTTCTTGCATCTTTTTAATAGACAATTAAAAACCTCATTCTCTTAACAGAACTGGGGTTTGTCTTCCAGAGCTTTTTTTCTGTTTCCTAATTGCAATATCTACCTGGGAGGGATAAGAGATTGGAAGTATAATTTTTGCTTATTTAAAGATTTGGAATAAATTTCACCTCCTGCTTTCTCCCTTTTCTCCCCCAACAACCTTTTCCCTCCTGTGCCACCAAAACCATCTTTGTGTGGGAGGCACATCTCAATATCCTTGTTGACATTACTGCAAAATATATCCAAAATATGTGTCTGGAGGGGAGTCTCTCTTCTCCCACTCTTTCCTGAGTGTTCTGTAGTCCTGAAAGCCTCGAGAAGTGGCAAAATTCACCACCCACAAAGAGGGGACTCTGTGAGTGGCTCATTTCTCATCTTTAGTGGAACCACACCGAATGAACTCTTGGAAGTTTCTGGAATGGATTATGTAGTGTTTTAATGAGAATTAAGGTGCATGAAGGACTTTAGGAAGTTGAAAATGTCCAGCTTGGCCGTGGGACACTGAGAAAGGAGATCAATATTCTCCAGCAGATGATGTGGCTGAAGACCCAGGGGAGTTGGGCAGTACACAAAGAGATCCCCAAAATCACCTCAGATTAATGGGATCACACTGGGAAAGGCAGGACTAAGAGGTAAAACAGCTGCACCTTTAACACCTTCGGGTTGCAAAGTCACCCAGGTGACCAAAAACCAACCCAAATCCCTGGATTTTGGCCTCTCTCACCTGGAGCTGCTTGGAAATATTTGGGATGGCCTGTGGTGCAACCTGCTGACTCACCCCAACCTGGTCATGCTGCTTCCCACAAATCGATCCTGGAAGGGCCAGAGCATTCCCAGGGTTGGCAGGCTCCAACCTTTGGCAACAAAGATCTTTCAGCTTTCATCACTTCCAAAAGGATGCCACTGAACAATTTTCCAGGACTGCACTGACAGGGTTTTTTGCCATGTGCAGAAATTTTTGATGTTTTTCGTGCAGAAAGTTTTGCTTTTCAGTTCTAAAATAGAACAACTTCCACCCATCCAGCCCCAAAAATCATAAATGCCATGGGATGGACAGGCTGGCATTGCACTGGCTGGGATCACACATCCCTCAAAGTTACCTGTGCTGGGCTGACATCTCCGTGCTCCTGGTCTGCAGGAGGCTGGAGAAATAGCAGAAATGAGGGATTAGAATTCAAAAAGAAAGGCAAGGTGTTCTTTTCCTTCCTCCTCCACAAATTTAGCCACAGTTTTATGGGGCAAAAATTAAACTGGAAACGTTCCTGTGTAAAATAGAATTTTGTTTGATTCAGAACAAATTTCAGAGAGGAAAGGAGAAGTTTGCCGCAGAGGCTCCAATTAGGGATTTGCTGTTTCAGTAAAAATTCAGTGATTTTCGAGAAATGTCAGGTCCCTTCCAACCCAAACCGTTCTGCGATTCTGTGAACTGAGAGCTCTCAGTCCTGAGGGGTTCTGCTGTGAGAAAACCAGGAAAGAAATCCCAGCAGGAACAAAGCCGGTGGTGTCAGAGAGCTTCTCCTGCCTCTCCTCTGCTCGAGGGATGTGTGAGCGTCAATTTGTCACTTGAGCATCCCCAGAAAAGCTCCGGCTCTTCCCGTGTCGGGGGCGTTTGAAAGTTTGAACCAGCCTGAGGCACTTTTCTCGTGCTCCAGGAAACAATGGTGGATCAGCAGGGATCAGGTTTTCTCTCTTTCCCCAGCCTCCCTTCCCTTAGGAAGGTTTTTCCGAAGCCTTCAGCGCAGCGCTGCCCTCTCCCCGCGCTGCGAGCAGCCCTGCCTTTGAAATCAGTGCATTCGATTTGCTCCATAAATTGTTTTATCCTCCCCTCGGAAAAAAAAAAAAAAAAAAACCAACCCAAACAATTCCCAGACAGTGACTCGTGCTGACTAATCCAGTCTGGGAGACTTCGAGGTGTCCCTGAAACTTAAAACCACCAAACAAGCTTCCTAATTCAGTAGCTAGACATTCCACTGGGGGACCTGGAGGTTCTGGGCTTTTATTTTTCCTTCTCCTCAGGGTTAAACATGCTTTTTATCTGCGCTGTGCCTCCCTCCCCCAGCGGGCAGGAGCTGGGATGAGCTGGAATTCGGACATTCCTTTCCTGCCTACACTTTAAAAAGTCCAGCTCCACAGGGCATCCCAATGGCAAAGTTATTGGGAAGGGAAAAAAAAAAAAAAAAACAGGGAGCAAAAGGAGATGAGGGGTGCCTGGAGTAGTAATTGAGATAGTCCCAGTTCATCTCACAGCAAAAAAGATGCGGAGACAAGGGAAAAAAAAATAATAAAAAAATTCATATTTTTGGCTCTTTTACCCTGCAAGGGCTGAGTCAGATTTTAGTCATGTCTGGAGAGCACGGGAGGCTTGCAGTCCGGCAGTGACAGATTTCCGAGCTCTGGAGGTTGTGAACGAGCCCTGTCTGGGAGCAGATAATGCAGTTTATTGTCTGCTCCGTGACCACACACGCTGCGGCAGGAGCCAGCACTCCAGGGAAAGGGATCTCGCTCCTTCCCCACGGATCCGAGGGAGCTGTGTGGCTGCTGGGAAGGGGAGAAGCTGTGAGCACCCAGGGGAACAAACCTGGGTTATTGATCCAGAAAATCCTTGTGGAACTGGACAAAAACCTGGGTTTTTGATCCAGGACATCCCTGTGGGGTTGGACACACACCTGGGTTATTTTTCCAGAAAATCCCTGTGGAACTGGACAAAAACCTGGATTATTGATCCAGGACATCCCTGTGGGGTTGGACACAGACCTGGGTTATTGATCCAGAAAATCCCTGTGGGGTTGGACACACACCTGGGTTATTGATCCAGAAAATCCCTGTGGAACTGGACAAAAACCTGGATTATTGATCCAGGACATCCCTGTGGGGTTGGACACACACCTGGGTTATTGATCCAGAAAATCCTTACGGGGTTGGACACACACCTGGCTTATTTGTCAAAAAAATCCCTGTGGGATTGGACACACATCTGGGTTATTTTTCCAGATTAGTGTGGAGCTAGACATGCATCTGGGTTATTTATCCAGAAAATCCCTGTGGGGTTGGACACACACCTGGATTATTTTTCCAGATTAGTGTGGAGCTGGACACACACCTGGTTTTTATTTTTTTCCCAGGACATCCCTGTGGGGTTGGACACACACCTGGGTATTTTTCCAGGACACCTGTGTGCATTTGGACACACACCTGGGTATTTTTCCAGGACACTTGCGTGGAGCTGGACGGTGCCCTGAGGGCTGATGGTGCTTAATGAGCCCTCAAACAGTGGCCTCTGTAATCAGAGCTCATTAAAAGCTGGGTGTGAAGTGCCACAAGAAGTCAACAACGTTTTGCATTCACCCTCCTGTCACCACCTGCAGCCTCCAGCCTTGGTCTTCATCACCTTCTGTGCCCTCTCCTCCTCCTCCTCCTGCTCCCTCTCGAGCAGCCACACGGGGAGGGTTGAGCTGCACGTTCCCAGTTGCCCAAACTGGTGTGGTGGGGTCACCTGTGGGTCCCAGGGGGCTGCCCTGGCTCCCGTGGGCTCTCAGCTCCCTCTTTTCCAGCTGTGGGCAGGGCGGGAGGCAGAGGGGCAGGAGGAGGAACTCACCCAGCATCGAGGAGGTGCCACTGCCGTGGAGTGGCACAACCACTCTGGAAATTGGGGGATTTGAGGGATTTTCCTCAGTCCAGCTGCCTGCCAAGGAAAGAGGACATGGCCTTTCCCACAAGTGGGATCCATGGACCTGCTCCAAGAGGGATCTATGGATCTTCTCAAAGTGGAATCCGTGCATCTGTTCCAAGGTGGATCCATGGATCTGCTCAGAGTGGCATTCATGGATCTTCTCAAAATGGGATCAATGGATCTGCTCACAGTGGGATCCATGGATCTGCTCAGAGTGGGATTCATGGATCTGCTCAGAGTGGGATCCATGGATCTTCTCAAAGTGGGATCCATGGATCTGCTCAGAGTGGGATTCATGGATCTGCTCGGAGTGAGATCCATGGATCTGCCTTCCCTTCCTCTCCACAAACCACAGCTCTGCTGCTCTGTTCTCTGCCCAATCTCCAAAATCCAGCAGCCTGCTCTGTTCCCTGCCCGGTCTTCAAAACCCAGCAGCAAAATAGTTCTGCTGAGTTCCCCTTGGTGTCATATTTTTGGGGTTTGTTTTGACTATCGCTATTTGTGGCTTCTTTTCCCTGCCTGTCAAAACCAGAGACAAAATAAACCCGTGCTCTGCCTCATCGTCCACCTCGAGGGGAAAAGCTCTTGGGTTCCAGGGGTCAGGGGAGGGATCTGCAGGAGAGTCTCTTCAAAAATACGAGTACAACGTTTTAGGGTCGTGCTGGAAGGAAATGTAGGGGGGCCACGCTGAGCAGGACAAGCCAAAACCACATCAGAGATGGGGGTGCCAACATTTGTACCTCCAAAAAGGCACCTGGGATTCAGTCACTGTTTTCTCTTGGTGCTTTGGCCTTCATTTTAAACAGATAACAGGGATTATGGTTTGAGAGATGGAAAGTTACTCCACGAGCTGTCAGAGGAAAAAATGCACCTTTGATATATTTGCTTTGTAGCTGATTTCTCGCTTCACTGAGAGGAGGACCTGGAAGCCAATCCTTGTATATATAAAATATATATTAAAACTTATATATAAAATATATAACAAACTTGTCTAGAAAGTGTCCCTGCCCATGGCAGGGGAACTAAGGTCCCTTCCAACCATTCTGTAATTCCTTGATTATTGTGGACAAGGATATTACTGAAAACTTCTTTAATATTATGCAGTATCTCGTGCAGGGCCAATATTAGAAAATATTTCATCTATATCTACAGATGTCTGCATACAGAGGCTTTAAAAATGAACTTTCAATTTATTTTTCTCATTTTGAAAGCTTGGTACACCCATAGTAATGTCTCATTAACACTTCTGTTTCATTATTTATTTAATGAGGAAAAAACACCCTTTTTTTCTCTTTAAATAAATAAATAGATGAATTTTCTCTCTTCTTTTTCTATAAAGAGAAAAAAAAATTCTTTTAAATAACATGACCTTAAAATCTGTTTTGGTGCTCCTCAAGGAAGGTTCCAACCATGAAGACCAAAAAGGATCCAACCCAAGAAGGAAAAGATGAAGAAAAACAAGAGCTGTAGGTGAACCTGAAATACTGACGTTTAATTGAGAAGCCAGGGATAAAATGCAATTATTGGACTTCTGTAGATGCAAAATCTCATTTCATGGAATCATGGAATGGTTTGGGTTGGGAGGGACCTCAAAGCCCAAAAAAACTCAAGTATGGAAACTTATTTTTGATGTTGTGAGTGCCACATGCTCAACACAATCTTCCTGATGGCTCCTTTTTCCCTGAGAGGCTTTTTTTTTTTGTTTTTCTCCCGGCTCAAAGAATGCACCAGGCTCACCTGCATACTTGTCAAACATTTTTATTTGTCATTCACACTAATTATGATATTGAATTTACAGAGGAAACTGTGGTACAAAGAAAGAAAGAAAGAAAAGAAAGAAAGAAAAGAAAAAAAATAAAAAAGGAAGAAAAGTGTTCATTAGAACTACTGCAGCAGTCCAGCTGCTCTGGGTAGTTGTAATGAATTCTCCTGTGGTGCTGGACACAGCCATCCCTATGGACAGCAAGGATTTACCCTGGGGTGGCATCTACAGATTCCTGGAGTGGGGGGAAAAAAAAAAAAAATCTATTCTATTCTCTTTTCCTATCTGGTTCCAAAAATCAGCAGCCACCCCCTTCCCTCCCTCTCTCCCCAGGAAGAAAAGTCTCTTTTGTCAAAAATCGTCATTTTGCCCCCCACCAAAAAAAAAAAAAAAAAAAAAAAAATCCCCAACCTGATGGTTTTCCCTTCAGGAAAAGTTCAGCGTGAAAGGGAAAATGTTTTGTAAACAGAGCCAGAAAATGCTGAACAAATTCCCTTTGGTGCCACTCTGATGGGGCTGTGTCCCCTCCTCAGCCTCACCACCTCGCACTGAAATTTTGGTTTGAAAAAGAGCTGGAATGGTCCAACCCAAAATACCACAAATAACCCACAGATTTTTTTTTTAATTTTTTTTTTTGCATGTTTGTTTCTCCCCTACCACAAAAAAAGTGAAGGATGTTGGATAGAGACCATGCTGTAACTGTTTACAAAAGTGAGTAAAATGTAGTTCCTCTTGAAGCCTAAAAAAAGAACTAATTGGGAAAAGAAATAAGTCTCACTACAGTATTTCAGCAAACACAAAGTTAAGTTCATTAAAAACACCGAGAAAAAAAACAAAAACAAACCGAAAAAAAAAAGAGAAAAATGCAGAGTAATTACAAGCACTAAATATTTTGGCTAGGAAGCTTTGGAAATCTATTTACAGACATAAATACAAGTAACTCTGGGGATGCAACCCTTGAGGGACAAGGAGAAAAACGCCGAGTGGTCGGGGCTGACCCAGCCAGGTGAACAAAAATCTAAGGGGAAAATGGTACAAGGCAGGAAAAAGAAGGCAGAGTTTTGCTCTGAGGACAGAAAACTGATCCACTCCTCCCTGGATTTCCAAAACAAAAGTTCACCCAGGAAAAGCAGCAATGAGTGTTTGAGCAGTGAAATTTGGGATGTTTTGGCAAAGGCTGTTTGGAGGAGAGGGTTTCTCTCCTTCCCAGTGGAGAATTTGGCAGCGTTGTACAAATCAAACCCTTCACAGCAGGGATGCTCTCTGCATCCTCTTCTCCCTGCATTTAAACTCTGAAATGAGTTTAAATGTTCTCGGAGAGGGAAATATTTATCTTCAGAGCCAGAAAAAAATTACTTTGGAGATGTTTGACGTGGACAAGGAGTTGTGAAAGGAGCACCCAAGTTGAGAATAAGGACAGCCAGGAGCTGAATTTTGGGAGGGTGAGGTTCCTAAAGCACTCTGCTGACTGCAGCTCCAGAGCAGAAGCACAAGAATTCTCTTTTTCTGACTCCATTCAGCTCCCAGGATGATAAAACAACATAAATATATACATATTATATCCATATAAAAATAGATACTTATACGCTCTAATTTGGAGATGGGGGAAATATTTTATACAAGTGTCTTCTTTTTCTGCCAGTTTAAGTGCTCTTAAAATAGAAGAGGAAAGATGTGAGAGCATTTTCACAGCCTTAGTGATGGCTACAAAACCAAATATTTGAGGAAACTGTGGTTTCTGATGAGTGAATACGCTGAAAGCCACAGTGATTAAACAGATTAATTGCCAGGGATAATGAGCTTGGCTTTCCCTTTCCTTTGCAGTGCTGGATGTACCCAGAGAGGCTGGGCTCCAAAATTTGGTTGCTGGCAATAAAAACACGGAAAACACTGGGAAATTCCAGAAAAGTGTCATTAAGGACACAGAGGAATGTGGTGGTGACCAGTTCTGTATTTCCTCATCTCGTCCACACCGGGAAGAGCCAAATTAAACCTCAACTTTGGGATGAGTGGAGACAGAGGAGAGGCACGGACATAAGAAATGCTTGATTTAGGGTCTGAGAGTCACCAACTCCCTGTTCCTGTGAATTCCAGATTTTTTAGCTTCCAGGGTGGGTGGGTGGGCTTCAATTCTGGGAAATTGGAAAATAAAAGGGCTGAACAGAAAGGTTGTGGAGTCCCACAGGCCTGGGAATGTGGTGACCACACTGACCTCACCTTGGTGACCGCGCCAACCTCCCCTCTGCCACCGGGCTGAACTCATGGAATCATCAAATCATGGAATGGTTTGGGCTGGAAGGAACATTAAATCCCACCCAGTGCCACCCCTGCCATGGCAGGGACACCTTCCACTGTCCCAGGCTGCTCCAAGTTCTGTCCAACCTGGGACACCTTCAGGGATGGGGAATCCACAACTTCTCTGGGCACCCCATGCCAGGGCTTCACAAATTTCACAGGGATGAATTTATTCCAAATATCCCATCTAACCCTGCCCTCCTTCATCTTAATACCATCCCTCTTGTCCTATCACTCCATGCTTTTGTTAAAATTCCCTCTCTGGGTCACCTGGCCCTTCCTGGCTCCTCCAAGCTCCTCTCCCTGCTGTGTTTCCACTCCCAGCTCTGTGCACGTTGGTGGTCCAGTCACGAGGCAGATGTGAGAGCTGCAATCAATTATGGTTTTAATTGAGAGCTGTAATAAATTAGGGTTTGAATTGCACAGAATGTGCCGAGTGGGTTCTGCAACAGAGCTACTGCTCAGTAATGAGAGAATTTTATTTTAGGGTACTAAAGAGGTGAAAGTCCAATTGTGGAAATGCTACAACCAGGAGGGATTTCTGTATTCAGCAGGGTCTCCAGACCTTCAAAATATATTTCTGGTAGGATTTGGATGTTTTCTGTCCTTTTTCCGAGCAAACTCTGGAAAATGATAAAGGCTATTCCATTAAATGAAAAGCACAGGGCCATGTGTTTTAACAGAAGCATTCTGGGCTTTTGCTGAGATCTCTTGAAACACTCCCTATTTTCTGCACAAAAAACAACCTTATTGACAATGGAAATTCTTCGATTCTTTTCAATACCAAAGTGCTACTGCATCCAAATGAAACAAAGAAGCAAATCATATATATATATATATATATATATATATGTATATAAAGAGAAAACTTGAAAAACAAATGGTTTAAATAAGTCCAGCTGTTTTGCTGCCTGCAGCCAAGGATCTTTTTAATTTTGAACCCTTTTAACTTTTTTTTTTTTTTCTTTTTTTTTTTTTTCAAAACATCAAACACTGATCTGAAGCCCTGCTTTCAAATACTCTCTGAGTTGACCTGCAATTGTTTCTCTGCTCTGAGAGGTTCATTAAATAACAATCAGCTCGTTTGGGACGCACACAACGTGTCAACATCAGCAGTTTGGAACTTAAGGAGTAGTACAAGAGCTGCGTTCAGAGCAAACCCTCGATAAAATAGTGCCAAAAACGTTTACAGTGACATCTGATATGTTTGTGCTGGGACAACAGACGGGCGGCGGTGACGGCTCCGTGCCGAGCCTGCTCCTAGTAAAAGCCTTGTAGATTTACTACAGGGCACAACACCAACTTTAAACAACTCTCCTCATCTCCCAGGAGATGGAAATGGAAGGATCCTCCAGGCCCTGGCGTTTCTGGAGCTTTCCAGGTGAGCTCGAGAGCCCCGTGCAGGAAGGGATCTGTTTGCCAGAGGGATGGGACGTGGCTTTGGTGCTGCACAGAAATCCTGGGAGCAAATCTCCCCCAGACCCCTTCAGAGCCAGGACTTCCCCCTTGCCATGGCAATCACAGAACCAGGGAATGGTTTGGGTTGGAAGGGTTCTTAAAGCTCATCCACCAAAATTGCCACGGGCAGGGATGCCTTCCACTATCCCAGGGTGGTCCAATCTGGATTGGACAGTTCCAGAAATCCAGGGGTAGCCACGGCTTCTCTGGGAATTCTATTCCAGGGCTTCCCCACCCTCCCAGGGAATAATTCCTAATTCCCAAGATCCCATCCAGCCCTGCCCTCTGGCACTGGGAAGCCAATCCCTTTGTCCTGTCCCTCTAGCAGGCAGGTATTTAATTAGGGAATATTGAATTTGCCTTAGGAAGTATCTACATCCTGATTCCTGATCCTGAGGGTCACCATTGGTGACAAAGTAGGAGGAGGGAGAGATAACTCCACCACTTGGAAAAGCACAGAAATTCCCAGGGATTTTGGTGCCTTCCGGCAGGAATTGGGCACCTCAATGCCTCAGAGGATCTGAGCTGAGTAAAATGAGAGTGAGATCATTGTAAACAATATTTTTAGGGAATTAGGAGATCACTTTTGCCCATCGTTACTCCAGCCTTTTTCAATGTGAGAAATTTGACTTTGGCTGCTACCAAAAAAAGGCAATTGCTGATTTTTTTTTTTTTTTAATGTAGGCATATTTAAATAATAATAGTATCAACAAATAAGAAAAGTCTAAATATCAAGCATAAATATCAATGAACTCATCAAAGAAATACAGTAGTTGAAAATGACCCAAGGCTGTAGCCGTTGTGTTAAAAAAAAAAAATCCAAGAGATAAAAAGTTAAATTAACTCTTTGAAAAAGGGGCTGATTCTTTCAGTTGACAAAGCAAGAAAGAAGCAAGCACGATTTAAACAAAAAAAAAAGCAAAATCTTTTTTTTTTTTTTTTTTTTTTTTGCAATTTATAAGGTGCCAAGAGAAATAAAACAAATTAGATGCAAAGCAGGATGAGCTGCATCCTAAAAAAAAAAAAAAAACCCAAAAACAAACCGAAAAACACCAAAAAAAACAAAACCCAAAACAAAACAAAAAGAACTCCCCAGTAATAAAAAATTCCATATTCTTTGGAACATATGAACAAAACGAGGAAAAGAAAGAGTGAAGTCCAACATATAAAACCTCTCATTCACAGCATTGCTAAAACAGAAGCGTTCACAGTTTCCCTCTGGGAATCTTCCTATACTTCCTTACACTTAAGACGTCCATAAGATGCAGTAAACTCGCTAAGTTTTATTTTTGGTTTTTTTGAGGGGGAATTACCTTTTTTTTTTTTTTTTTTTTTTTAAGGTTTTAAACTCTTAAAAATAGAAGTGAACCGAAACTCTCTTTTAGGGCTCATGGAGACCTTCAAGGCTGGGCACATTGGGAAGCCACAGGCCTGGAATCAGGCTGGATAATGGAAACCCTTCTACCCACCCTCGCTACCTCTGCACCACCAGCTGGGCCGTCCTCCTTTCCAGAAGCTCCTTCTCCTGCCGGGAATTCTTTGCCAAAACCACTTGGCAAAGCCAACACTCCTGGGAGCACCAACTTTCGGAAAGGTTTGCTCCTGAAACTCGTGGATGAAACGCGGCAGGGGCCCCACAAGAAGGAAGTTTTCTGGGAATCCTCCGGAATCGCGCCGGGAGATGGAGAAATCTCGTTAGTCCTTGACCCTTTTTGAGCTGCTCCCCCATCCAACTCCTCAGTAAGGTCTCCACACGGCTTCCTCCAGCCTGGCCGTGCTGGCCATGTTGGTGGGCGAGTTGCTGTGGCTGCCTTCGGCCTCCACCACGTCGCTCTGGCCGGGCAGGTTGGGGTTGAGCAGCGCCGAGCCCGTGGAGGCGTTGGTGCAGGGCGGGTGGATGCGAGGCGGAGAGCGATCCCCGCCGGAGATCATGGAGAACTGATAGGAGCCGGCTGAAGTGCCGTAGTAGAGGTGGTAAGAAGGAGAGCCGGTCTGGAAAGGGCCGCCCTGAGCCTGGGAAGAGCCGGGGTAGGGCGGAGGGAGGTAGGTGTGGTAGCGGGTGGCCGTGGACATGGCCGACATGCCGATGCCGATGGCGGAGCTGACGGGAGTCGGGGTGTAGGTGAAGGCTCCCGGATAGTGCATGCGGGGGTCGGAGATGGATGGCAGCGCCGGGAAGGAGCGGTCGATTCCCACCCGCGGGTCGCTGAACGCCGTCAGGTCCGACGCTCCTGCGTGGTGGGGAAGGGAAGGTGGTGTATTTCTCTGGGGAATGGTTTTTCCCTGAAGCCTGTAACCGTGTGGTTTGACCCTTCCTTTCTTTCTTGACCCAAAGGGCTGACCCAGCTATCTTTCCCTGAGTAGGCCAGATAATCCCCTGTTCTTCCTTCTTTCCCCTTCTTCCCATCCTGGACACCTCAAGAATAAAACATCTTGGACCAACCTCGAGGGTAAGAGCCTCTTTTGGATCTTTTGTCTTGTCCCTGAGATATTCCCCCAAAGCTTCCCAAGGAACTGAGCTAGCCAAGGAACCCCGGGGAGCTGCGGGGGTTTATTTCAGGAAGGGAGGAGGAAAAATGTTACAGGAGCTTGGAGTTAATGAGGTGGGGAAGGAGCTCTGAGAGCATCGAGGCCAAGCTGCGACCCATCCCCACCAGTGCCTCATCCAGGCCTTCCTTGGACACCTCCAGGGAATTTTAATAAATGAGCTGTGTTTTGATTAACCACTCACAGGGTTGATTAGGTCCAAAAGGTCATTGATTCCAAGCTGTGACCCATCCCCACCTTGGAACCCTGAGTGCCACCTCCAGGGGACACCTGCAGGGATGGGCACTCCAAAGCTCCCTGGGCAGTGCCAAGGCCTGAGCACCCTTTCCATGGGGAAATTCCTGCTGCTGGCCGAGCTGAGCCTCCCCTGGGCCAGCCTGAGGCCGTTCCCTCTGCTCCTGTCCCTGTGCCCTGGGAGCAGAGCCCGACCCTCCCGGCTGTCCCCTCCTGGCAGGGACTTGTGCAGAGCCACCAGGTCCCCCCTGAGCCTCCTTTTCTCCAGGCTCAGCCCCTTCCCAGCTCCCTCAGCCCCTCCTGGGGCTCCAGCCCCTTCCCCAGCTCATTACAGAATCCCTGAGGCTGGAAAAGCCCTCCCAGCCCAGGCAGTCCCCCCTGTGCCCACCTTGTCCCCAGCGCAGAGCTCTGAGTGCCACCTCCAGGGGACACCTGCAGGGATGGGCACTCCAAAGCTCCCTGGGCTGTGCCAAGGCCTGAGCACCCTTTCCATGGGGAAATTCCTGCTGCTGGCCGAGCTGAGCCTCTCCTGGCCCAGCCTCTCACTGTGAAATGTTCCACAGGAGAGTCAAATCCTGCTCTGCTCTGTCTGACATCCATGGAATTATGTCTGGCCCCATCCTCTCTTTCCCTGCCCCGATTAAACAAGTGGAGCAGATCCTCTTTAGAAAAGATCCTCATCGTGACTCAGGTTAATGGAAGGTCTCATCCCCAAAGCTGGCAGCTCTGCCTGGTTAAGATAACAACAATAATAATTACGGGAAAAAAAAAAAAAAAAAAAGTCTTTCCAGAAGAAAGACAACTTCTCCTGGCAGCCAAGGCGGGGAGTCTGCAGCAGAGGAGCCGTGTGCTGAAGGAAATACTCCTGAGGAGGAGCAGAGGGAAAACAAAGCCCTTGTCTCTCCCCAGATTCCAGGCTGGAGCTGACTGAGTCTGGGATTCTTGGAGCAGACACACTCCAGAGCCAAGCTCTGAAATCTCATCAGGACACATCAGCCCACCTTGATGAGCTGCTCTTAATTTCTTAGAGGAGCTCTGAACTTGCTCTTTGCTTCCTTTAAGATTTGCCATCCTTTTATTTTTTTTTGGAAAATTAATGGGAACACATTTCATTCCCCGAAACCCCGTCAACTTTAGGTTTAACATGTGAAAACACGGGATGGAATGGAGCAGCAGGAGCTTGGGAGGAGACAAATTTAAGATGGCATCTGCCAGATTTTTAATGTTGCTTCCACACCTCATTCCTGAGAAACTTCTTAAAACTGCCTGGGTGCATCGTTAATCAGAGGAGGGCTCGTTCTGCCCTGGCAAAAAGCAGAGTAATGACATTTAATGTCAAGGTGGTTCAAATATATTCCGTATTGTTGTTTTTCTCTTGGAGGCTCCAGGTCTTTAGTTGGGAGGGCCTAAAATCCTCCTCAAATTTGTTCTTTGTTGTGCCAAAGAGGAAATTTTTAGAGGCACCGGGTGTGGGTGACAGAAAAGGTTGCGACAGATTTTCCCAGGAATTCTGAATGCCATTTAATGTAAGGAATTTGAACAGGAAAAGAAGGATGGTGATGTGGGAACAAAACCTTTCTAGGTTCCGTCACAAGGCGTGGAGAAACTCTGCCAGCTCCAAGGAAAATCCCTGTGCCCAAGGGCAGCTCTGTGGAGAAGGACCTGGAGGTCCTGGTGGAAAACGAAGGGCCATTCTAATTTTTTTTTTTTTAATTTTCGATTTCTAATTCGGTGTAAATAAAGAATGAGATTTTTTTACAGACTTTTCTTAAAAAGAAGAAATGGCTTTTTTTTTTTTTTTTTCCCCCTCTCTGGAAAGTTCCCTGTGTTTTCAGCCCTCTCCACAATGCAATTATCACCCAGACCTAACAAATAATTTAGATTTGGTGTGAGGCTTTCAAAGCAAGCTCTACATGACAACAACAGAACAGGCTGGAGCACGTTCAAGAGGTTCCCTCTGATCTCAGAAGAAACCCTGAGCCTTCAAATGAGAGCAAGATGTGGAGTTAAAGGAGGGACTTTTGCAAAAGCTGTATGCAAATTAGAATGATATGGCCCTCACTCATTTATAGAAAATTCCTGCTGCTGCACACACAGATTGGTTCCAGATGTGCAGCTCAGGGACAGTTAAACTTGGTGGAATCAGGGTGGCTTTCACTTGCATTTTTCTGGTGGCTTCTAAAGCTCTGCAGGGCGATTTGATGGATGTGGAAAACAAGAAAATCCAGTGCAGCATTTGAAACGTCCAACCTCACCATGCTGCAGCCGATGTCCGCCCCAAACCTGCTCTGGGTTGAGAGGCAGGGAAGGAAACAGAGCTGGAATATTTGTGCCATCCATTTCTTGGCAATCTGATAATTCCTCAGCGATCTAAAGCATTTTAATTGCTCCCCACGCCTTCAAAGTGCTGCTTTTCTTGGTTTTTATTCCTTTTGGACAATGCTCTGTTGGGTTCCCAACCCCAGGAGCAACCTGGGATAGTGAAAAGTGGGGTGGGAACAGGATGAGCTTTAAGGTTTCTCCCACTTCAAACCAGTTTGGGATTCAGGGTGGACACCAGGAGCAATTTCCCCATGGAAAGAGTGGTCAGGCCTTGGCAAGAGCTGCCCAGGGAGGTCTGGAGTGTGCCCATCCCTGGAGGTGTCCAAGGGACACCTGGAGGTGGCACTCAGGGTGCCAAGGTGGCCATGAATGGCTACAGCTTGGAGTCTGTGACCTTTGGATTCTTTCTCAACCTAACTAACTCTCTGATTGGTTTATCGACACGCAGCTCATTTATTAAAATTCTCTATTTCTCTGCTCTTCCCACAAATCCCCCAAAACCTCAGAGCAGTCTGCCCAGAGAGCTCCTGAAGGGCTGGGGCAGCACCTGGGCCACCAGTTTGTCACTGTGTCCCCTTGGCTTGGAGAGCCCAGGGGTGGGGACAGAGCCACCAGTTTGTGACCAGGGGAGTGCCCCTTTGTCATGGAGAGCCCAGAGGTGGGGACAGGGCCACAGATTTGTCACCGAGGGAGTGTCCTTTTGTCATGGAGGATTCAGAGATGGGGACAGGGCCACCAGTTTGTGACCAGGGAAGAGTCTCCTTGGCACGGGAGTAGCAGGGATGGGGACAGGGCCACCAGTTTGCCACCAGGGAAGTGTCCCCTTGCCTTGGGGAGAGCAGGGATGGGGACAGGACCACCAGTTTGTCACTGACTGAGTGTCCTTTTGTCATGGAGGACCCTGGGGTGGAAACAGGGCCACCAATTTGCCACCAGGGAAGTGTCCCTTTCTCATGGAGGACCCAGGGGTTAGGACAGGGTTACCAATTAAGAGTCCCCTTGGCACGGGGGCAGCAGGGATGGGGACAGGGCCACCAATTTGCCACCAGGGCAGTGTCCCTTTGTCATGGAGAGCCCAGGGTGGAAACACAGCCCATGAATTTGTCACCAGGGAAGCGTCCCCTTAGCATGGGAGCAGCAAGGGTGGGGACAGGGCCACCACTTTGCCACTGGGAAAGTGACCCTTTGGTGTGGGGACAGCAGGGGTGGGGACAGGACCACAGATTTATCACTGAGAAAGCGTCTCCTTGGCATGGAGAGCACAGGGGTGGGGAGAGGCCACCAGGAGACCCCTGGGGGAGTGTCACTGTGTCCCCAGGGGCCGTGTCCTTACCTGAGAGGCGGCTGGAGAGCTCTGCCGTGAGCGAGCTCATGCCGCCGGCGCGGCCAGGTGAGATGGGCGTGGCCGGGTGCACGGTGGGCGTGGCGATGGAGCCCAGGTACTGGTAGGACTGCTCGTAGGACCAGGGCGGTGAGGGCTGCACCTGCCGGCTGTCTGCAACAACAAAAACACCCCCGTGGGCTCATTGGAGGACACAACCCGCCAGTCTGGGCCGGGAATAAGGCTGGAATGGCCCCACTGAGTGAGTTTCAGGGCAGTAAATCCCCCTGGGAAGGAGGAGTTCAATTGAGGCTGTTTCTGTAGTGTCACTGGATTTTATTTTATTTATTTGTAGTTTGTTTGTTTGTGGTGTTGTTTTGCATTGTGAGGGGTTTTTTTTGCTGTTTCCCATTAATAGCAGGTAAGAAAAAATTACACAGAGAATCACACACAGAACCACACACGGAGTTACACACGGAATCACACACGGAGTTACACAGGCTCACACACAAAACTGCACACAGAGTTACACACAATCACACACGGAATCACAAACAGGATCACGCACACAGTCACACTCAGTCACACACACACAGTCACACACACAGTCACACACAGTCACACAGTCACACACAGTCACACACACAGTCACACACACAGTCACACACAGTCACACAGTCACACACAGTCACACACACACAGTCACACACAGTCACACACAGTCACACACACAGTCACACACAGTCACACACAGTCACACAGTCACACACACAGAGTCACACACAGTCACACACAGTCACACACACAGTCACACTCAGTCACACACACAGTCACACACACAGTCACACAGTCACACACACACAGTCACACACACAGTCACACTCAGTCACACAGTCACACAGTCACACACACACAGTCACACACACAGTCACACACAGTCACACACAGTCACACACAGTCACACACACAGTCACACACACAGTCACACACAGTCACACACACACAGTCACACACACAGTCACACACAGTCACACACACAGTCACACACAGTCACACACACAGTCACACACACACAGTCACACACACAGTCACACAGTCACACACACACAGTCACACACAGTCACACACAGTCACACACACAGTCACACACACACAGTCACACACACAGTCACACACAGTCACACACACACAGTCACACACAGTCACACACACAGTCACACACACACAGTCACACACACAGAGTCACACACAGTCACACACAGTCACACACAGTCACACACAGTCACACACAGTCACACACAGTCACACACACAGTCACACAGTCACACACACACGGTCACACACAGTCACAGTCACACACACACAGTCACACAGTCACACACAGTCACACACACAGTCACACACACAGTCACACACACAGTCACACAGTCACACACAGTCACACACACAGTCACACACAGTCACACACAGTCACACACAGTCACACTCAGTCACACAGTCACACACACAGTCACACACAGTCACACACACAGTCACACAGTCACACACACAGTCACACACACAGTCACACACAGTCACACACAGTCACACACACAGTCACACACACACAGTCACACACACAGTCACACACACAGTCACACAGTCACACACAGTCACATACACAGTCACACAGTCACACACAGTCACACACAGTCACACACACAGTCACACACACAGTCACACACACACAGTCACACACACAGTCACACTCAGTCACACACACAGTCACACACACAGTCACACACAGTCACACACACAGTCACACACACAGTCACACACACAGTCACACAGTCACACACAGTCACACACACAGTCACACACAGTCACACACAGTCACACACACAGTCACACTCAGTCACACACACAGTCACACACAGTCACACACAGTCACACACACAGTCACACACACACAGTCAGACACAGTCACACACACAGTCACACAGTCACACAGTCACACACACACAGTCACACACACAGTCACACACAGTCACACACGGTCACACACACACAGTCACACACACAGTCACACACACACAGTCACACACACAGTCACACACACACAGTCACACACACAGTCACACACAGTCACACACACAGTCACACACACAGTCACACACACAGTCACACACAGTCACACACACACAGTCACACACACACAGTCACACACACAGTCACACACACACAGTCACACACACAGTCACACAGAGTCACACACACAGTCACACACACAGTCACACACACAGTCACACAGTCACACACACAGTCACACACAGTCACACACAGTCACACACACACAGTCACACACACACAGTCACACACACAGTCACACACACAGTCACACACACAGTCACACACACAGTCACACACAGTCACACACAGTCACACAGTCACACACACAGTCACACACACAGTCACACACACAGTCACACACACAGTCACACACAGTCACACACACAGTCACCCACAGTCACACAGTCACACACACAGTCACACACACAGTCACACACAGTCACACACAGTCACACACAGTCACACAGTCACACACACAGTCACACACACAGTCACACACACAGTCACACACAGTCACACACAGTCACACAGTCACACACACAGTCACACACACAGTCACACACACACAGTCACACACAGTCACACACACAGTCACACACACAGTCACACAGTCACACAGTCACACACACAGTCACACACACACAGTCACACACACACAGTCACACACAGTCACACACACAGTCACACACAGTCACACACAGTCACACACACAGTCACACAGTCACACACACAGTCACACACACACAGTCACACACACAGTCACACACAGTCACACACGGTCACACACACAGTCACACACAGTCACACACAGTCACACACACAGTCACACACAGTCACACAGTCACACACAGTCACACACGGTCACACACACAGTCACACACAGTCACACACACAGTCACACACACACAGTCACACACACAGTCACACACAGTCACACACACAGTCACACACACAGTCACACACAGTCACACACACAGTCACACACGATCACACACAGTCACACACAGTCACACACAGTCACACACACAGTCACACACACAGTCACACACACAGTCACACACAGTCACACACACACTCACACAGTCACACACACAGTCACACACAATCACACACAGTCACACACACAGTCACACACACAGTTACACAGTCACACACACAGTCACACACACACAGTCACACACACAGTCACACACACAGTCACACACAGTCACACACACACTCACACAGTCACACACACAGTCACACACGATCACACACAGTCACACACAGTCCCACACACAGTCACACACAGTCACACACAGTCACACACAGTCACACACACACTCACACAGTCACACACACAGTCACACACGATCACACACAGTCACACACAGTCACACACACAGTCACACACAGACACAGTCACACACAGTCACACACACAGTCACACACAGTCACACACACACAGTCACACACACACAGTCACACACAGTCACACACACAGTCACACACAGTCACACACAGTCACACACACACAGTCACACACACAGTCACACACACACAGTCACACACGATCACACACAGTCACACACAGTCACACACACAGTCACACACAGTCACACACAGTCACACACACACTCACACAGTCACACACACAGTCACACACGATCACACACAGTCACACACAGTCACACACACAGTCACACACAGACACAGTCACACACACAGTCACACACACTGTCACACACAGTCACACACAGTCACACACACACAGTCACACACAGTCACACACAGTCACACAGTCACACAGTCACACACACAGTCACACACACAGTCACACACACAGTCACACACACAGTCACACACACAGTCACACACAGTCACACACACACACAGTCACACAGTCACACACACAGTCACACACACACAGTCACACACACAGTCACACACACAGTCACACACACAGTCACACACAGTCACACACACACACAGTCACACAGTCACACACACAGTCACACACACACAGTCACACACACAGTCACACACAGTCACACACACAGTCACACAGTCACACAGTCACACACACAGTCACACACACACAGTCACACACACAGTCACACACAGTCACACACGGTCACACACACAGTCACACACAGTCACACACACAGTCACACACAGTCACACACAGTCACACACACAGTCACACACAGACACAGTCACACACACAGTCACACACACAGTCACACACACAGTCACACACAGTCACACACACACAGTCACACACACACAGTCACACACACAGTCACACACACAGTCACACACAGTCACACACAGTCACACACACAGTCACACACACAGTCACACACAGTCACACACACACAGTCACACACACAGTCACACACACACAGTCACACACACACAGTCACACACACAGTCACACACAGTCACACACACACTCACACAGTCACACACACAGTCACACACGATCACACACAGTCACACACAGTCACACACAGTCACACACACAGTCACACACACAGTCACACACACAGTCACACACACAGTCACACACACAGTCACACACAGTCACACACACACTCACACAGTCACACACACAGTCACACACAATCACACACAGTCACACACACAGTCACACACACAGTTACACAGTCACACACACAGTCACACACACACAGTCACACACACAGTCACACACACAGTCACACACAGTCACACACACACTCACACAGTCACACACACAGTCACACACGATCACACACAGTCACACACAGTCCCACACACAGTCACACACAGTCACACACAGTCACACACAGTCACACACACACTCACACAGTCACACACACAGTCACACACGATCACACACAGTCACACACAGTCACACACACAGTCACACACAGACACAGTCACACACAGTCACACACACAGTCACACACAGTCACACACACACAGTCACACACACACAGTCACACACAGTCACACACACAGTCACACACAGTCACACACAGTCACACACACACTCACACAGTCACACACACAGTCACACACGATCACACACAGTCACACACAGTCACACACACAGTCACACACAGACACAGTCACACACACAGTCACACACACAGTCACACACAGTCACACACAGTCACACACACACAGTCACACACACAGTCACACACACAGTCACACAGTCACACACACAGTCACACACACAGTCACACACACAGTCACACACAGTCACACACACACACAGTCACACAGTCACACACACAGTCACACACACACAGTCACACACACAGTCACACACACAGTCACACACACAGTCACACACAGTCACACACACACACAGTCACACAGTCACACACACAGTCACACACACACAGTCACACACACAGTCACACACAGTCACACACACAGTCACACAGTCACACAGTCACACACACAGTCACACACACACAGTCACACACACAGTCACACACAGTCACACACGGTCACACACACAGTCACACACAGTCACACACACAGTCACACACAGTCACACACACACTCACACAGTCACACACACAGTCACACACGATCACACACAGTCACACACAGTCACACACAGTCACACACACAGTCACACACAGTCACACACACACAGTCACACACAGTCACACACACAGTCACACACAGTCACACACAGACACAGTCACACACACAGTCACACACACAGTCACACACAGCCACACACACACAGTCACACACAGTCACACACACAGTCACACACACACAGTCACACACAGTCACACACACAGTCACACACAGACACAGTCACACACACACAGTCACACACACAGTCACACACACAGTCACACACAGTCACACACACACAGTCACACACACACAGTCACACACACAGTCACACACACAGTCACACACAGTCACACACAGTCACACACACAGTCACACACACAGTCACACACAGTCACACACACACAGTCACACACACAGTCACACACACACAGTCACACACACACAGTCACACACACAGTCACACACAGTCACACACACACTCACACAGTCACACACACAGTCACACACGATCACACACAGTCACACACAGTCACACACACAGTCACACACAGTCACACACAGTCACACACAGTCACACACACAGTCACACACAGTCACACACACAGTCACACACACACAGTCACACACAGTCACACACACAGTCACACACAGACACAGTCACACACACAGTCACACACAGTCACACACACACAGTCACACACACAGTCACACACACAGTCACACACACAGTCACACACGGTCACACACACACAGTCACACACACAGTCACACACACACAGTCACACACACAGTCACACACACAGTCACACACACAGTCACACACAGTCGCACACACAGTCACACACAGTCACACAGTCACACACAGTCACACACACAGTCACACACAGTCACACAGTCACACACACAGTCACACACAGTCACACACAGTCACACACACAGTCACACACACAGTCACACAGTCACACACAGTCACACACACAGTCACACACAGTCACACAGTCACACACACAGTCACACACAGTCACACACACAGTCACACACAGTCACACAGTCACACACAGTCACACACACAGTCACACACACAGTCACACACAGTCACACAGTCACACACACAGTCACACACACAGTCACACACACAGTCACACACACAGTCACACACAGTCACACACAGTCACACACACAGTCACACACACACAGTCAGACACAGTCACACACACAGTCACACAGTCACACAGTCACACACACACAGTCACACACACAGTCACACACAGTCACACACAGTCACACACACAGTCACACAGTCACACACACAGTCACACACACAGTCACACACAGTCACACACACAGTCACACACACAGTCACACACAGTCACACACACACAGTCACACACACAGTCACACACACAGTCACACACGGTCACACACGGTCCCACACACAGTCACACACAGTCACACACTGTCACACACACACAGTCACACACACAGTCACACACACAGTCACACACACAGTCACACACGGTCACACACACAGTCACACACACAGTCACACACAGTCACACAGTCACACAGTCACACACAGTCACACACACAGTCACACACAGACACAGTCACACACAGTCACACACACAGTCACACACACAGTCACACACACACGGTCACACACACACAATCACACACACAGTCACACACAGTCACACACACAATCATATACACAGTCACACACACACTGTCACACACACAATCACTCAGTTGGAAGAGACCTTTAAGATCACCAGCCTTTAAGATCCACCCCATGCTCAAACACCAGAAGACAAGAGAGGGAAAACCAAATTAAAATTTACTGTGGAAATTTCCTCCTTAGTCTTTGGAGCTGTGTTCTCACAGCTCTTGGAGCCAACAAATTGTCATGCAGGACATTTAGGGGACCTCAGATTCTTTTCCCTCCTATTTTTAGTAAAATCTTCTCTATTTTCTTCACCTTTAAGAGCATCCTCCTGTAGCTAATTTAAGATAATTGCCTTTATTGAAAATAAACCAACAAATGCTGGATGATCTGCATGCAGATAAAACTGATACCAGCAAGGAAGGGAAACTTCCCAAGTCTGGGATGAGGACTTTGATCTCCCATCAGAAAACCCATCTGGAAAATATTCTTTTGTTGTTCTTTAGGGGGATGAGTTTTACATTTTGTTTGTCCCATCTGTTTACAAGGCAGGATTTATACAAAAATACCCCCCCCAACTTTCCAAAAGCTCGCTGGTGAAGTTGCAGATTGAAGTTAGATTTTTCTGCTGAGTAATAAGTTCAAATTCAGATGTTATTAATATTTAATTTATTTCTTTTTCCTCAGGCAGCCTTCCTTCCAAGTGAAATCAGTTGACTCATGCTGGTAAAAAAGCAACATCCAACTGCATTAAATAGGCTTCAGGAGGAGCAAAAACCTGTCGTGTTTTGAATTGCAGCATCATCCTAAATTGTTAATTTATGGTCAGAGTTTATTAAAGGTCACAGGGAGGGACAGGAGGGAATTCACTCTCCATGGTGGCATCAAAATAAACACCCCAAAGGATCCCCAGAGTGAGCCTGGGCTGGGGTGACATTGCAGGTTTGGGTTCTGAAATGGGGTGAGTTCACTCATTGCTCCCTGATTTCAGCAGGCAGCCCATGGATTTCAGGAGTGCAGGAATTCCAGGACTGGAATTCCAACACAAAATCCCAGCCAAGGGATGGAAACTGCCTCATCCCGTCCTCCTGCCCGGGGAGCCCTGGCTGTGCCCTGCCAGGTTCCTGTCACCTTCTTTTCTAGGGCTCTGCTCAGCTGCATCCTGGAATCCTGGAATTCCAGAATCCCAAAATCCTGGAATCCCGGAATTCAAGGATTCAAGAATCCTGGAATCTCAGAATTCAAGAATTCAAGAATCCTGAAATCTCAGAATTCCTGGAATTCCAGAATCCCAGAATCCTAGAATCCCAGAATCTTGCAATCCAGCATCCTGGAATCTCAGAATTCCAGAATCCCATAATCCTGGAATCCCAGAACTCCATAATCCTGGAATCTCAGAATCCCATAATCCTGGAATCCCAGAACTCCATAATCCTGGAATCTCAGAATCCCAGAATCCTGGAATCCCAAAACCCCAGAATTCCAGAATCCCACAGACACCAGTAAGAAGATTCATGAAAAGATGGAGGAAGGAAGATTTTGTCCCAGGTTTACCAAACACTAAGAGTGGATTTAAATCTGGTTCCTTTCTTTTAAATACTACAAAAATGAGGACCCCGGGGTGGGTGAGGGACCCCAGGGGGTCACCCCAGCGCTCTGGGATTGTGGATATTGTGGGGTGTCCCCAGGGAGGAGCCCCCACAGCCCCTGGGGACAATCTGCTCAGGGCTGGGCACTGCCCAGGGCAGGATTTCAGGGGAATTGCTGGGCTCAGCCCTGCCCGGGGCTCTGGGGACATCGCTGGGCCTGGAGCAGAGCCTGGGGCTGCTCTGTGCTCCCTGCACACAGGGACAGGCATGGGACACAGGGACAGCCATGGGGACACAGGGACAGCCATGGGGACACAGGGACAGCCATGGGGACACAGGGACAGACATGGGGACACACAGGGACAGACATGGGGACAGACATGGGGACACGGGGACAGACATGGGACACAGGGACAGACATGGGGACACAGGGATAGACATGGGGACAGACATGGGGACACAGGGACAGACATGGGACACGGGGACAGACATGGGGACAGACATGGGGACACAGGGACAGACACGGGGACACAGGGATAGACATGGGGACAGACATGGGGACACAGAGACAGACATGGGGACACACAGGGACAGACATGGGACACGGGGACAGACATGGGGACACAGGGACAGACATGGGGACACGGGGACAGACATGGGACACAGGGACAGACATGGGGACACACAGGGACAGACAGCAAAACACAGGGACAGACAGGAACACATGGGGTCACTCAGGGACAGACAGGGACACTCAGAGACAGAGAGGGGACATCCAAGGACACCCAAGGACACCTGGGGACAGACATGGGGACACCCAGGGACACCCAGGGACACCGAGGGCCCCTCTCCCTGGGGCTCCTCTCCAGGCTGAGCAGCCCCAGCTCCCTCAGCCTCTCCTGGGCACGGAGATGCTCCAGGCCCTTCCTCAGCTCCAGGAGCTCCTGTCCCTGCTGGGCTGAGGAGCCAGGGCTGGGCACAGCACCCAGAGGTGCCCCCAGGGCTGGGCACAGGGGCAGGGTCAGCCCTGACCCGCTGGGAATGCCCATCCCCATGCACCCCAGAAGGAAAAAAACACCAGTGCAGCATCTTGACTAAAAATCAAATAATGAAGTAAAATCTCTGCAAGGACATCCACAAAAATCCTGGAAGTGCCTGACCTGCCTCATCCATTTCCTGTTACCTTGACCTCTGGGGTCCCTAAAACGGAGTCAGCAGCCCCAGAGACCTCCTTTATTAATCTCCTCATCCCATTAAGTCTGTCTTAAGTGAAGGCTCAAACAGCGAATCAATTTTCTGTCTTGCTACCTGCATTCCCCCTCCCTGAATCCGCCCTTAAAGATTCCCTTTTTGCCATCAGACTGGTTAAGGAGCTGCACTCCACCGAGGGATGTTAATATAGTGAATTATAGATGTGCACACATGAAAGCAGGTTGTGCTGATAACCCCAGGCGCCCCCCTCCCAGGTTTTTAATAAGAAGTGGAGAAAACCATCCCTGGAATCGCATTTTTACGGCCCAGTTTCAGTACCAAGACCCAGCTCTCAGTAAAGTCGAGGTTTGCATTTCCAGCTGCCTGGATCAAGGGCCTCAAACGACATTTTGTTTTGGGGAGATCTGCTTTCCTTCAGTTTTCAGGTTTCCCCCCAAATTAAACCAGAATGGATTGGAATTGAACACCTAAAAAAAGCAACAAAGCCTTTCCTGCTTCCCAAATAAAGAGGGCTCAGGAGTTGGTAGCTTGGCACGGGAAACTGAAGTGGTTGAAGTTAATCTGGTGAAAATCTGCTGCAAATAAACGGGACTTGCTTCCCAACTTGGAATATCTTTGAAGAGATTTCCAGGGAGCGCTGCTTCAACACGGGGAAACAACTTCAAGAGTTTTGAGTCCACACAAGCCAAACAGGATCCCCCAAATCATTGAAAAGCAGCTCAAAATACCCCAAAACCAGCGAAGTTGGTGCTCAGTCCTCCCAGCAACGATTACTTTCCATTTCTGGGTTTTTGTTGTTTTAATGGTGTGAGAAAAGGCATTTCGAACATGACAACAGCTCCTAATTGCACCCAAGCCCTGCAGGGCCAGAATTGTGGTGCAATAATTCACACCTCTCCTGCAGTCACGAGCTCTCCCCGTCCCCTTCCCTCCCGCCTGACACCCCATTAAACGCCGACTCTTGAACCATCTTTCCTGCTCCGGCTTGTTTTACTGCCCCGAAATCGCCGCGTTCTCCGGCAGCTGTAATTAACAGCTGTAATTAACCCGTGCAGATGTTGCGCAACCCTGGAACCATCTCACCGAGCGCGCTCTGTGGGCAGGGAGGGACGGGGCGCAAAAAAACCCAAAAAAAACTACCGAGAGCGGGTCCTCCCCCACCCTCTCGGGGTCCTTCGCGCGTTCCCGGCTGCTTTTCCAGCTGTTTTTCCAGATGTTCTGCCAGATGTTCGCTGCCCCAGCTGTGCCCGGCCAGGGGCAGTTGCGCGCTGTGGCCGCTGGGTGGCGCCAACGCTCCGGGCAGCCACCCCAAAATCTCCCCAAAATCTCCCCAAAATCTCAGGACCCTCCTGAGCCCCCCAAAACCACCCCTGAACCCCCTCAACCCCCTGTAGACCCCCCAAAACACCCCTGAACTGCCCCAGACCCCTTCTGAGCTCCCCCAAAAAAACCCTGAACACCCCTCAAACCCCCGTGGACCTCCCCAAAACACCCCTGAACTGCCCCAGACCCCTCCTGAACCTCCCAAAACATCCCTGAGCCCCCCCAAAAACCTCCTGAGCCTCCCAAAACCACCCTGAAGCCTCTCAGACCCCCGTGGAAGCCCCCAAAACATCCCTGAACACCCCAGACCCCTTCTGAGCTCCCCCAAAACACCCCTGAGCTCCCCCAAAACCACCTCTGAACCCCCTCAACCCCCTGTAGACCCCCCAAAACATCCCTGAACTGCCCCAGACCCCTCCTGAACCTCCCAAAACATCCCTGAGCCCCCAAAACCACCCCTGAACCCCCTCAAACCCCCGTGGACCCCCCCAAAACACCCCTGAACTGCTCCAGACCCCTCCTGAGCTCCTCCAAAACATCCCTGAGCCCCCCCCCCCCAAAACCTCCTGAGCCTCCCAAAACCACCCTGAAGCCTCTCAAACCCCCGTGGAAGCCCCCAAAACATCCCTGAACACCCCAGAACCCTTCTGAGCTCCCCCAAAACCACCTCTGAACCCCCTCAAACCCCCCGTGGACCCCCCCTAAAACACCCCTGAACTGTCTCAGACCCCTCCTGAACTCCTCCAAAACATCCCTGAACACCCCCAAACCCTCCTGAACTCCCTCAAACCCCCATAGACACTCCCAAAACACCCCTGAAATGCCCCAAATCCCTCCTGAACTCCCTCAAAACACCCCTGAAACCTCCCCAAAATCCCGAGCTGCGGCTCCCGGAGCCCTTACAGCGCTCTGGGAACGGCTCCTGCTTGTTCCTGACCGGGAATTGCCTAAAAATGCATCCCTGAGGCTTCAGGGGTGTCCAAGAGAGGGATGCACAGGAGGGGGCATGGGATGATGGAATGTCCTGAGTGGGAATAAACCCACTGGGATGTTCCAGTCCCTGCCCAGAGCCCCAACAATCCCCCTGGGCATCCCTGGGTGTCCAAAGGCTCCTGGAGCTCTGGCAGTGCCCATTCCCTGGGGAGCCTGGGCAGTGCCTGAACCCTCTGGGGGCAGAGCCTGGCCCTAAAATCCCCCCTCAATCCCTCCTGGCACAGCTCCAGCCGGTCTCTGGATGCTGTAAGGTCACAGGGAGCAGAGATGGAGCTCCTTTGAGGAGCTGCAATCTGAGCGAGTCTCTCCCTTTCCTCTCCTCCAGCTGGACAATCCAAATTCTCCTCTCAGCGTCTCCTTGGATGGTCCCTGCAGTCCTTCCTCATCCTCGCAGCCCTTCCTCATCCTCACAGCCCAGGGCGATCTGCCAGGACCCGAATCCATCCTTGCCCACACAGCCCTGGCAGGGAAGGGGCCACAAGTTTGGCTCCAAAGCGGTTTCTGAGAGCCAAGGACAGGACTCAGAGCAACCTGATCCCCTGAATGGTGCTCGGGGCAGGGAAAGAGATGGGATTTAAGGTCCCTCACAATCCAGCTCAATCTCTGGTTGTAAGAATTCCCTTCACGCAGCACGAGATGTGATGCACCAAGTCAAGAATGCAGGTTATTCTAAAAAGTGAGTTATTATTTGCTGTGTTTTGTGGCCTGTCAATACACTTGGACTGTTGGGATATCGAGGCTTATTTCAATTTAAACGTGGTGAGGAAGAATAAATGCGTTTAAATCGCTAAATAGGTGTCCTGAAAAAAAAAATCACAATGAAACGACTGGCTTAAAACTGTGCAATAAAAAGCAAGGAAAAAACCGGCAGTGGGGTTTCATGTACTAATTATAACTAAATTTCAAATAACTAGTGCAAATAAGAAATAGCCTTTAATGCAAGCAAAAAAATTGGGTTTTTAACTTAACCAAGTATTTTCAGCAAATCAGGAAGCATGGGTGATACAGGGCTCTGTGAAAAGCACAGCACAACTCCTGAGCTCTCCCAGGAGATCCAGAAAACTTCCCCCAAACCAGAAGATGTAGAAATCACTGAGACATAGAAGTTCCTGGGATGGTGATTCCATGTGATCCTTTTTTGGAGGAGGCACGGCTGTGCCCCTCATGGAATCCCAAAATCCCGGACTGGTTTGGGATGGAGGAACCCCAAAGCCCATCCATGGCAGGGACACCTTCCACTGTCCCAGCGTCCATCCTGGCCTTGGCCACTGCCAGCGATGGGGAAACCACAATTTCTCTTGGAAAAACTAAAAGATCTCTCCAAAATCGGTGTCATCCTGCCAGGCCCTAGTAAACCACAAACCACACAAACCAGCAATTTTCAGCAGGTGATTCATAAACCCCAGGTCAGATTTTTCCTTGAGGTCCCACCAAAAAAAAAAAAAAAAAATCCCCTCCCTATTTCGATATAACAAAGCACCCACACCGCGCCGGCCGAAAGCAAAAACCCGAAAGGTTTGTGTGTCCTGAGCAGAAAAAACTCGGCGTGCAAAGCTCCGGATCCACGGCAGATGCCGGGAGCTGCCAGGGAAATGGTGTGGAGGGCAGGGAGAGCTCGGTGTGTCACCGCGGGTGACACCAGTGTCGCTGCTGCTGCTCCGAGGGCGCTGCCGGGATGAGGTGAGGAGCTGCGGGAGGCAGCAGCGGGATGGGAGCAGGTACATCTGGGGATGGGCCAGGCTGCTGCCTTCATCCCTCTCTGACTGCTGCCTTCATCCTCCTCTGGCTGCTGCCTTCATCCCTCTCTGACTGCTGCCTTCATCCTCCTCACTGCCGCCTTCATCCTCCTCATTGCTGCCTTCATTCCCTTCTGACTCCTTCCTTCATCCTCCTCTGACTCCTTCCTTCATCCTCCTCTGACTGCTGCCTTCATCCTCCTGACTGCTGCCTTCATCCTCCTCTGACTGCTGCCTTCATCCCCTTCTGACTCCTTCCTTCACCCTCCTCTGACTGCAGCCTTCATCCTCCTCACTGCTGCCTTCATCATTCTCTGACTCCTTCCTTCATCCTCCTCTGACTGCTGCCTTCATCCTCCTCACAGCCGCCTTCATCCTCCTCTCATTGCCACATCCATCCCCCTCTCACTGGTGCCTTCATCCTCTCATTTCCTTCCCTCCTTCTCACTGCCACATTCATCCCCTTCTCACTCCCACCTTCATCCCCTTCTCATTCCCTTCATCCTCCTCATTGCTGCCTTCCTCCCCTTCTCATTCCCACCTTCATCCTCCTTTCATCCCTGCCTTCATCCCCCTCACTCTCACCTTCATCCCCCTCACTCCCACCTCCCCTCCTGCCCGGCTGCCTGCCCTCCCTCTCCTCTCCGCCTCCCAAATCCCACCTGCCCGCTCCAAACCCCCACCACCCGCCCAGAAAACCTCCCACAAGGACCAGTCACTCCTCCGAGTGCCATTTCAGCCCGGCCACGACGAGGAAAGACGGCGCGGACAGACAGCCCCGAGCGCTGAGCGCATCATTAACCACTAATTCATCATTAACCTCAACCCCCTGCCCCATCCTCGGCACGGCCGCGGGAATTGCGAAACCGCTGCCAGGTTTTTCTCTGTCAGTCACACTCAAAAAAAAAAAACCAAAAAAAAAACCAACCCCAAAATTGGCTCCTCAATTCCTGCCCGGAATGGGAGAGGCAGCAGCTGACAGCGGGCACGGGCTGGGGCAGAGCTGCCAAACCCCAGCTCCGAAATCGCCCTGAAAAGTTTTTTTGAGGTCGGGATTTATCCCTCTTTCCCCCCGCTCTGTTCCCTGGTGGGATTTGCTAATCTTTTCCTAAGGGAAACTTCTCCCGGTGTCGTTTTTGCCTTTCCTTTCGGAGAGCGAGGCAGGAGCGGTCTTGACTGGGCTTGTTCATTCACGGAGCTCTCTTGCCTAATCGAGGAAATGACCTGTGAGCACAGAGACACGCCGTGTACTTTCGTGCTCGGCAGAAAGGATGCCAAAAAAAAAAAAAAGAAATTAAAAAAATAATCCCAGTTTAGCTTTTCCCTGCTGTTTTTATCACCTCGTGGCTCTGCCTCTCTCCCCACTGGTTTTCCAAGCCCGGCAGCTCCTGGTGGAGCAACGAGAACCACAAAAAAATCAGGGAAATAAAAATAAAAATAAAAATAAAAATTAAAAAAATTAAAAAGGTGCGGCAATCCCGGCGGCTGAAGCAATTAGTCATTAGCAGAAATAAGGGGGGACTTTCCGAGGCCGTGGTGGGCAGGGCAGCGGCCGCACAAGGCTGGCATTCTCAGCCCTCTCGGCGCTGGGACACGCTCCGGAGCTGGAAAATTACCGAGAGAATTGTAAAATCCCCGAGCGAAGTGTAAATTCCACCCGCGGCTCCTTGGTTTTTGCGGGATGATTCCCCCTCCGCTCCAGGGGCCAGCCTGTGGCTGGAAGTTTTGTCGCCCCCCGGGGGAAAGTTTTCCTAAAGGTTATTATTTTTCTTTTTTTCCACTGGGAATTTCGAGGAGGGGAGCGTTCCCTGTTCCCTCCTTTGAGGCTGGTGACAGGAGCCGTGTGGCTGAGAATGACAGTGACAGACACGCGTGGCTGCGGGATTTGGGCTGGGAGAGGCTCCCAAATCCCCGAAAAAAGGATCTTTGGCAGGGATCTCCCCCTTCAGCGTCCCCTTTCCTTTTATTTCACTGTTCCTGGAGTTCTGTGGAGGAGTGAGGAGGCTGGAGGAGTTTTGGAGACTCAAAAAATAAAAAAAATCCTTTGGGATGGGGAATGAGGGAGTTCCTCCACGCTTCTCCTGAGATTAAGGACACGAACATCAGCCTCGAGCAGAAACCTTTCAAACGAGGGGGTGAGGCTGCTGTAGCTGTGCTGGTGAGGACTTTTCCACCAGCTTTTCTTTAGAAAGAGCTGCCGGGGAAGGAGGAAAAAAAAATTTAAAAATTTTCCTTCAGTCTCCTCACATCCATGTCAATAAAGTTGGTGCTGCAGCGAAAGCGAGATACTTGGAGAGGATATTTAAAGCAGCAGGAAAAAATAAAAATAATTGTGGATATTTCGGGGATGAAAGAGGGGAATGTGTATCCCTCAAGGTTAATGCTGCCTGAAAGAGCCGCTTGGAGCTTTAAATGCACCCTAAAAAACGAGCAGCATTCCATGGGATCCCCTAAAAAATAATAATAAAAAAAAAGCCCAAAAAAACCAAACCCTATCAACTCCAGCGGTAGGAAGCGCTGGGATTTCCCAATCCCGGTTTGTGCTGCCGCAGAAGGTGGGTACACCGAGTGCTCCGGAGGACCACGAGCCGTGCTCCATCCCTGCGCTCGGTCACCGCCGCTCTGCGACAAAGAGCGCACCTTGGCCCCTTCAAGGCGCATTGTTCTTTGTCTCGCAGCTGTGACTCAGCCCCGGGGAGCCGCAGGTATTTGTTCAACAGGGAGATTCCGTCCCACCTCCTTCCTCCCAGCGCCATCCCGGGATAGGAATGGAAATCAGAAAGAATTCGACCTTGACCTCGCCCGGCTCCTCGGGATTCTGTGTAGCTGCAGTGTCCTGCCCTATCCGGGGGTTTGTCCCCAAGGCCAGACACAGCACAGGCTGATGTCACCGCTGGCCCCGCTGTGCCCCTCCTGGGAGGTGACACTCGCTGCTGGGAGGGCGCAGGGACAAGGGGATGGCACCTCCAGGAGAGGTCACCGCTCCTTTGTTGTCCCCGTGAAGCCGCAGGGAGAAATCTGATCTCTCCCATCTGGAGGGGAATCACCTGTGGGAGCTTCCCCCGGTGCCAGTGACAACTCCTGTCCAGCAGTGCCAATCCCTGCCCAGGTGACAACTCCTGCCCCAGCAGTGGCAGTCCCTGCCCGGTGACAATTCCTGTCCCTCAGTGCCAATCCGTGCCAAGTGACAACTCCTGTCCCAGCAGTGTCAATTATTGCCAAGTGACAACTCCTGTCCCGCAGTGCCAATCCCTGCCCAGGGGACAATTCCTGTCCCACCTCTTTCAATCATTGCCAGATGACAATTCCTGTCCCACCTGTGTCAATCATTGCCAGGTGACAACTCCTGCCCCAGCAGTGGCGGTCCCTGCCAGGTGACAATTCCTGTCCCTCAGTGCCAATCCCTGCCCAGGTGACAACTCCTGCCCCAGCAGTGCCAATCCCTGCCCAGGTGACAACTCCTGCCCCACTGGTGCCAATCCCTGCCAAGTGACAACTCCTGCCCCAGCAGTGGCAATCTCTGCCAGGTGACAATTCCTGTCCCTCAGTGCCAATCCTTGCCAGGTGACAATTCCTGTCCCATCTCTTTCAATCGTTACCAGGTGACAATTCCTGTCCCACCTGTGTCATTCACTGCCAGGTGACAATTCCTGTCCCACCTCTTTCAATCATTGCCAGGTGACAATTCCTGTCCCAGCGGTGCCAATCCCTGCCAGGTGACAGTTCCTGTCCCCCAGTGCCAATCCCTGCCAGGTGCCAACTCCTGCCAGGTGACAATTCCTGCCCCAGCAGTGCCAATCCCTGCCAGGTGACAACTGCCCCAGCAGTGGCAGTCCCTGCCAGGTAACAGTTCCTGTCCCCCAGTGCCAATCCCTGCCAGGTGACAATTCCTGTCCCCCAGTGCCCTCCCTGGCCTCCAGCTGCTCCAGGGGCTCTCCCCGAGCCGCTGCAGCTCCGGGAATTCCTCCCCAGCTGATGGATTCCTCGCTCCCTGCGCTGCCCCACGAGGAATTCCTGCAAATCCCGGTCTGGAGCAGGAGCACGGGGAGGGCAAAGCTCGGGCTGAGTCACAGAATCACCCGGTGTCACCCCGGCAGGGAGAGTTCAGCACCTTGGGGGGGGAGATTTCATCTGCTTTGTGCTGCTGAATTCCCGTGCCGAGCTCTCCCCGAAGGAAACAGCAGAGCTCAGGTAAAACCCCGCGCGGGGGAACGATGCCCTGGAAGCACAGACACTGCTGTTAATTGAGTTGGGAGGCTAATGAGGCTGTCTGCGGGATCCAGCCCACCGGAGAGCTCCACGCCGAGCTCGGAGCTGCCTGTCTAGACGGCAGACTCCGCTGCCAGCAGGGCAGAGCACGCACTTGTGGGGTTCCAGTTGTTTCACCCTTAGGGAGACATCCCAGCCGAGCCAGGAGGGTGAATCACAGCCCAGGAACAGCTGGTTTTTTTTTCTCCTCGATGGCAGAGATACCCCATGGCTGTGTCAGACACAGACGCGCAACGCACAGATGGCTGGAGCTCAGTGAAACGAATCCCAGCCCGGTTACACCTCACAAGTTTCTCTTTCATGGGATGAAGCAAGACTAAAGGAAATGGAGGGAGATTCCCTGAGCCAGCACCTGGAAGTCACACTGAGTCACTGTTTGCAGACTGGTGATTAAAGCATGGAATCCTGGAATATCCTGAGCGGGAATAAACCCACAGGATCGTCAATCCCTGCCCAGAGCCCCAACAATCCCCCTGGGCATCCCTGGGTGTCCAAAGGCTCCTGGAGCTCTGGCAGTGCCCATTCCCTGGGGAGCCTGGGCAGTGCCTGAACCCTCTGGGGGCAGAGCCTGGCCCTAAAATCCCCCCTCAATCCCTCCTGGAACAGCTCCAGCCCCTCTCTGAGTGCTGTCAGGTCCCAGGAGCAGAGATCAGAGCTGCAATCCCAATGAAGTCTCACCTCAGCCCCCTCTGCTCCAGCTGGACAATCCAAATTCCCTCAACCTCTCCTCACGTGGCCCCTCCAGAACTTTCCCCATCCTCATGTCACTCCTTTGGACACTCCAAGAGCTTTAAATCCTTCTTATGTTGTGGTGCCAAAGCTGCACTTTTCCCTTTTGGGCAAAGTTTCCAAAGCCATTGGCTGGACCCGACCCTGCTGCTCCTGTGAGGGTGTTCTGATCTCCTGGAGCCCAGACCTTAAAACTCATCCCATCCCACCCCTGCCATGGGCAGGGACACCTCCCACTGTCCCAGGTGCTCCAAGCCCCAGTGTCCAACCTGGCCTTGGGCACTGCCAGGGATCCAGGGGCAGCTCTGGGAACTCACGAGTTCCTGTCCCAGGAAAACATTTCCAGCTCTGTGTCTGTATTTCAGGACAAACCCGAGGCTGAAAAGCCCTTGGATGTTTGATTCCCACTGGAAAATTGTTGCCAGAAAGGAAAGGAGGGTTGAATGAAGGAGTTTCTGCAGTTCACTGGGTGATAAAGGAGTGAACACAGCGTGGCCTCAGTTGTCTCCCAGATTGCTCCCAATGAACTAACTACTCCATATCCAAGTCCTTTAGCCCAGAGATAAACAAAAAGCCCTCATCCATCTCTTCTTTCCCACTTTCACTGCTCTCTCCTCTTTTCCAGCATGAAAGCAGTGGAAGAAAAACCTGCTCTCTGGAGCTTACAGTCATTTCATCCCCCACCAAACACTGACCTTGATGTGAACTAATTAGGATGGCAATAGATTATTAATACGAGTGGGTAAGGTGAAGTTTTGTCAGTATAAAAGAGGCCTTTGAAGATGACAGCCATTTCCACTTTCATGGTGCCATCCCGTGTGCTCAGAAGAAAGCAAACACACTAATAAAGGAGGATTCATCCAGGGGCACCCAGTCACCCCCCAAACCCTTCTTCAGGACGGCAAACGAAAAAAAAATCTGCTCGGATTCTTTTAAATCCCCATCACAGATCAGGATTAAAAACAACTTTTTGGTAATGAGCAGATCTCTGATGATCTAAAGACACCCTGGCTCATTTGACTGAGGAAGTAAGTGACATATCAAATGCAACCTTCAGACTTGAACGGCTGAGGTCACCTTGAGAGAAACGCTGCTGGAGGAAACCTCTCTCCAGAGTGCAGCTTTGATTTACAAGGGGAGGTAAGGTCTTCTCCAGACAGGGAACATCTCTTTGTGCAGACACTTTGACTCAGAACCACGCACAGGTTGTGCTGTAAAAGGTGACTGAGGAGCTGCTGCTCGTTGTGGTCCTGAACTAAACCAGACTTGTAGAAAACTCTCCCGAGGGATCTGCTGCCTGAAACTCTCAGGCTGATTTGAGGAGATCTGCACAACCCAGATGGAAAATGAGCCGAGCCCAGGAGGAGGTGCTGAAAGCCCCAGCTCAGTGCCTTGTCAGGGCCATTCAGGCCAGAAATCCATTTAAAATACTGAAGAAATGCTTTTCTTCCTCTTCCAAATCCCTTGGCGCTTGGAGAGCAGCTGAGGAATGCAGCAGCCCCCTTCCAGCCTGCCCCTGGCCACGGGAGGTGGCAGCAGGAACTGTCCCCTGAGCCACCCTGGAGCAGGGGGACTGCAGGGACACAGCCAAGGGCAGAAGGACTGGAGGAAGGGACTCATCCCTGTGTTCAACTTCTTCAGCAACTGTGGGCTCAGGGTTCAAGACACGCACCGGGTCCAGCTCAGCTCTGCTGGACACATGGAAATGTCCTCTGCATTTCATGGAATCCTGGAATATCCTGAGTGGGAATAAACCCACAGGATCATCAATCCCTGCCCAGAGCCCCAACAATCCCCCTGGGCACCCCTGGGTGTCCAAAGGCTCCTGGAGCTCTGGCAGTGCCCATTCCCTGGGGAGCCTGGGCAGTGCCTGAACCCTCTGGGGGCAGAGCCTGGCCCTAAAATCCCCCCTCAATCCCTCCTGGAACAGCTCCAGCTGCTCTTTGGGTGCTTTCCCTGCTCAGAACAAACTCGTTCTAAATCTGAAGAGGAGTGGAGCAAGAAGAGCTTTGAGGGTCAAAGTGTTTCTCTCTGATGTTTCTGAAGGTGACAAAGTGAAGAAAATCAAATCGACCCACGCAGAATCCCTTCAGTGTCACCCCAAAGCAAGGTGGCAAAAGTGACAGCCCTGAAAAAGCAATTGGAGGGCTGGGAATGCTCAGGGAGCACCCAGAAATGCTCTGGACCAGACTCTGCATCAGAGAACTCGGGGCAGGGAAACAGGGACTGAAAAGGGGATTCACCTGAGCTGTCTGTCACTGATACCTGGGGACAGCTGCTGGTGTCCCAAGTCCTGGACACGTCCCTGCTCCTTCTCCTGGAGCTTTTCCTGTGGGGAACCTGGGACAACCACACAGAATCCCAGGATCCCTGGGGCTGGAAAAGCCCTCCCAGCCCAGAGAGTCGCCCCTGTGCCCACCTTGTCCCCAGCCCAGAGCTCTGAGTGCCACCTCCAGGGGACACCTGCAGGGATGGGCACTCCAAAGCTCCCTGGGCAGTGCCAAGGCCTGAGCACCCTTTCCATGGGGAAATTCCTGCTGCTGGCCGAGCTGAGCCTCCCCTGGGCCAGCCTGAGGCCGTTCCCTCTGCTCCTGTCCCTGTGCCCTGGGAGCAGAGCCCGACCCCCCCGGCTGTCCCCTCCTGGCAGGGACTTGTGCAGAGCCACCAGCTCCCCCCTGAGCCTCCTTTTCTCCAGGCTCAGCCCCTTCCCAGCTCCCTCAGCCCCTCCTGGGGCTCCAGCCCCTTCCCCAGCTCCTGCCCTGGACACGCTCCAGCCCCTCCAGGGCTCTCCTGCAGGAGCCACAACTGGACGCAGCCCTGGAGGTGTCACAGAGGGACAATCCCTGCTCCTTCTTCCTTAAATTTCGTGTCCTTCCATCCCTCTCCTGATTCCTGGTTTGTGTGCAGGGAGGTGTGAGCCGCTGAGGGTGGAGTGAGGAATAACAGCCTGGAAGGAAAGTTGTAATCCTGGAGAGAACAGAAGTGTCAACACACGTCAAATGTTGCAAAATGTCCCGGTGTGGAAGAAATACAGTAATTCCCAGTCTTAACCAACAAAGTGCTGTTGTTTTGCCAGGCTGGGGAAGATTTCTTTGATGGAGGTTTTTATACAAATAGGAGTTTCACTTTCTGTCTTAAACAACTTCAAAACTGACCTTTAGATACCAAAACCTGACCTTTAACTCCCAGAAACTTCTGGATTTGGAAAGTCCAGCTTGCTAAAAAATCTCTTTTCAAACACAACCTCATGACCAGCCCGTCTGCCCCAAAATATCCTGTAAAATTCTTGTTCTCCCTTCGCAATTCTGAACCTCTGAGGCATCAGGAAGTTTTTAGAAACTGGGCTGAGCACATTTGAGCTGCCCCCAAAGTGCTGAGCAGAGCAGTTCTGGGCAGCTGTGGCAAGGAGAGCCCCAAGTCATCACTGTGAGTAAAAGGAACTTTTTTTTTTCCCGTTTCAGAAACCATCTCAAAGCTAAACATAATCTTGATACGTAAGCAAATATTATTTAAATGGGGCTAAGGGCAGATGTTTTTTATGTTTAATGTAAAAATCCAGCGCAGTGGCAAAATCCCAAGGTGACTGTTGATTGTATTGGTGATTCGGTCAGGAGGGAAAAACTTCAAAAAAATTGAATTCTTATTATTACTGAATTTAATTTTTTTAAAACTATCTGCATTTCCACAATTTAAAAAAAAAAAAGAACCCAGCAACATTTGGAAACTATTAGTTTGAATTCATCCAGAATTATATATTTGCTGGTGTTGTTTTGCAGTTGTTCATATTCGAAGGCCTCCAGAGCAACAAAACCACATTAAAAAAAAACACAAAAAAACCCAAAAAACCCCAACCAAACAAACAAACAAAACCACCAAAAAAACTCCCCCCCAAAAAAAAACAAAAAACCAAAACAAAACCCAAAAACAACCCATCCCTTTTTGTTTATTTGTGCAGCTCTTTCATCTGTTTCAATTAAGATGCTGCATTACTCACTTCTTCCCCCACCGTGATCCCAAAATGATTTTGGAGGAGCCCTGGCACCTGGTGCCAAGGAATTAAATGGGGAAGGTGCTGTGCTCCAGCAGCTCCTCCTCATCCTCACCCTCTCTCCGAGCCACTCTGAAGCTCCAGATGAGCCCAGGGTGAGGCACGAAGAGGCAAAACCAGACAATTTCCCGGGGCGGTGTTGTAAGGGTTCAGACCCCGAGGCAGAAACGCTGTTTGGGAAGGCTGAAGGAGCCAGTCCTGCTGGAGAGTGGCCACTGCTGGACTGGCAGCGAGCTTTGGAGCAGATAAACATCAAAAACACGGAGCTCCTGTCTGCCTTTCTCACCCCAGGGTGCTCCAAGAGAGGTGTGCAAGTGCTGCCAGCAGGAGCTTTGCCATTTCTTCTTTGTGCTCGCTCCTGGCAGAGTGAACCCTCCGTGCTCCTCTCCCAGCAAGGTGTAAGGGCACAGCCTGGGCTGGGCCACTCAGGGCAGCAAAAAGTTACGGGTTTTGGTTTTTTTTCTCCAGTTCTGATAATTTATATCTCGCTGCAGGGTAGAAGAGCCTCACTCTGCTCCTCCCCTCCTGAACTTGGCTGCTCAAGGAGATGTTTTGGGGCAAAGGATGGAGGTTGTAGCAGGAATGCCACAGGCAGAGTATGCCAGGGTTGTTTGGGTTGGGAAAGATCTGCAAAATCATCGAGTCCCAGCTGTGCCCAGTGTCACCCTGAGTGCCACCTCCAGGGGACACCTGCAGGGATGGGCACTCCAAAGCTCCCTGGGCAGTGCCAAGGCCTGAGCACCCTTTCCATGGGGAAATTCCTGCTGCTGGCCGAGCTGAGCCTCCCCTGGGCCAGCCTGAGGCCGTTCCCTCTGCTCCTGTCCCTGTGCCCTGGGAGCAGAGCCCGACCCCCCCGGCTGTCCCCTCCTGGCAGGGACTTGTGCAGAGCCACCAGCTCCCCCCTGAGCCTCCTTTTCTCCAGGCTCAGCCCCTTCCCAGCTCCCTCAGCCCCTCCTGGGGCTCCAGCTCCTTCCTACGAGAACAGAATAAATGGAAAACCCTTCCCAGGACAGGAGTGCACTCCCTGCCTCCCTCTGCCCCTGGCTCAGCACCAGGAATGACAAGACAGAAAGGGCAGGAGAAGGTTCTCAACCATTCCAGCCTCCACAGGGTGCTCCTCTGAGACTTCTGTGCTGCAGAACTGGAGGATGAGGAGTGGCTGAAGGCAGACCACGGGGGCAAAGAGGCACAACCAAGGCAAATATCTGAGATTTGTTCTAAACCTGCTCAGTCCTCAGCCGTCCCCCTTTGTCCTGTCGCTCCATCCCTTGCACACAACCTCTCCCCATCTCTCCCTCCAGGCCTGTAAATACATTTTCCCACTGGGAAAAGAGGGATGTGCTCCATCCCATGAGGAGACGGCGCTCCCTCGGTCCTCCCTTCATTTTTTATTTTTATTTATATTTTTTCCTCCTTCCAACAGGAACAAAGAAGCGGGATGACAGCCTTTGGTGCAGATGAGTACAACAAGGCTCTCATTGTCTCAGACAGGTGTGAGATTGGGCTTGACTCAGCGCCAGGAGCCCCGGTATCAGCGCCAGCTCCCGGAGCTGCAAACACCCTCCAAACCCTGCCCTAATCCCACTGCAGCCAGCCAGAGACTCCGCAACTGAAGGCTTAAGACACACACACACCATAAATCAGAGGAGGATGTACCAGCCAAGCGTCAGCTCCTTGGGCAGATGCCTGCAGACCGTCTGTGCTCATCAGGCCTGGCCTCCCTCGCTCCTTGGAAACATTGAGGATTATTTTTTTTCTCTCTCTCTCTCTCTAGAAGATGAGAGGTTGGGTGGAGCAGCCAGCTCAGACACATTTCCATGTGCCCTATCTTGCCCCAACAGCCCTCCTGTGCTTGCTCTCTCGGCTCGTAAAGTCTCTTTATTGGGAGTGCAGGAGGGAAGGAATTACATCTTGGGGAAATGTTTAATGTACAAATACAAAACTCACATGGACGTGCCCTCGGTAGGCACCACCCTCCTGAAACAAAACCGTGCCCTGCCACGGCGGTTTGGGAGCTTCTGAACATGATCTAACAAGCACAGGGATTAGCACAGCTGTTTGTCCTTTCTTTTCTTTTCTTTTCTTTTCTTTCTTTCTTTCTTTCTTTCTTTCTTTCTTTCTTTCTTTCTTTCTTTCTTTCTTTCTTTCTTTCTTTCTTTCTTTCTTTCTTTCTTTCTTTCTTTCTTTCTTTCTTTCTTTCTTTCTTTCTTTCTTTCTTTCTTTCTTTCTTTCTTTCTTTCTTTCTTTCTTTCTTTCTCTCTCTCTCTCTCTCTCTCTCTCTCTCTCTCTTTCTCTCTTTCTCTCTTCTTTCTCTCTCTTTCTCTCTTTCTCTCTTTCTCTCTTTCTTTCTCTCTCTCTTTCTCTCTCTCTTTATTTTCTCTATTGTCTCTCTTTCCTTCTCTCTTTCTCTCTTTCTCTCTTTCTTTCTCTCTTTTTTTCTTTCTCTCTCTCTTTCTTTCTTTTTCTCTCTTTTTCTCTTTTTCCTTTCTTTCTCTCTCTTTTTATTTCTCTCTCTCTTTCTCTCTTTCTTTCTCCCTTTCTTTCTCTCTCTCTCTTTCTCCCTCCTCCCCTCCCTCCATGTCTCCTGCAGGTTCCAGGCTGCTCCTGGCCCCATCCACCTGCTGCTGGCCAGAGCCTGGGGAGGTGGATGCTGGAGCCCACCCTGGACACAAGAGCCTGGCACAAGCACCCAGGGGTGGGTTTCCCTCACTTTAAATGTCTCCTGCCCTTTCCATGGAGTCCCAGAGGCTGGAAAAGCCCTCCCAGCCCAGGCAGTCCCCCCTGTGCCCACCTTGTCCCCAGCGCAGAGCTCTGAGTGCCACCTCCAGGGGACACCTGCAGGGATGGGCACTCCAAAGCTCCCTGGGCAGTGCCAAGGCCTGAGCACCCTTTCCATGGGGAAATTCCTGCTGCTGGCCGAGCTGAGCCTCCCCTGGGCCAGCCTGAGGCCGTTCCCTCTGCTCCTGTCCCTGTGCCCTGGGAGCAGAGCCCGACCCCCCCCGGCTGTCCCCTCCTGGCAGGGACTTGTGCAGAGCCACCAGCTCCCCCCTGAGCCTCCTTTTCTCCAGGCTCAGCCCCTTCCCAGCTCCCTCAGCCCCTCCTGGGGCTCCAGCCCCTTCCCCAGCTCCTGCCCTGGACACGCTCCAGCCCCTCCAGGGCTCTCCTGCAGGAGCCACAGCTGGACACAGCCCTGGAGCACAGAGGGACAATCCCTGCCCTGCTCCTGCTGGACATACAATTCCTCACCCAGCCCAGGGGCCTCTTGCCCACCTGGGCACCCCTGGGCTCGTGTCCAGCCCCTGGCACCAGCACCCTCAGGGCCTTTTCCTGCACTTCCCCACTTCTCCCCTTTTCAGGTGACCACGAGTGTTCACTTTTATGCTGTGGGGCAGAGCAGCTCCTGTTTGCTGGTGGATTCCTTCCCCCGTGAACTGATTAATCCCAAATTCAAATTTGCCAATGGTTTTTGCATGGCAAATGGCTCATCTTTATGTAGCTCTCCAGGATATCAAAGGCCCTGAGCTTTGGGGCAGTTGTTCACAGGTTGCAGGTGAGAAGCATTATTTGGACGTGGGAATTGGAGGATGAAATCCACCTTTATGGAATGAGAGCTGAGAGCACCACCAGTGCTCCCCTTGTAAACCATCACCCCAGTAAAATCAAGAGTCTCCTTTCACTCATTGTTGTCTTTCCTACGGGCCAGAGGACGCAGCAATTTGCAGGAATTGTTTTCCATGCAAAGGAATTTTGGTTTCGTTGGTTTTCTCTTGGTATTAATCACCTGAATTTAATGCCCAAGAAGCTGAGAGAACCCAAATTGGCCAAGTGATAAGTAAAATAATTTATAATTGTAATAAACCTACGAAAGGTCAAGAAGAAGTGGGATTGTTCAGCCTGGACAGGAGAAGCTTTGGGCTGAGCTCAGGGTGGCCTTGCAGGGCCTGAAGGAGCCCCAGGAAACCTGGAGAGAGACAATTCCCAAGGGCTGCAGGGACAGGACACAGGGGATGGCTTCAGACTGGAAAATTACAGGTTTAGATGGTATGTTGGGCAGGAATTGTTCCCTGGCAGAGTGGGGAGGGGCTGGGATGGAATTCCCAAAAAGCAGTGATTACCCCGGATTCCTGGCAGTGCCCAAGGCCAGGTTGGACACTGGGGCTTGGAGCACCTGGGACAGTGGGAGGTGTCCCTGAACATCCAGGAGTGGAACTGATGATCTTTAAGGTCCCAAATCCAGCCATTTCTGACAGAGGATGCAAACTCCAATAGTTTCTGCTTCTAATTATTTCTATGTCTATCCCAATTTTTTTGTACCGGACCAAAGCCATTCCAAACACCTCTTTGGGTAAATATCCCTGAAAGTTCCTGAAGCTGAGCAATAAACCCTGGCAGCTCCCAGAATCCCTGACACTGAACCGAGCATTTTGCCCCACGGAGACAAACCCAAGAGACCTCTGACACAAACCTGGGAATTTCTTGTTGGAATTCAAACCCCAACCTGAGAGCAAACCCACGATTTTTTAACAGCCCTTTGGAATATCCTTGTGTTTTTTGATGCTTTTAAGAGCAGAGTTTTTTGATGCTTTTAAGAGGGCTGGGAATGGTCAGATGGAACCTGTTTGATTATCTGATGTGCACTTCCCCAGGTCAATGATTGCCTCCTCCAGCACATCCCAGCCCATTGTTCCTCTCCTGGGAACAATCCCCGTTTGTTGGGGCCATAATAGGCTTGAATACACAGGGAAAACTCGGCCAGGAGTTTGCTCAGGGTGTTGTGTGTACTCAGGCACATGAAAGGAGCCCCGTGAGCTCTGGCACCACGTGGGGCTCCTGAGGGAACCATCCTGTTTGAGGCAGTGTCCTGGTAAAAGCCCGGCACAGGAGCCTTTGAAAGGAGCCCTGCGTAAATCCCAAAATTAAGGCTGGAAAAGAGCTCCAAGGTCATGTGCCTGATGCCCACCCAGCCCAGACCTTCCCTGGACACCTCCAGACCTCCCCTTCCAAGGGCTGACTGCCTTTTCCAGGAAGAAAATTTTTCCTGATTATCCAACTCAACCTTCCCTGGCGCAGCTCGAGGCTGTTTCCTCTCGCCCTGTCCCTGTTCCCAGGAGCAGAAACAGCTCAAGTTTGGAGACGTTCAATTTGGAGGCGAAGAACACCTTCAATTACCAAATCCAAGTGGCATCCTCTGGCACCTGGGCAGCACCAGGGGAGGGAGGGGCTGTTTTCAGTGGGTGTTTGTTTTTAGGGTAAGGAGCCCTTATTTATTGATTTTTTTTTTCTTCTTCTTCTTCTTCTTCTTTTTGTTTGTTTTATTTACCACGGAAGGTAATTGGAGCTCTGCTATCCAAACCTCGGTGTGTTCTGCCAGCAGGGGATTAGAGAGGAGAATGCTTGTGGAAAGAAATAACTCAAGAGAGATTTGATTTACCAGAGTTTTGCAATCAGTGCTTTTCATCTTCCTCATGACTGGGACATTCAAAGGCCAAGAAAATGCTTTGAGGGCCGGTGGGGAACAACCCCAAACATGAAAAAAAAAAAACCTCAAATGTTGAACTTCAGAATCATGGAATGGTTTGGATCAAAAAAAGAGGCTTTAAAGATCATTTTGTTCCAACTCCTGCCATGGGGACACCTTCCACTGTCCCACGTTGCTCCAACCTGGCCTTGGACACTTCCAGGGATCCAGGGACAGACACAGCTTCTCTGGGAATTCTATTCCTGGGCCTCCTCACCCTCATGGGGGAATAACTCCTTCCCAATATCCAGTTTAAAGCTGCCCTTTGGGATATTTACTGAGATATCTACTGAGATATTTACTTCAAACACCTCCAGGATGAGCTGAGATTCACCCTGGGAAAGAGCAGGGAGCCAGGCTGAGGAGTTTCCATGGAAAAGGAAGAGCCCCAGGAGACAGAAATGGTCCCTGAGGTGGAGCTGAAGGATGCTACTCCCAAAAATGAGAAGAGCAGGCAGAGGCTCCACCTTGGAGAGGTGAGGGAGATAAAGGAGTAAGGAATGAACCCAGGGAATTCCCTGAGACAATCCTGGGTCAGAGATCAGCTCCACTTTCCCAAGGACATAACGGAGAAGGGCTCGGGGAGTGGAAGGGGATCAAACCCAACAAACCAAGCAAGGAATCGCTGTGCAAGTCCAAAACAGAGCTGGGAATACTTGTCCCTGCCTGCCAGCCCTGCTCTCGGGATCCATCAGCTCTCCCGTGGTAAAAGACATGGACTGATTAATGAAAAGAAAACTGTGCCTGGGCATGAGCTGCCCAATTTTACAGCTGCCTAAAGATTCAGGGAGAAAATTTTCCAGAGGCAGGGAAAACCCTGGGGACTGGTTTCTCCGTGGTTTAGGTGCTTGGATACCTTCAAAAATCCTCCTGAAACATCTTTGTGCTCCCTGAGTTTTCCTAAATGCTCTGAAAAAAAAATTAAAAAAAAAATTAAACTCTCAATTATTTGCCTAAGAAATCATGGGATTGGTGTCCAAACGTAGAACAAAATTCAGATCTCTCAACTTCTCTGCTTGAAACTCAAGATTTCCTGTTTTTTTTGGTTGTTATTTAGTAGTTATCCTTGAGGATTCTCCACGTGGTGGGAAAAAAGTGGGGGAAAAAGCAGGGAAAAAGGGCAGAAGAAAAATTGGTGGAAGTGGAGGTGTTGCCCAGGGACTGAGAACATATTTGTAGCTTTATCTGCTGCTTCTCCAACCCCAGGAAGTGCCAGGAATATGTGGAATATGAAGATGGATATCTCCAATATATCGACACTTGGAAATCTTGCGGATTAACCACCATGACATAACTCTTTCCATTCGTTGATGGAAAAGCCAAACCATTTCAAGCCTTTTTTTTGTTTTGTTTGGTTTTGTTTTGTTTTCCAATCTGGATGTGAAGCTCTTGAGCAAGGCTGAGGCCCTGGAGCTGGGAATGGGGCAGGTGTTGAGGAATTGGATCCTCACCTCGCTCTGCTCCGTGTGGGAGAGGATGAAAGAGGCACAAATCTGTGGCTGAAGGGGGAAAAATTCCTGGACGGATCCCGGTGCTGGAAAGGCAACAGAAGCTCCAGAACAGGTGGGATTTATCCAGGGAATTGCTGAGGACCTGGAGGTCCAAAGTGGGAATTTGCAAGGAAAGGTTTTGTCTTGAGACTGAGACCCAACAGAGGGAAGTGTTCAGACTCATGGAATGAGGGAGTCATGGAAACCTGGAATCCTGGAATGGTTTGGGTTGAAAAGGACCTTAAATCTCATCCCATTCCCACCCCTGCCATGGCAGGGCCACCTCCCACTGTCCCAGGTGCTCCAAGTGTCCAGCCTGGCCTTGGGCACTGCCAGGGATCCAGGGGCAGCCACAGCTGCTCTGGGCACCCTGTGCCAGCCCTGCCCACCCTGCCAGGGAACAATTCCTGCCCCAGAGCCCATCCAGCCCTGCCCTGGGCACTGGGAAGCCATTCCCTGGCTCCTGTCCCTGCAGCCCTTGTCCCCAGTCCCTCTGCAGCTCTCCTGGAGCCCCTTCAGGCCCTGGCAGGGCTCTGAGCTCTCCCTGGAGCTTCTCCCAGCCTGGCTCCAGGGCAGAGAGAGAAGATCCCAAACGTTCTCCTGCCTGTTTTGGAGAATCAAAACTCCCTGGATGAAGCGAGTGGTGCAGAGAATTGATTGACTGGAAGCAAGGATGGGCCTGGAGAACATCTCCTGGGCCCTGCAGCCCAGCCACACCTCACGCTCTGCACTTACAGAGCAAAACTCCATCTTAAACTCCATCTTCGTGTATCTGAGAGCCCCTGGAAGACATCCAAGGCTTCTCTGATCCTTAGGAACCATCTCCTCATTTCCAGCCTAAACTCATTGACAGTTTAGAGGAGGAACAACTTGTTCTGGAGCCAGCACCAAATGGTTCTGCTCTTTGCCAGAGCCTCTCTGCCGTGGTTAATGCCTGGAATTGTCCTTCCTCTCCTCTGGAAAACCGAATTGATCTGGCTCTGCCAACCCCTCCTTTAAATCAAGGCCTGGATTGTGTTTCCCGCCTGCCTCCAGTTGCTCCCAGGGAAATCTCCCAGGAATAAAGGTCACCGGATTTTTATCCCTGCCCAAATCAGCCTTTGGGGAGGATCCAAATGGAATTACAGAGTTTAGAAAGCCAATGGGAGACGTGGCTCTCATTCCACAGGGGATGAAATGATTGAGTGAAAAAAGATGGTGTGGAGGGGCAGAGCTCAGAGAAAAACAGATATTATATTAATATATAATATTAATATATAATAATTCTCTAATAACTGCAGCTTTTTACTTCATTATGGACATCTTGGAGGGGCATGGAATGGTTGGGGTTGTAATGGAGCTTAAAGATCATCCAGATCCAAGGCAGGGACACCTTCCCTGATCCCAGGCTGCTCCAACCTGGCCTTGGACACCTCCAGGGATCCAGTGGCAGCCATAGAGATGATCTTGAAAGTCCCTTTCACCCCAAATCATTCTATAACTCTATAAAACAGGAGGTTTATATCTCTATTTGCAGCAGGGAGGTTGTGGAAAAAAACAGGGATTTTTTTTTCCTTCAGAGTGGATTTGCACGGGCCAGAATTGCAGAGGAATTGTTCTGTGTCTCCTCACCAGCTCGGATGCAAACTGGTTTGTGACACCACAAATGGACACCAGGATGAATGTGGAGCTGGGGGCACTTCAGAAGCGCTCCTGGAGAAGGAAAACTGTGGAAGTCACTGATGGAATTCCAGGTCAGTATTTATCATCTGCCAAGCAATAGTTGCAGATTTCATCCTGCACTCTCAGGGAAAAGATATTTCTCTCTATAAAAATTTCCCTTTTTTGATGGAGCCACTTGGAGCCCTGCCAGGATTTGCCAACCAACAAAATACTTTGGGAAAGCATCACCACTTCCACAAATTTTTGTGTAGCACTGGAGCTCCAGGTCCCCACCACGGGGTGACCTCAGCTCCTTCTTTTCCCCACACTGGAGCTCTGGGTGGCTGCTGGCAGGGAAGGGAGTGGGAAGGAGGAAGATCATTTCCTCCTCCTCCTCCTCATCCAGAGCAGGATCCTGGTGGAAATTCCCACTCCAGGAGATGGAGGAGGGCATCCATTAAAGGGGATCTTCTCTGATCTGGATGCACATGACCCAAATTATGGCGGGGAAACCTTCTGAGGGTGGAGAGAACATTCAGAAATGGTGGATCCAGCCCCATCCTGGGCAGGAAGGAGCAGAGAAGTGCCAGGCTCAGGCAACACCAGCTCAACATTCCCAATGGAGCGTTTTTTGGGATGGAGGAGTTCTGAATCCAGTGGGAAGGGGATGATCTGCTGGGAAAGCACCCCGTGCTGGGTGAAACACAGGGACACACTGCAGTGTCCAAAGGGGATGGAAATAAATCAGTTTTTAACCCACGAGACAACGGGAAGAGCTGGGAATTCCCTGATCCTGGTGTCCAAAGGGAATGGAAATAAATCAGTTTTTAACCCATGGCACAATGGGAAGAGCTGGGAATTCTCTGATCCTGATGTCCAAAATGAATGGAAATAAATCAGTTTTTAACCCATGGCACAATGGGAAGAGCTGGGAATTCTCTGATCCTGGTGTCCAAAGGGAATGGAAATCAGTTTTATCCCATGGCACAACAAGAATAGCTGGAAATTCCCCAACCCTAGTGTCCAAAATTAATGGAAATAAATCCGTTTTTAACCCATGGCACAATGGGAAGAGCTGGGAATTCTCTGATCCTGGTGTCCAAAGGGAATGGAAATCAGTTTTATCCCATGGCACAATGGGAAGAGCTGGGGACTCCCTGATCCTGGTGTCCAAAATGAATGGAAATAAATCAGTTTTTAACCCATGAGACAATGATAAGAGCTGGGAATTCCCTGACCCTGGCAGGCTCTGGATCTGTTTGGGAGCTGCCAGCACTCCAATCCCAACGCCCCAAAATCACCTGGAAAATTCATTTCCCAAGCAGCAGAGCGTGGGGCCAGAGTGACAATTAAATCAACCCCCTTCTGAAACGCTGCACATTCTTCTGATTCTCTCCCAGCACAGCGCAGGCAGCGAAATTAAAAACGGAAATATTCCAAACTGGGGTTTGATGCAGGCAGAGAGGGAACAAAGCTGCCGTAATTCCCAAATTTCAGCGCTGCCCTTGACTCTCCTCCTGCTTTGCAGCAGTTCCTGGGAACCCTGATAAACCCAGGCTGGGTTTTTTTATTTTTTTTTTTTTTTTATTTTTGTCCAAGATCCCGATAGCAAGGACCTTGAAATGTCTCTTAAACAAAGTGTGGTGCACCTGGAGGAAGACAAAAGCTCAGCTCCTAACAAAATAATCCCTCAGCCCTCCTGTTTGGTGTTAATTCAAAGGGCTGAGCTTTAAATGATCTCCCTTGCTTTGCTTTCAGGGCTAATTTTTTTTTTTTTTTTCCCTTCAAGAGCTGTCAGCAGTTTTATTCCAGCCTCTCGTTTCCAGGGATTTTAGATTTGGTCATAAAAGTGGGGAATTGAACATCTAAGGTTACAAAGTTTGCTTTAAAAAAAAAATTTAAAAAAAAGGCAAAAAGCAAACTCAGGTATTTTAAAGTGATCAAAAAGCCTAAAAAAGGACCAGAGGTGTAGCTTAAAGTGATTATTTGTTTTGCCTAGAGAAAATAGCTTGATTTCATTTATTTTTCAGTAAATAATAAATAAATCCCCAGGTGAAAACAACACCAAACAGCTGGAAAAAGGTGGAGAATATTCCAGGCCAGATTGGATGGAGCTTGGAGCAACCTGAACCAGTGGAGGTTTCCCTGGTTGGTTTTAAGGTTCTTTTCCAACACAAACCATTTTTTTTTTTTTTTGGTTCTATGATTCTGTGAATATTTTGTGGGCTAATTAAAAAACAAAAAAAAAAGTTATTTAATTGCACATTTTTGGATGATATTCCTGACCCCATTTATTTCTGCAATTTATTAACTCCACATCGCTGCCTCCACAAGAATCTTCTGGGCCTGAATTTTCAAATGTTTCTGTTGGCCCAGCAGAAAAAAAAAAAAAAAAAAAAAAAAAAATTCTGCGGTAAAGGAACCTTATGCTCATAATTTTTTTGGAATTACCCACTCTGGTTGACTTTAACCACTGTAAGATGAGGAATTGTGGATTTAGTGGGCTGGCGTCAGGAGAAACTCAACCTTAATATATAGATAGATTAGTATTTATTATAAATAGTAACTTAAATGTCTAGTTTAGCTTAAAATTAATATTTTGAATTTATATTTATAATTTAAAGCCTTCTCAAGCACAGCTCACATGGCTCTGCCTGGTTGGGGTTTTTTTTTTTACCCCTCTTTTCACAAAGGCAGGGGTGAGTTGAGGTGGGGATCTCCTTTTTCTGTGCCTGGAGGTCAAATCCTTTGACATTTTACACTCTGGCACAAAATAACCTCTCAACTTCAACCATGTGGTGGAAGCTTTTCCTCCCCTTTGGTCTGGGAATTGGCCATGGTTAAAAACTTCCAAGGGAACAGGTGGACGTGGCTCCCTCCTTGTGATATGGAAGAAGCAGAAAACTCGATTAAAGCCGTTTATGGGCTCTGAATTCCACTTTTAACATGGATTTGAAGCCGTGACACAAAATGGTTTTGTTCTCCCCTTCGAGACCTGCTAAAATAGGAAGTTAAAATTACCCTCAGTCCTTTTCTAGCCGAAAACCTCAAATAAATAAACAGTGGTTTAGTGGCATGGCAACCTGCCCCTTGCAATCCAAGAACTGCTCTGGGATGTCTATTTTAGTTTTGGTTTTGGTGGTTTTAAAAAAAGAAAAAAAAAAAGGAAAAAAAAAAGAGTGGTTTTGGATGAGTGGAGAATCAACTTGTGGTTACAGCTGGTGGGAGATATAGCAGAATTTTGGGATGCTGCTTGGATTTCAGCAGTGGATGGGGTCTGGTCTTATGGAAAGGACTTTGTGCTCTCTTCAATGAGAAATGCTTCAGGATGCAAAACAGGAAGGTGGGAAATGGGATGTTCAGGATGGTTTTTGGTTTTCATGGAATCACAGAATCCCGGACTGGTTTGGGTTGGAAGGGACCTTAGAGGTCATTTTGTTCCACCCCTGCCATGGCAGGGACACCTCCCACTGTCCCAGGCTGTGGACACTGTCCCCAACGTCCAACCTGGCCTTGGGCACTGCCAGGGATCCAGGGGCAGCCACAGCAAATCTGGGAATTCCATTCTTATCCCTCACTGCCAACCCAGGGAGCAATTCCTTCCTAATATCCAACATAACCCTTCCTTCTAGCACTGGGAAGCCATTCCCTGTGTCCTGTCCCTGCAGCCCTTGGGAATTGTCTCTCTCCAGGTTTCCTGGGGCTCCTTCAGGCCCTGCAAGGCCACCCTGAGCTCAGCCCAAAGCTTCTCCTGTCCAGGCTGGACAATCCCAGCTGCGGCAGCCTTTCCTCCTTCTCCCTTGTTTTGGAGCCCTCTGCTCTGAAACTGAATAAATAAGCAATAATAACAGTAAAAAAGAAGTGAATTATCCCAGCTCTCACAGGAGATCAACCCTAATCCAATCACACTTTGATCACTGAGGGGAAAAAACTTATTGTCCTGGAGTTTTTTTCCCCACCTCATCCCTTTTTTTTCCTGCTGTGCTCATGTGACCCTGAAAAGATGAGCCCTGGAAGTTAAAAGGTGACGGTGACAACAGACAAATGAGAGAGGCTTCAGTTTGGGGGTTATTTTCCTGATAGCCACTGCAAACCTCAACAGTTCCATCCTCAGTGGAGAACACACCTTTGGGAGGGAAAGTGGAGCCAGGAGAAGAGGAGAACATCCACGTGGGAACACCCATGGCTGAGCCACATCAGCAGGTGAAACATTAAATCCTGTTTGAAACAGCAAAGCCCAACCACCTCCTGCAAGTATTCCAGGAGGGAGCAGCTGGATCCAGGGCACAGCAGGAAAAACCTGTTGGGATTTTAAGAGAGATGGGACCACAGGGAGACATCTTAAAACATGATTTGTTGCCTCCGTCTCAGGAAGTGAGAACATCTTCACCGCCCACACCAGGAGCTCGTGGGCAGTGGTCACAAGAGCACAGGCTACAAGGGGTTAAAAAGGTTTATTTGCCAATAATCTACTGCCACACAGATAATTTTAACTTTCACACTAATGGTTAATTAACCTGCATCACACGTCCTGCTGCAATGAGGACTTTTTATATCCAATCCTATAGTGACACAAAATCCTACAAAACTACACCTTAAAACTTTTTATTACCTTCATAACTACTTCTATATCATAACTTTAAAGCTTTAAAACTTTCCTCTACCTCAAGCTCCACAGAGCTTGATATGTCTCTGCTTGAACTACAAATCCACATTCTTGTTTCTGGTTTCTAGATCTGGAAGTCTTTTCCAAGACCCTGTGTTCTCTGCTGCATTTGGGCCTGCATGCAATTAGATTTTGGGGATTTTCTGTGCCTGGGTTTCCCACAAAACCCATCAGGAATTCTGCAGGGGAGCAGGGAAGAGGGATCCTGGGTGTTAAAGCTGATATTTTGCCAAGCAGAAAGTGTTCCCAAGGAGTTGAAGAGTGTGAGGCTGCCACTGATACCTCCACCCACGTCTGCTCTGGCTGCTGAGCAGCCATAACAAATCTTTTTTTTTTTTATAGGAACCCACAATAAAATTTGGGTTTTTTTTTATAGGAACCCACAATAAAATTTGGGTGTTTTTTAATAGGAACAGAGCCATGAGCAGGAGAAACTCAGCGTGGTTTGCCCTGCAAAAGTGAGTGGGATGTGAAGCGTTGGATCCTTCACATGAGCTGACCTGGAACTGCTCCAGCAAGGGGAAGGAGCTGTGCCTCTTCCCAGTTTCTTTTTGTTTTGACCAGAGCATGACAATTCGTTGATTTTTAGTAGTAAAATCAGTAGGGTTCAGTGTGGTTACACTGGGATTTTGGGGAGAAAATCTTCCCTGTGAGGAAGGCACAGGTTCCCCGCAGAATTTTGTGGCTGCCCCATCCCTGGAAGTGTCCAAGGCCAGCTTGGACTGGGATTGGAGCAACCTAGGATTGTGGAAGATATCCCTGCCCATGGTTTGGGTTGAAACTAAATCATCTTTAAGGTCCTTTCCAACCCAAACCATTCCCTGATTCTATGATTCCCAAAAATACCCCAAACCCAGCAGATCTGCAACAATTCCACTAATCCACAGACCTTCCAAGCCCTGGGAATAAAGGAGAATTCCAGGTGTTGCCTGAGGTGAGTGCAAACCTTTCCTGCCTGCAGGAAAGAGCACCCTGCTCTCAGAAATAAATCCCAAATTAAGAACTTCTCCCGATTCCCTGTAACTATTCCTCTCCAAAACACCAGCAGAGAGCCTTGACTGAGCCCATTTTCCTTCTGGTTGGAAGAGGAGAGGAAAACTCTGTTAGGAACAGCACCTGCTAAAAACCACCCCTGTCCCACCTCTTTGTGTCCATCTCCCCATAAATCTGCATTTTGATAGAAGAGCTCAGTGACCTGACCCACTGCCCAAAACTCCAGCTGGAATTTTAGCAGGGACAGACTCAGCTCTAGGGTGAAGATTCCAAGCTGGATGACTCGGTTTCATCCGAGCCTGGGAGGAAATCAGACTCCTGAGCGACCCTTTGGCAGGTTTTTGTTCCGACAAAACCTCCTGGAAAACCACCAGCCACAGAAACACCTCCAAAGCAGCTTTGAAAAGAAAGTCTCAGCACTCAGAGGTAATTTTGAGGGGGTGAAGAACTTTCAAAGCTCTCTTTGCTGCTGCCTTCCTGGGAGAGGTCAAAGCAAGGTTTGGACAGTATTTCCCTCTTTCTCCAGCACACTCATGGCCAAATATCCATTGGGAAATACACCTGGAACAAGGCCTGGCTCTGCAAGACACCAATGGCTCTGCAGGTGCTATGAGGCAAACAAAACTCATGAGTTTTTCTGGGATTACAAGAATGGGCCCCTTAAAACCTGCCAGGCTTCCCAAATTCCCCAATTCAAACTTCCAGCCTTCCCAGAATCCAAACATCCATCGGGAGGCCCCTCTTCTCACTCCTCAAAGGCTCTCACGTGTCAAAGATATTCAGGAAGAAATGGAAGCAGAGCAGCACTGCAGTCACCAGTAGGCTGCAGGGTGGAGGTAGGTGAGCAGGGGGAGTATCAGACTGGACCCCATAAAACTGGCAGCCTTGCCAAAATCCCATATCCAAACATCCAGGCTTCCCCAAATCCAAACATCCACTGGGAAAGCTCCTCTTTTCACTCCTTAAAGACTCTCACATGTCAAATATCCAAAGATCTCCCAGGAGAGCCCCAAAGAAATGGAAGCCCAGCAGGGCTTTGAGCCCCCATAAGCTGTGGGATGGAGGTGGGCGAGAGAGACGATTACAATGGGCACCATAAAACCTTCCACAGTTCCCAAAATCCAAAATTCAGACATCCCCCAAAATGCAAACATCCACTGGGAAGCCCCTCTTTTCACTCCTTAAAGGCTCTCACATATCAAAGATCCAAAGATCTCCAAGGAGAGCCCCAAAGTGATGGATTTGAGCCCCCACAGGCCATGGGATGGAGGTGGGCGAGCAAAGAGAGCATTACATGGGCACCTTGAAACCTGCCAGGCTTCCAAAAATCCCAAATTCAAACATCCAGGCTTCCCAAAATCCAAACATCCACTGGGAAAGCTCCTCTTTTCACTCCTTCAAGACTCTCACATGTCAAAGATCGCCCAGGAGAGCCCCAGAGGGATGGACGTGAGCCCCCATGGGCCGTGGGATGGAGGCAGGCGAGTGAAAGGAGGATTACAGTGGATCCCTTAAAACCTGTCAGGCTTCCCAAAATCCAAACATCCATTGGGAAAGCTCCTCTTTTCACTCCGTAAAGTCTCTCACATATCAAATATCCGAAGATCTCCAAAGAGAACCCCAAAGTGATGGATTTGAGCCCCCATAGGCCGTGGGATGGAGGTGGGCGAGCAAAGGGAGAATTACAATTGGCACCTTAAGACCTGCCAGGCTTCCAAAAATCCCAAATTCAGACATCCCCAAAATCCAAATATCCACTGGAAAGCTCCTCTTTTCACTCTTTAAAGACTCTCACATGTCAAAGATCTCCAAGGAGAACCCCAGAGGGATGGACGTGAGCCCCCATGGGCCGTGGGATGGAGGCGGGCGAGAGAGACGATTACAATGGGCACCTTAAAACCTGCCAGGCTTCCCAAAATCCAAAATTCAAACATCCAGGCTTCCCAAAATCCAAACATCCATTGAGAAAGCTCCTCTTTTCACTCCTTAAAGTCTCTCACATATCAAATATCCGAAGATCTCCAAAGAGAACCCCAAAGTGATGGATTTGAGCCCCCATAGGCCATGGGATGGAGGTGGGTGAACAAAGGGAGAATTACAATTGGCACCTTAATACCTGCCAGGCTTCCCAAAATCCCAAATTCAGACATCCCCAAAATCCAAATATCCACTGGAAAGCTCCTCTTTTCACTCCTTAAAGACTCTCACATGTCAAAGATCTCCCAGGAGAGCCCCAAAGTGATGGATTTGAGCCCCCACAGGCCGTGGGATGGAGGTGGGCAAGCGAAGGGAGGATTACAGTGGATCCCTTAAAACCTGTCAGGCTTCCCAAAATCCAAACATTCATTGGGAAAGCTCCTCTTTTCACTCCGTAAAGGCTCTCACATGTCAAATATCCCAAGATCTCCAAGGAGAGCCCCAAAGAGATGGAAGCCCAGCAGGGCTGTGAGCCCCCATAGGCCATGAGATGGAGGTCGCGAGAGAGACGATTACGATGGGCACCATAAAACCTTCCACAGTTCCCAAAATCCAAAATTCAGATATCCAGGCTTCTCAAAATCCAAGCATCCATTGGGAAAGCCCCTCTTTTCACTCCTTAAAGGCTCTCATGGGTCCAAGATCCAAAGATCTCCAAGGAGAGCCCCAAAGTGATGGATTTGAGCCCCCATAGGCCGTGGGATGGAGGTGGGCAAGAGAGACGATTACAATGGGCACCATAAAACCTTCCACAGTTCCCAAAATCCAAAATTCAGACATCCCCCAAAATGCAAACATCCACTGGGAAGCCCCTCTTTCCACTCCTTAAAGGCTCTCACATATCAAAGATCCAAAGATCTCCAAGGAGAGCCCCAAAATGATGGATTTGAGCCTCCACAGGCCATGGGATGGAGGTGGGTGAGCAAAAGGAGGATTACAATGGGCACCTTAAAACCTGCCAGGCTTCCCAAAATCCAAACCTCCACTGGGAAACTCCTCTTTTCACTCCTTCAAGACTCTCACATGTCAAAGATCTCCCAGGAGGGCCCCAGAGGGATGAACGTGAGCCCCCACAGGTTGTGGGATGGAGGCGGGCGAGAGAGACGATTACAATGGGCACCTTAAAACCTGCCAGGCTTCCCAAAATCCAAAATTCAGACATCCCCCAAAATCCAAACATCCACTGGAAAGCTCCTCTTTTCACTCCTTCAAGACTCTCACATGTCAAAGATCCCCAAGGAGAACCCCAAAATGATGGATTTGAGCCTCCATAGGCCATGGGATGGGCGAGCAGCAGGGAGGATTTCGGGTACTTACCCTGAATCTGACTCTGAGGCTGCGGGTTAAAAGCTGTGCTGTGGTTCAGGGAGGCTCGAGGGTTGGCTGTAGGGGCTGGGTGGTGTGGGCTGACCCTCATGGCCGTGCGACGCAGCTGCTCCAGCTCGCTGAGGCGCTCGGAAAAGGACAAGCTGCCAGGCTTTGTCTGCTCGTCTATTTTCTGACGGTGTCCTAGTGTGGGAAGGGGAGGGGGAAAAAGATCAGAAAAAGCTCGCTTGGTACAGGAGGTCGGTTGGTTTTGGTTTGGTTTTAATATTTTTTTAACTCGTTTTTTGCAATCTCTGATCTGCCGGTGAAGGTCCTGAGCTGGGAGTGTCTGGAAATTAAAATCACCTCTCATTGTTTGATTTTTGGTTTTGGATTGCATTGAAATCTCGTCTTCGGCCTTAGGCTGAAGAACCAGAGCCACTGCAAATTTCAGGGCCTTCCTACCCTTCCCAGGGTTTCTAAAAGGAGGAAACTGCCCCTGTGCTAAACCTCCACTGGGAGAACTCCTCAAAAATTCAATCCCAGATTGTCACCAGGGCTATAAAATAATGAACCAAATCAAATCCTGCTTTTGGATTCCTTTGCCATGGCTTTATGGACAGGAGTGGGAAATAAACACCAGCAGAATGGAAATTGGGATAACGAAGTTTCTCTGGGTGGCACTGGGAGCCTCAGGAACGTGAGGTCCCATCACACACTCAGCTCTGAGAGAGGAAATGCTGAATTTGGAGTGTCAGCAGGGCACAGGGGACTTGGGCACGGCCATGTGGGAATTACAGGGTCCAGCACTTCCCAGAGCAGCCCTTGGAGTCCCCATGAAGCTCCAGGGCTGGGAGGGGACAGGGAAGGTCCCAGAGAGGCAGGACAGCATCGGGACACATCCAGATTCAGCTGGAAGGACTAAGGTGACACATTTCTACTGTCCCAGGCTGCTCCAACCCCACTGTCCGACCTGGCCTTGGGCACTGCCAGGGATCCAGGGGCAGCCACAGAAAATCTGGGAATTCCATCCCAGCTCCTCTCCACTCTCCCAGGGATGATTTTTTTCCCCCAATATCCAACCTAACCCTACAATCTTTTATTATGAAGCCGTTCCCTGTGTCCTGTCCCTGCAGCCCTCGGGAATTGTCTCTCTCCAGGTTTCCTGGGGCTCCTTCAGGCCCTGCAAGGCCACCCTGAGCTCAGCCCAAAGCTTCTCCTGTCCAGGCTGGACAACCCCAGCTGTGACAGCCTTTTCCAAGGCCCCGAGGCTGCCAGAGCTCCAGGAGCCTTTGGACTGCCAGGGATGCCCAGGGGGGATTGTTGGGGCTCTGGACTGGGTGATCCCTGTGGGTCCCTTCCAGCTCAGGATACTCCATGATTCTATTCCATGATTCCACGATTTCTGCACATTGGATTTGTCTCAGGACATCAGCTGCCTCCTGGATCTTTGTGCCTTATCTTTTGTCCTCCTTTCCATCGGACATCATTGTCCTGCCAGGAATGCAGCTCAAACCTCCCACCCAGAGGTCAAACAAGGTCAAACTTCATTTTTTTACTTGTTCCCTTGAAGAAACAGGGGAACTTGTGACAAGGAAAAGGGGAATGGCCTTAAGGTAAAGGAAGGAAGGATAAGATATTGGGGTATTGGGATACTGGGAAGGGATTTCTCCCTGGGAGGGTGAGGAGAGGCTGGGATAGAATTCCCAGATTTGCTGTGGCTGCCCCTGGATCCCTGGCAGTGCCCAAGGCCAGGTTGGACACTTGGAGCAGCCTGGGACAGTGGGAGGTGTCCCTGCCATGGCAGGGGTGGAATTGGATGATCTTTAAGATCTTTTCCAACCCAAACCCTTCAGTGATTATATAAAAAATAAACATTCTTTAACTTTTTATCCACTATTCCTTATTCCACACTTCCTCCCTTAGCATTTAATCCATAAACATTCCTAAAAATCCCTCTCTCACTGTTGAACATCACTGAATAAGCAGCAAAAAGTTCTCTGCAGAGCCCCGTAGGCCCCTTCCTCTACAGAGAACTCTTTCAAGCCACCCTGACAGCTCAATCAAGACACAGGCCCATTTCATGCACTCAAAGGAAAATGTGCATTTAAAAGCAGTTCCCAGTAGCTGCATTTCTAAAATTAAATTTTATAACTCGTCTTATGGTTCCAAATCTCAGTGGCTCGGCATTTCTTCCCCTTGCCAGGCCCTTTGGCACAGCTTGAGCTGTCTCAGATTCCACACTGTGCTGTAAATTATCCCAAGGGGAGGGGGGGAGGAATTAAAATATAAAAAAGACATATTATATAGCAGCGGTTTCATCATTAAAGACACCCATTAGGGCTTAAAAAAAATCAAAAATTAGAAATAAAAAAAAAGGAGGGGAGAAGCAAAGACAGATGAAAAGGACTGTTTATCTGGTTGGTTGGAAGCAAATGCTGAGGTTTTCAGCAGAGAAACGCTGGAAGTTCCTCAAGCCTTGGGCTCCTGACCCTGGAAGTGAAGGCCAACGTGTGGAGTCACAACCCAAGATGTGTAAAATACCTCATCCATGGATTATTTTAAGCTCCAGAAGGCTCAGCCCAGGGCTGGCAGAGCCAAGAGCCACATCCTTCCAGCTCCAGCCCCACACTGGCATTTATCCCTGATTTCACATCCTCCTTGAAGGCCAAGTTTGAGCCCCTGGGATCTCCTTTTCCCCTCCCACCTCTCCTGAACCCTGCAGGCTGCTCTCAGGTCTCACAGAATTCCACAATCCCTGAGGTTGGCAAAGCTCTCCCAGCCCAGGGAGTCCCAGCTGTGCCCTGTACCTCTTAACATCTGCCAGGCTTCCCAAGTCAAGCGTCCAGGCTTCCCCAAAATCCACACATCCATTGGGAAAGCGCCTCTTTTCACTCCTTGAAGGCTCTCAATTGTCCAAGATCCAAAGATCTCCCAGGAGAGACCCAAAGAGATGGATCTCATTCCCAAAGGAGATGGATCTCATCCTCAGAGAGATGAATCTCATTCCAAAAGAGATGGATCTCATCTCCAAAAAGATGAATCTCATTCCAAAAGAGATGGATCTCATCTCCATAAAGATGGATCTCATTCCAAAAGAGATGGATCTCATCCTCGAAGAGATGAATCTCATTCCAAAAGAGATGGATCTCATCTCCATAAAGATGGATCTCATTCCAAAAGAGATGGATCTCATCCTCGAAGAGATGAATCTCGTTCCAAAAGAGATGGATCTCATCTCCATAAAGATGGATCTCATTCCAAAAGAGATGGATCTCATTCCCAAAGAGATGGATCTCATCCTCAAAGAGATGAATCTCATCCCCAAGAGATGGATCTCATCCCCAAAAAGTTGTATCTCCGTCCCCACCTTGTCCCCACCCCACCTCTGCTGGACATCTCCAAGGGAGGAGACTCCAAACCTCCCTGAGGAGCCCATTGGAATGCTTCACAAAATTCCGTGACAAAATTCCTCCTGATGTCCAAAATTCTCTCTGCTGTCCAAAAATTTCCTCCCGATTTCCAAGGTCTCTTCATACCCTGTGTCCACCAAGAGAAACTTGGACCTTCCCACCCCTCCCTGTGCTGCCCCAGAGCCACCAGCTGAATTTTGGGGGTGTTCCACAGCCTCCTTTTCCACAGCCTGGGATTCCCAGGAGCGCAGGGGCGCAGATCAGATCTGTCTCATCCCAGTGGAATTTGTGGAAATCCCATTTGTGCGGACTCAAAGAGAGGAAGAACAGCACCACCAGCTCTTCCCTCAGGAGAACTCTGCTGGTTTAATGCCTCCAGTTTCATTTTGGGTGGGAAACCCTCGGAATCGAGGCCGGGCAATCGTCACCTCGAGATGCAACTCCCAAAAAAAAAAAAGAAAAAAAAAAATTCCCTCTTTTACCCAGCCAGAAAAATCTATTTATTATTTCTCTTATTTCTCTTCCTGTGACTGCACAGAACCTGTTTGGCACCGAGGCTGGTGCAGCGGAGAAGTGAAGCAGCGCGTCAGGAGAACGTCACAAATATAAATACTTCTCCCAAGCCACTCTCAAAGCACAGGCAGCCCTTTGTGAGGGCGACTCGTATTTATTTGGGTGTTTATTAGCTTTGCTTTGAAGTTCCCCACTAAACACCTTGCTGGAGTCTCCTCAGCTCACCCCTGGGAAAACCAGGACTGCTTAATTAACCTTTTTTTTTAATTTTTTTATTTTTTTTTTCCCAGCTGGAAAATGGAAGGACGGAGAAATGAGGTGCCAGGAGGTGACCCTGTGACAATCCCTGTGCTCCCAGCCTTGGGAGGTGACCACAAGCCCACACTTCCCTTTTCCAGGATGAAAAATAAAAAGGGAAGGTGTTTGGAAGCTGCTTTGGCTCTGCTGAAGCACTCGGGCCACAAATCTTTCTGAAAATCACTCCCAGTCCCAGCTGCTGAAGGAAGAGCTTGGCTCAGAGCTCACACGAGGTGGAACCACTGCCCTCTTCCCCTCCCTTGTGTCCTCTGAGGATTTTTGAGGTGGCTTTTTTTTGTTTTGTTTTGTTTTGTTTTTGTTTTTGGGGGGGGTTGTTGGGTTTTTTTTTGGTTTTTGTTTTTTTTTTTTTGGTTTTTTGGTGTTTTTTTTTTTTGGTTTGGGTTTTTTTTTTTGTTTTGTTTGTTTTTATTTTTTGTTTTTTTGGGGGGTTTTTGTGTGTGTGTGTGTGTTTTTTGTTTTTTGTTTTTTGTTTTTTGTTTTTGTTTGTTGGGGGGTTTTTTTTTGGACAAGGATCAATTAAAAAAGAAAAGTGAAAATTTCCCCCCCTCAGATTGCAAGGTCTAGAATAACCAGGACACTCAGCCAACTTTGCTAAACCACAAGGTTTGGGAGCTTTTTTGCCTTTTTTTTTTTTCACATTATCCCTTCTAAATGCTGCCTGAGTGAGGTCAGGAGGAATTTTTTTTCCTTGATTTCTTTTTTTTTTTTTTTCTGACATGGAATATTACACAGGCAGGGCAGGGCAAACATTGGCTGTGCTGAGCCTTTTACAGCGAGGCAACATGAAAGTGCTTCCCCTCTTAATGGGCAGGGAAATGCAGTTTTATAGAGTGTGGAACACTCAGCCTTGGCCTGCAGCCAGAGGTTGGGCTTGGGGATGTGGAAATGTGGAAATGACAGCAGCAAAGTGCCTCTGGCAGCCCCTGCCTTCGTGGGGAATGGTGCCTCAGCCTGGGATTCACCGGGAGGAGAGCAGGGCTCAGGTGCAGGAAAAGAAACACTTCCTTTACCTTCCTTTTTGATTTGGAATTTTCCTTTTGTGGTTTTTTTTTTTTTTCTTTTTAATTTTGTTTTATTTTATTTTATTTTATTTTATTTTACTTTATTTTTATTTTATTTAATTTTAATTTAATTTTAATTTAATTTAATTTAATTTAATTTAATTTTTATTTTTTATTTTAATTTAATTTAATTTAATTTAATTTTATTTTTATTTTCATTTTTATTTCATTTTATTTTATTTTTAATTTAATTTATTTTATTTTATTTTTATATTATTTTATTTTTATTTTATTATTATTTTTACTTTTACTTTTATTTTTATTTTTGTTTTTATTTTATTTTATTTTTATATTATTTTATTTTTATTTTTTTATTTTTACTTTTATTTTTACTTTTGTTTTTATTTTATTTTTATTTTTATTTCATTTTATTTAATTTAATTTTGTTTTATTTTTATTTCATTTCATTTCACTTCATCTCATCTCATTCTATTCTTTTTTTTATTATTATTTTTGCAGGCATCCTTCGATGCCTCTCAGGCCCATTGGGTAAAGCAGAGGCCAAGGAAAGGCGTTTGCTCCTTTCCTTCTCCCAGCTGCAATTCTTGCGGAAAACCAGGAGCCTTTTCCAACGGAACACTGCTGGAATGGGTTCATGGATCTCCCTGCCCATGGCAGGGGGTGGGATCAGGGGATCTTTGAGTTCCTTTCCAAACAAAACCATTCTGTGACTTTATGGGGCTTTTTTTTGGTCTTTTAATCAAGTTTTTTCCTTGTTATTACTTCACTTTTCTGTCACTTGCTGTTAAACCAAACCAGAGCTCAGGGATCTGAGGGAAAACTGGGTCCGGTGTGGGCTGGGGATCAGGAAAAGCTTCTATTTATCTTCTTTTATTATTTTAGATTATATTTTATATTATATATATTTAGAAATGTTAATATATTTTTATAAGATATAAATTTTTTAATACCTATTTATAGATCATATTATATATTCTATTACAATTATATATTTATATATTTAGATAATATAAAAATTGTATTAAATATATATTATATTATATTTACACATGTATACATTTATACATTTATACATGTATACATTTATATTTTTATATTTTTATATTTTTATATTTTTATATATTCATGTTATATTCGTATTTTTATATTATATTTACATTGATTCATTATTTATTTATCTCCTTTTTTTCCCATATTTCCTTTTCAAATTTCAATTCTTAAACTCTTAAATTCATCATTATTAAATTGTTACTTATTCAACTATTAAACCCATGAGGTTGGTTTTTTTCCCCCCAATTTCCCTCCCCATCCCACCATGGAAAGTGGAGGCTCAGTGTGCTTTAATTACTCCTGGGATTAAACTAAAACAGGGGAATTTAATGAAGCTGAGCTTTTGTCCCTGAATTCTCCCCCTCCTCTGCTTTTTCCCTGTGAAAAAGGAAATTTCACACCCAAAATGTGGATTATTCCCAGGAAAACTCAGAGCCTTTACCAAAGTAAGGAATGAGTTTAAAGAATCCTGTTTCCTCTGGAGGCACTTTGGACCTTCTCAGGGCTGGTTTTATTCAGGGCTTTGGGTTGGCTCCAGCTTTAGTGAGACAGAAAATCACCCAAAATTCCATTATGTCCAGAAAATCAAGTGTTGAACATTGTTCTGTGCCTCGGGGCTGAAATTAATTGTGATTATTTTGTCCATAGTGATGAGAGGAAATGCTCGTATCACTCTGTTTAGTCCAAAAAAATTAATAAATTCTTGTAAAAAAATGGATTCCTCAGCCACAGAAGTGTTCAGGGACAGGGCATGGAGCACCCTGGGATTGTGAAAAGTGTCACTGCAGGGCAGAGGTGGAATGAGATGAGCTTTAAGGCCCCCCCAAACCCAATTTTGTGTTTCTATTAATTAAAATAGAATGCCTCTATATTATTGCCAAGCTGGGAAATTCTCTTAAATATAAATGCTTGCAAAATATATATGCTTGCAAAACAAGCATCTTTATTTTGCTAACAATGCCTAAACGTGGTTTTCCTGCAGCCCAAATTGTAAAATCCTTTCCCCTGCTCTCCTCTGTGCACATCACAAGGACCAGCTCAGTGTCAGAGCTCACCAACCACATCTCCAGTGTCCAAAAATAATGTCAAAACTGTCTAAAAATGGGCTTAGGCACCCTGCAGGATATCTGGGGGTTTCCTCAGTGACAAACAGGATTGCTGTGGGGAGCACAAATTAGACAGGCAGAGTTTCAGCAGCAATCACGTCTATTATTATTATTATTATTATTTTTTTTTTTTTTTTTTTTTTTTTCCTTTTTTTTCTGTAAGTGCTGTGTTGGGGGGGATGAATCAGGGAAACCTTATAAATATGATTGCTTAGCAAAAGATTCTGAAAATATGAAACCTGTAATGGAAATAGAAATGAAAGCTGACTGTGAGTTGTAGGATACTGAGTCTTAGTTCCTATAGAACCTGAAAACAATGGTCTAGCTGCAGGAGAATCCCTTTGGATTGAACAATCCCTTTCTGCTGGCTGAGGGATCCAAAGGTCAATGCAGCAAAACAGAAAAGTCTAAAGAGTTGTTTTTAGAGTTTAAAATATAACACAGGATGGTGATATAGCAGTTCTTACAGGCTGTATGTAGATTCTATAGGATTTTGTGTCTTGTGTTGGTTGGTCACTGAAAATCAGAATATTCATCACAAAAGGAGATATAATGGATTGTAACAAAGACCTCGCTCTCTTAACTCTCTTACCTCTTCCTCTTCTCCTTTCTGCTACTCTTGACTCTCTTACCTCTCCTCTAAACTCTCCCCCTTCCTCTTCCCCCTGCTCTCGCTCTCTCCTGCTCTCTCCCCTGCCCTTTGCTCTCTCTCTCCCTTCTCTCTCAGCTCTCCCCCTGCTGTTCTCTCTCCCTCTCTCTTTGGGATCCCCTCCAGCCCAGGCTGGGGGCTGAAGGCAAGGCCCTTTTACCCCTGCAATAAACCCACATGTTCTGGCATATCCAGGTGGGCAGAATTCCTTGTCCCAGCTCTCCATGGATTCGCCTACAGTGCTGGACATCACAAGCCTCATTTTCCAGCCAGCAGGAACATGGTGGCCGACAGGAGATTATCCCAATATTCCCAATGCTCTGCCCTGTAATTAGCAGCAGGAGCAATCAGTGTTGGTGTTGGATAAATGTGGGAATGAGGCTCCATGGCCAGGTTGATCCAGAGGAGCTCTGGGACATTGGGAAACTCTCCCAGGGGAATTCTCTCATCCCTTCCCCTTCAGAGCTCACCCCACCTGCAAAAATCTGCTCCTCACTTGGAACAACTGCAGCTAAAATAATGTTTAAGGTACAATCCTGTGCTGAGCATTGAAGTTTCCCACCAAGTGATCCCGTTTTTTTCTGTGATTTCCAGATTCCTGCTCTCCCTGTTTTACCTGGGAAAACCCCAGGGAGCTTCTTGCACCTCCTTTGGAAGTTCTGGGATTTTTTTTTTTCCTTGTGTGTTCTAACAGTAGTTGAACAACATTTCGACAAAATACTTTTGTGTAGTTTTTCTTTTTAAAATAATATTTTAAAATAATTATATAAAAATATATAAAAAATAAAACAATTTTTAAATTATTTTAGATTTTTTTTCTTTTTTTAAACATAGATATTTTAGGTAGAGGAAGATTAGTAAAAAGAAGAAATTCTGTCCCAGGATAAACCAGAGCAGTCCAGATTAATCCTCTTGCCTGATATATTCTACAAAATGAACTTCAGTTCACAAATCCCAGAATTTTCAGGAATTCACAATATTTTGACAAAATATTTTTGCCTAGCTCTTATTTTTAAAATAATTTTAAAAAGTATCTTAGATTACTGCTTAAAAAAAAAAAAAAAAAAAAAAAAAAAAAAAAAACACAAAAAACCCCAAAACAAACAAAACAAAACAAAAAACCCACAAACAAACAAACAAACAAAAAACCCCAAAAACAAACAAACAAACAAAACCACACAGGTATTTCAGGTAGAGGAAAATGTGTAAAAAGGAGAAATTCTAACCCAGGACAAACTAGAACAGTCCAGATTAATCCTTTTGCCTGATATATTCTAGAAAATTTACTTCAGCCAACAGAATCCCAGAATTTTCAGGGATTCACAATATTTTGCCAAAATATTTTTGCATAGTTTTTCTTTTTTAAATAATTTAAAAAGTTATTTTAGATTACTTTAAAAAAAACCAACAAAAAAAAAAAAAAAACCAAAAACCCAGGTATTTCAGGTAGAGGAAAATGTGTAAAAAGGAGAAATTCTGACCCAGGATAAACCAGAGAAACACAGATTAGACCTCTTGCCTGATATATTCTACAAAATGAACCTGAGCTCACAGAATCCCGGAATTTTCAGGGTGGGAAGGGATTCCTGGAGCTCAGCCAGAGTGACCTGGAGCCCTGAGACACGAACACATCCACGTGGGTTTGGAATATCTCCGGAGATGGAGACTCCACGCCCTCCTTGGCCTCCCAATTTCCAATCCCCTGCTCTAATCTCAGGCTGGGAGCTCTGCCCATCACCAGGATGGGTCTCTCCTGCTCTTTCCCTCCTCTTGATGAACACACAAAATCCTCAGGTTTTCTCCCAAACCCAGAAAAAGCAATCCTGACACGTTTCCGAGGCAGGAATTTTTTTCCTCCTCTCCCCCGGCTCTTCTAAAGCTCAGCTGTTATCTCCACTCAAACCACAAGTGTTTTGTTTTTTGTTTTTTTTGTGTAAGATTCACCTGAACTTCTGCTGAATGTGTGCCCCTGTCTCTTGTGGAAGTGTAATTATTCCCTGGAATTCACCCCAGGAATTAGGTCATGGCAGTGAAGTAAAAGTCACGGAGGGTTGGGAGGGGGAAGAAGTTGATCACGAAAATTAAACGAGTTTGCAAAATCACACACAACCTTTAAGGTTTTTTTCCTTAAGGTTTTTTTCCCCTTTTCCCCATCTCAGCTTCTAAAACCCCAAGCCCTTGATGATGTTTGAACGAGTCTCAGCTCAAGCCCTGCTTTGCCAAAAGACTCTTTTGATTTTTTTTTTCTGCTTTCCCTCTTCCCAAAGTGCCCCAGGAATCTCTTGAAGCCACAGCTGGAGCTGGAGATTTCTCTCGAGGAGAAGGTGCAGAATGAGGCCAAACCAGCCAAGCACCAGCTTGGGGAGAAACCAAGAAAAAAAATACAAAATACAGGCACAAAAAATTTGTTTCCCCTCTCCTCTCCAAGGGAAAGCTGCTGGAAACACGTGGAATGCTGGAATATCCTGAGCGAGGAGGGCTCCACAAGGATGATCCAATTCCAGGTTTTGCCCAGACCCCCCAACAATCCCATCCTGGCATCCAAAGGCTCCTGGAGCTCTGGCAGCCTTGGGCTGTGCCCATTCCCTGGGGAGCCTGGGCAGAACCTCTGGGGGAAGAGCCTTGTCCTAAAATCCACCCTGAACCGCTCCTGGCACAGCTCCATCAGGAACTGCAGCCCAGGGAAGCTCTGCCCTCAGTGTCCTCTCCTCCAGCTGGACAAACCCAGTGCCCTCAACCCCTGCAGACCCTTCACCACTTTGGTGGCCTCTTTGGGACCTTCTCCAAGAGCTTTTGATCTTGTGTTGAGACACCTCAAACTGCCCCAGGGCTCGAGGTGGACACTGATACCTCCCTGAGGCACCTCAATCCCCATTTCCCTCCCTCACCCTGAGCAGGAGAAGGCAGGGCTGAGGACATTTGTCACCTCTGCAGTGACTCTGAGCAGGGCAGAGGTTGTACAAACAGCAGAGGAATTGCTCAGGCAGGAACATTTCGTCATGGATATGTCCAGGCAGTGAAAGGTCCCAATCCCTCACCCTCAGATGGGGCTGGACCCAAAGGTCACAAGTCTTGTGCCCAAATTTAGTGCCCAACACCAAATTCAATTTACTCCCTGACTACTGAGCCTCTGAGCACTCGGAGCTCTGCTCCTGCCCAAGGGAAGGGTTTCACTGGGGCTGCTCACCTCCCTGGGATGAGGAGCTTGGCTTTTTTACCAAATCCACACCTGCTGTTGCCACACTAGAGCTGAAAAGCCCTGCCTTTGCACAGAAATGAGTTTGGCTATTTAAATCTGTCCATTCTCCTCTGCACTGTGAACCCATAAATTTCAGGTGGCTCTGCCTGGGTTTTATTTTAACTTCTGGAACCCTTTTTTTTTCCTTTTACTTTTTAATTTTTTTTTTAAATTATTTTTTTTCTTCCCTGATTTTTCCTCTGCAGCTGCAGGGGAGATATATAGTGAGCTACTGTGGAGCACTCTGAAAGCAGGGCCTCTGAGAAGTTTCCAAAGTGGAATACAAGCAGGTTATTCTTTGCCTTGTTTTCCTTGGCTCGGCCCAGGCGGCGCAGGGTGACTCAAACTGGGATTAACTTTCGAGAGGGAAGTGGTTTTGGTCAAACCCAAACTGTTTGTGGTGAGATTGGGCAGATCCGTGGGGCAGGTAATGAGGAACAGCCCGTGGTGCCAGCTGAAGGGAGGGATCAGACAAACAGAACCCTTAATAATTAAATTAAACGTCGTCTCGTAAATGGTTTTTTGTTGGTTTGGTTTTTTTTTGTTTTGGTTTATTATTTTTTTTTTTCTTCCTGCAGTTTTATGTGCTGAGGGTTTTATGTGACACAGCCCGGATTTTCTGGACTGGTCAGTCCCACAAGGATGGCCTGGTGGATTTGGGGTTTGAAAGGACTCAAGGTCCAAACCCAAAGGAAGAATAAAAGAACAAAAGGTCAGGCGCTATTAAATAAATAAAACTAAAATGTCTCCGTGTTTTGGTTATGACTGGGGAAATTCTTTCTGCTGTCTCCTCCCGTTTTTACACGCTGTTCCTAATCTGTTCCACGATTAAGGAAGGCTGGGAAGATGTTCCCATCCTGCTGTCTCTCTAGGAGGTGTTTAAGGGATTTATGAGGACATCATGTCCTTGTGGGACAGACAACTCCTGCCCTGGTGATTCCTGAGCAGAGCTGAGATGGCCTCTCATGGAATCATGGAATGGTTTGGGTTGGAAGGGACCTTAAAGATCCCAGCATGGGCACGGACATCATCCACTATCCCACGTTACTCCAGTCTGTCCTTGGATGTGGCTTTTTGTCTTCATATCCCTAATTTTAGGCAAATGAGCTGCACAGGGAGGGAGGCTTTGGGCTCCTGATGGAATCCCCCCAGCAGGAATCCCCCCAGCAGGAATTCACAGCTGGTTTTTTATTGCTGAGTCACCCATGACCCAGCACAAAAGGGATTGTGGGATCATGGAATGATTTGGGGTGGAAGGGATTAAAGATCATCCAGCTCCACCCCTGGATATTTCACAGGGATTCCAAGAGCTGCAGAGAGCAAAGCTCTTCTGAAATGTCCCACGGTGTCTGGAGAGACAAGGAGAGCTGGAATTGTCCTGGGTCACAGCCCCTGTCCTCAGGTGATTTACCACAGAAATGTTCTTTGATGGAAAATCATGGAATGGGTTGGATTGGGAGGGAGGTTCACATCACCCAGTGCCACCCCTGCCATGGCAGGGACACCTCCCACAGGATGCTCTGCAATGGATTTTTGTTCAGAAATTACTCAGAGAAACCTTCAGGAAGGGCTGGAGAGGCTCTTCCCCAGTCTCTGATTTCAGACAAGTAAAAAAAAGCTGAAAAGAAAAATACAAAGTGTATGGTGGGAAGATTCCAAAACATAATGAAGAGACAAAGAGAGCTGGAATTTTCTTGTGTCACAGCCCCTGTTCTTGGGTGATTTACCTCAGAATGTTCTTTCATGGAATCATGGAATGGTTTGGGTTGGGAGGGAGCTTCAAATGATCCAGTGCCACCCCTGCCATGGCAGGGACACCTCCCACTGTCCCAGGTGCTCCAAGCCCCAGTGTCCAGCCTGGCCTTGGGCACTGCCAGGGATCCAGGGGCAGCCACAGCAAATCTGGGAATTCCAGCCCAGCCCCTCCCCATCCTCCCAGGGAACAATTCCTGCCCCAGATCCCATCCAGCCCTATCCTTCATCAGCTTAAAACCCTTCCCTGTGTCCTGCCACTCCATCCCTTGTGAAAAATCCCTCTGCAGCTCTCCTGGAGCCCTTTTAGGCACTGCAAGAACACAATTCTCCCCCAGGAGTTCTCTCCCTCCTGCTTTGCTCACCCTCAGAGACAGGATCAGCCCAATCTGAGATTTCTCACGAGAGAAAATGAATTCCCTCGTTGCAATTCCCCAAGAGCAGGGGCACAAATGGAGATGCAGAGCAAAAGTGAAGCTTTTTGTTCATTGTTCACCACGATGAAGCAAAAGCCTGTGGTGTTTTTGTGTGGGCCTGTGAGGAGGGAATGCTCCAGTTGATAATCCAGGGCAGGAAAAGCTGGGAGGAACTGCAGTGCAGGTGGGTTTCAAGAAAAATAGGGACTGGCCACTGAAAATGCTTCCTCCATCCTTTCCCTTACACACGTGGTGTTTTGGGGAGCTCCTAAATAGGAATCTCCTTAAAACAAAAATAAAACAAAAAAACAAAAAACAAAAAACAAAAAAAAAAAAAAAAAAAAAAAAAAAAAAAAAAAAAAAACCCCAAAAAACAACAACAACAAAACCAAAAAATACCAAAAAAACCCCAACAAAAACAAAACCAAAAAAAACCAAACCAACAAACAAAAAAAAACCCAAAACAAAACAAAACAAAACAAAAAACCTGAGGTTTTCAAGAAGGCCCTGCACTGCCAAAATCTTCTTGAGCAAAGAGAAGTGTCTGAGCTCTCCCATGAGGGGTGGAAGTTTCCCTCCTCCCAGCCCCCTTAGGAGCTGAGGAAAACAGTGTCTTGTCAAATTATTGTTCAACTACTGTTAAAACGCACACAGAAAAATATCCCAGAACTTCCAAAGGAGGTGCAAGAAGCTCCCTGGGATTTCCCCAGGTAAAACAGGGAGAGCAGGAATCTGGAAATCACAGAAAAAAACGGGATCACTTGGTGGGAAACTTCAATGCTCAGCACAGGATTGCACCTTAAACATGATTTTAGCTGCAGTTGTTGCAAGTGAGGAGCAGATTTTCGCAGGCAGGGCGAGCTCTGAAGGGGAAGGGATGAGAGAATTCCCCTGGGAGATTTTCCCAGAGTCCCAGAGCTCCTCTGGATCACACCCTGTGTCCCATCACGGAGGGAAGGAAATCTCTGAAGGAAAACTTCTCATCTGCCTGTGCTGAGGGATTGATGCTCCAACAGCTCAGCTTTGGCAGAAAATCTCCTTCTGGGAAGGGGAAATGCAAAATAACTCCCTCAACCCCACACCAGGCACCTCCACTGCAGGATCCAGCTCCAAGCCCATCCTTTCCCAGCCCCAGCATCTTCAAACCTCCTGTTCCCTCATGTTTGCCTATTCCAATTGTGGAAAATGTTCTCCTCCCAAAAGATCTTCATCGTGCTCACTGCTTTTGACAGCTACAAAAGCTTTGGAGTGAGTGCAGCCAGCAAGAGAAAGTGAGACCTAGTGAGACACGTTCAGAAATAATCCCCATTCACCTGCTTCTGGTTTTGTCACAGCTCAGAGCACTTCCCCCCTGGTTTCAGAGCATCAAGGAGGGTCACCAAAAGGATTGGACTGAAAATCACCTTAATTCAAATGAGTAGATTGAAAATCACCCGAATTCAAATGATTAGATTGAAAATCACCTTAATTCAAGAGTGAAAAAAGAGCTGTGTGGGATGAAGTGATTAAGAAAAGGAGTTGAAATAATTTCTATAATTTCTACAGGACTGGGCCTTAATTCAAATTATTAGATTGAAAAGTCACCTTAATTCAAATGATTAGATTGAAAATCACCTTAATTCAAGAGGGGAGGAAAAAAAAATAAAAGGAGCTGTGTGGAATGAAGTGATTAAGAAAAGGAGTTGAAATAATTTCTATAATTTCTATAATTTCTATAATTTCTATAATTTCTATAATTTCTATAATTTCTACAGAACTGGGCCCGGCTTAACTCCATTCCTAACCCACAGTGCAGCAGCTCTGGCTTCCCATGTCCTTGTTTTCTCATGGAAGGAGCTTGTCCTGTCAACTCTTCTGCGTTTCATTTAAAAAAATACTCCAAAACTAATTTGGGGAGCAATTCTATGGGATCTGCTGCACTCCCAGAAAAGCAGTGTTGTCACCAGGTTTCCTGCTCCACGTACTCGACCATTTCATTGAACTAAATAAATTACAAATTTCCCCACCTCACATCCCCCAGTCTCAACTCTCCAGCCTCAGCAGAGAGAGCGATAAATGCCAAGGGAAAGAATCCCATTCCATCTGGAAAAAGCTGGGATGGGAGCCTTAAAAACCAACTGAGGTTCAACTTATTGATAAGGACATCGAGGATCCTCACCATCGCTGCTCTGTGCCAGATATTCCTATAAATTTAATAATGCTTTGCATTGGCAGTCGGATAAATTCCATAAATACATCAAGGGGCTACAAAAATGCTGGAGAGGGATTTTCACCATGGCATGGAGTGACAGGGCTTCAAACAGTCAGAGAGCAGGGTTAGGTGGGATATTAGGAAGAGAAGCTTAGGAGAGTGCCACGAAATAACCACATTTCAGTATTACCTCCACACAAAAAGTCTTGAAACAAATAAATCCTGTCTTTCCTTAATGAGATCCTTTATCTCTTAGAGATTTGTGAGTTTTGTTCAAAATTAAAAAGAGAAAAAGCGGGAGCACGTGTTGGAGAAGAGGTGACTTGACTTTCTTAAAGAATTAATGTCATTGAATGGTTTGGGTGGAGAGGAATTTAAGGATCATCCAATTCCACCCCTGCCATGGCAGGGACACCTCCCACTGTCCCAGGCTGTGGACACTGTCCCCAACATCCAACCTGGCCTTGGGCACTGCCAGGGATCCAGGGGAAGCCGCAGAAAATCTGGGAATTCCAGCTCAGCTCCTCCTCACCCTCCCAAGGAGGAAATTTTCCCCAATATCCCATCTAAACCTGTAATTTCTCAGTGTGAAGCCATCCCCTGTGTCCTGTCCCTGCAGCCCTTGGGAATTGTCTCTCTCCAGGTTTCCTGGGGCTCCTTCAGGCCCTGCAAGGCCACCCTGAGCTCAGCCCAAAGCTTCTCCTGTCCAGGCTGAACAATCCCAGCTGTGGCAGCCTTTCCTCCCAGCAGAGCTGCTCCAGCCCTCTGCTCATCCTGGAGCCTCCTCTGGGCTCTCTGCAGCAGCTCCACGTCCTCCCTGGGCTGGGAATTCCTTCATGTCTTTTCTCCTAAGAAACTCTCAGCCCCTGTAACTCCAGGTGAGTGGAAGGATCTGCTAATCCATCAATGAAATTCATAAATTGGATATTTTCCAATTATAAAATGGTTAATTTTTTAATGGTTTCTAAGCTGGTATTTGGTATAGTTCAGCCTCAATTTCCAAAATTGCAGCAGAAAGTGAGCAGGGAATAAAGGCATTAATGTGATTTCAGCCCACTGAAATAACAAAGCATTGCCCATTGTTATTCAGAAATAAGGAAAAATGTTTTCTTGAGAAAGTTTGACTATTATTATTAATAATAATAATAATGATAATTATAGGAAAATATTCTTGGGGTTTCCCTAAAAACGACCTCAGGCAGAACAAGATTTCCTTCAGAACAGAACCAGCAGCTTTTTAGGCTCCTTCTCAACTCCTGCTCAGGAATATTTTCCCTCTCTCCCCACCCCTCCGCATCCCACTCTTGAATATTTTATTTTCCCAAAAAAATATTTGGGAAAACTCCATATCCAACAGGGAATAATCACATTTAATGCCTATTTTAACTTTAGACTGTGGCTAAACCCACGTGGCCTTTTCCTTTCACATCACTTTTAGGCACCTGGGCCATCAGTGAATTTTTCAGAGTTATGCAGGTTAAAACAATTCAATGAGGAAAAGCAGGAAAAAAAATCAGTCAAAAGAAGAAAAAAAAAAAAAAAAAACACCACGTAATTTTTCAGCAGATGTACACAGCAGGTCAAATGGCCTAAGGGAAATATTTAATTTAGGACTCAGACTATTTCTACCAAGTTTCCTAACCAAAAGTATTTTCATCGGGAGCGCTACTCTTGATCTGGTTTCTGCTAATGATTTTCCCGGTGGAGTTTGCTCATAAAAACAGAAATTGCTTTATGAATCATAGAATCAGAGAAGCTGGAGAAGAAAATGATGGGTTAGGTCATCCTGCCCTTCTCCCTGACAGTGCAGCAGGATTTCTTTTCAGAAAAAAAAAAAATCCATTTTGAAAATAAGCATTTATTCAGAAGTGGGGAATAAAAATGCTCAGTTCAAAAGAGGTTTTAAAAATCCATAATGAAAGCATGGGAGGAAGAGCCAGGATTTTAAGTGCCTTGGCTCTCTTTACGAGCTGTGACAACTTGAGAAGTTTTGTCTGGGTAGGCACAGACAGGAATCCAGTGGGAAAAAAAGACCCCAGAAAATGTGGAATTCCCACAAATGGGGATTTGTCACAATTTGAAGTGCAAATTTAGATGTGCTTCTGGACAAAGACCTGACACTCCAGCAAAGAGGACATGATGAAGGATGGGGACCCTGTGACAGTGTTATTGTCACCTCTTGTCACCTCCACACATGCCAGAGAGTCCAAAAACCTTAGAAAGGCTTTTCCAGAAAGGAAAGGAATTCCAGAAAGATGGGAAAAGCCCTTTGGGATCACCCAGTGCCACCACCAGCATCACCCCAATCCATGTCCCCAAGGGCCACCTCCAGACTCCTCTGGGACAATTCCAGTGGCAGGGACTCCATCACTCCCCTGGGCAGCTCATCCCAAGGCCTGACCACTCTGCCAGATGGAAAAATTGTTCCTAATCCTTAATCTGGACCTCCAGGGCTCGGTATTTTTGTTATTGGAACCCAGGCTGCCTGAGAACCATCAAAACCATGAAGGAAATGAATCAAAAGCTGTTGTTGGAGTTGGGTTTGGACCTCAGCAGGTTTTTCTCCATCTCTGGAAGACGGCAGGATCTCATTTTGTTCCCACTGCTGTCACAGATCTCCGGGGAATCAGGAGAAAACACATCTTGGCTGTCTGGAATTCCTTCAGCTCAAGTGACTGAGTCATGGATCGAGGGGAATGTTCCCAAATATCCATTACTGAGACTAAAACCCTCAAAGCCAGCAGTTTTTTTGTTCTGATTCCCATCCCAATCCAAGGAGGTCGATATCCTGAATCCCTCCCTGGTTTGACAGGGCCCACCACAGATCCCAACCCTTGTCTCCATCAAAGGAATTTTGGGAAAAGACATCAGAGTTATCGTGGCTGTGGCTCTAATCTGGAAAATCTTGGTGAGAAGCCAAATTTGAGGACTTTGAAACTCACTTTAAAAATGAAAGGAGCAAAATATAATCATTGGAAAAGCTGGAAGAGCTGGGGATGTTCAGCCTGGAGGGGAGAAGGGGCTCCAGGGACATCTCAGAGCCTTCCTGAGGTTCTAAAAAGGAAGGAGAGGGACTTTCTCTGCAGGCAGAGAGTGACAGGAAAAGGGGGAATGGTTTTATAAAGAGATGTCAGGGTTAGATGGGATCTTGGGCAGGAATTGTTCCCTGGAAGGATGAGGAAGGGCTGGGCTGGAATTCCCAGATTTGCTGTGGCTGCCCCTGGATCCCTGGCAGTGCCCAAGGCCAGGTTGGACACTGGGCTTGGAGCAGCCTGGGACAGTGGGAGGTGTCCCTGCCATGGCAGGGGTGGCACTGGATCATTTGAAGCTCCCTCCCAACCCAAACCATTCCATGATTCCATGAAAGAACATTCTGAGGTAAATCCCTCAAGAACAGGGGCTGTGACCCAGGAAAATTCCAGCTCTCCTTGTCTCTTCATTATGTTTTGGAATCTTCCCACCACACATTTTGTATTTTTATTTTTCAGCTTTTTTTTACTTGTCTGAAATCAGAGACTGGGGAAGAGCCTCTCCAGCCCTTCCTGAAGGTTTCTCTGAGTAATTTCTGAACAAAAATCCATTGCAGAGCAGCCTGTGGGAGGTGTCCCTGCCATGGCAGGGGTGGCACTGGGTGATGTGAAGCTCCCTCCCAATCCAACCCATTCCATGATTTTCCATCAAAGAACATTTCTGTGGTAAATCACCTGAGGACAGGGGTTGTGACCCAGGACAATTCCAGCTCTCCTTGTCTCTCCAGACACCGTGGGACATTTCAGAAGAGCTTTGCTCTCTGCAGCTCTTGGAATCCCTGTGAAATATCCAGGGGTGGAGCTGGATGATCTTTAATCCCTTCCACCCCAAACCATTCCATGATCCCACAATCCCTTTTTGTGCTGGATCATGGGTGACTCAGCAATAAAAAAAACCAGCTGTGAATTCCTGCTGGGGGGATTCCTGCTGGGGGGATTCCATCAGGAGCCCAAACCCTCCCTCCCTGTGCAGCTGATTTGCCTAAAATTAGGGATCTGAATTCCAAGGAAGCCTTTGCATGCATTTGGGTCGGGCAGATCCGTGTGCTGCTTCCGTGTGGATCATATCTCCACTTCCTCTTCAAAAACGCACAAGCTCATTAAATATTAACTCTTCTACCAACTGAAGGATTGATTTCCAGCAGAAGCTTTGCCTGCAGGAGGATTTTGTTTCAGGCAGATGCATATTCAAACAAGTGGAGTTTATTCATTGTCTGCAAACCCTGAGCATGCCCAGGTAGCTGCAGATGCAAATCTGGAATTTGCATACACAAATGTCTTTTTTTTTTTTACGTGTGCAGCTGCTGAGGATATTTTTTCAGACACAATTCGACCACAGTGTAAATAAAAAAAGCCCCAAACAACAAACCGAAGAAAGAAGAATAAATAAATAGGAGCCTTATGCTGACAGAATATTTGTTTCAAGGCCTGTCCTCAAATCCAAAACCGTGTTTTTTAAGTAAAAACATGGATCACAATGCAAATGAGGGGTCCAGAAGAAAACCTGAGTGCTCTAAACTATTTAAGCTGAAGTATGAAGTGCTTCTTTCCTGGTTAAGCAGCCCCAAGCTGTGAGCCTCATTCCCTGGAGGGTGTTTGAGCCCTGCTGCTCTGTTCTCCAGGGACAATTCCACTTAAGCAACATCCAGAACTTCTGCCAAGAGAGTGGGAGGGGTGCAAGCAACTCCTTCCAAGCCTCAATTTACATTTTGATAACAATATGCAAATGCCCCATTGGGGTAGTGACTGAAGCCAAGGATTGCCTCTGGTCACCAAGAGACTCTGGAATTCCCAGCCCAGGGAGGACGTGGAGCTGCTGCAGAGAGCCCAGAGGAGGCTCCAGGATGAGCAGAGGGCTGGAGCAGCTCTGCTGGGAGGAAAGGCTGCCACAGCTGGGATTGTTCAGCCTGGACAGGAGAAGCTTTGGGCTGAGCTCAGGGTGGCCTTGCAGGGCCTGAAGGAGCCCCAGGAAACCTGGAGAGAGACAATTCCCAAGGGCTGCAGGGACAGGACACAGGGAATGGCTTCAGACCGAAAAATTACAGGTTTATATGGGATATTGTGAAAAAATCCTTCCTTGGGAGGGTGAGGAGGGACTGGGATGGAATTCCCAGATTTGCTGTGGCTGCCCCTGGATCCCTGGCAGTGCCCAAGGCCAGGCTGGACACTGGGGCTTGGAGCATCCTTGGAAGGTGTCTGGAGGTGGGAATGAGATGATCTTTAAGATTCCTTCCTTCCCGAAGGAAATCATTCCCTGGTGCTGGGATCTCTCCTCGCACATCTGCTCCACCCTCACTCCATTTCACCCAGACAGAATTGTCTGCTCTCAGTGAACCTGAACAGAACAACTCCCTGTGTGCAGGGCTCAGGAATTCCCTGGGAATATCAAATCCTTCAGCTGCTCCTCGTGCTTTATTCCTTTAAAAAAAGGGAAGGAAGAGAGAAAGGAAAGGAAAGGAAAGGAAAGGAAAGGAAAGGAAAGGAAAGGAAAGGAAAGGAAAGGAAAGGAAAGGAAAGGAAAGGAAAGGAAAGGAAAGGAAAGGAAAGGAAAGGAAAGGAAAGGAAAGGAAAGGAAAGGAAAGGAAAGGAAAGGAAAGGAAAGGAAAGGAAAGGAAAGGAAAGGAAAGGAAAGGAAAGGAAAGGAAAGGAAAGGAAAGGAAAGGAAAGGAAAGGAAAGGAAAGGAAAGGAAAGGAAAGGAAAGGAAAGGAAAGGAAAGGAAAGGAAAGGAAAAGGAAAGGAAAAGGAAAGGAAAGGAAAGAAGAGAGAAAGAAAGAAAGAAAGAAAGAAAGAAAGAAAGAAAGAAAGAAAGAAAGAAAGAAAGAAAGAAAGAAAGAAAGAAAGAAAGAAAGAAAGAAAGAAAGAAAGAAAAGAAAGAAAGAAAGAAAGAAAGAAAGAGAGAATTTGCTGTCTGTGCAAATAAATGGGTTCTCCCAACCTGTCCACAGGTTCAGGGAGCTCCAGGAAGCAGCAAACCATGGGATTTCTCTTTCATTGCAGAGTGGCTGAGCCTGAAGGGTTTGATCAATGCCATATTGCTTTCCAATGCTTTACAATTCTTTTAACATTCGAAAAGCCAGAAATGATGTGCAAGGTATTCTGTGCCCACCTTTTACCAGCATCCCTCCTGTCAGCTCCTGGCCACGAGCCAAGCCAGGCCTGCCTGGGTGTCTCAGAAATGCAAAGTCACTGGATCACCAGTGAGAAAGAAAACCTCAGGAAGGCAGGACTAAAATAATTTGTAAAGCTTAAAAAATGCTAAAAAACCATTAAAAACATATGTTTTTTTAACATAAAACGTGTTAAAAGAACGTTCCCCGAGTTTCTCCACACGCTGCTGGGTTTGGTGTGGCTGGGGACACACTAAATGAGTGTGTCCCTCTGGAAATTCTCCCCTGAGCTCACTTACTTCTGGGCTCCCGAGGTCCATCCACCGTGATCTTGATGGCTCTGTGGTAGGTGGCCACCTGGGGAGGATTGGTGAAGACTGTGATGGTCAGAGTGAAGCTTTTCCCTGCAACAGGAGAGAAAGAAAATGTGACTGAGCGAAAAAAAAAACCCCAAAAAAACCCCAAACAACAAAAACAATGCCCTGAGCAAGTGCTGAGAAAAGCAAACTCCTCGTTTCTGGTAGAGCTCGAACACCCTGCAAGGCACTAAAAGGTTTTTCTGGGGTGTAGAAATCCTGGATTCATTCCCCTCCGTGGCAGCAGCTCAAAGCTTTCGCGGAAAACAAAATTAATTTCTATTTAAATCATCGACGCTCTGTTTGTATTAAAAAAAAAAAAAAAGGAGGTTACCCTTAAGAGTCAGGGTTTATCTGATGTTCCTGACTCTGGGCTGTTATCTGTGCTCTCTCCAAAGGGAGGTTGGGAAATCGTGGCTGTCTTCTTTTCCAAAACTGCCACGGGAATTGGAGCAGCAGCACTTGTTAAAATGAAAGAGAAGTGGGTGCTCAGCCCCCCCAGGCAGCTGTAAAATCCCAAACTCCGTGCCTGAGGCCAGCACAGGAGATCAATTCCGCCCTGTGCAGCAGAACCCTCTGAAAATCATCTGCTGCTGCAAGGCCAGGAAAGAAAGAAATGGAAATAATAATAATAATAATAATAATAATAATAATAATAATAATAACCAAAAAAAACCCCAAAAAAACCCAACCAAAAAAAAAAAAAACCCAAAAAAACCCACAACAAAAAAAAAAAAAACCCACCACCACCATAACAACCAAAAAAAAAAAAACAAACTAAAAAAAAACTAAAAAAAAAAACAAAACAAAACAAACCCCCAACCAACCAAAAAAACCCACAACCCCCCCAAAAAACCACAACAAAAAAAATAACCACCACCACCACAACAACAAAAAAAAAAACAACAAAAAAAAACCCACCAAAACAAAAAAAAAAAAAAAAAATACCCAACCAAACAAACCCTACAGCTCGTCCACAGAGAAGTAAAACATTTTATGAAGCCACAGCAGAGGGTCAGGCTCAGTTTTTCTATTATTCAGCAAGAAAAACTGCGAGGGCCTTTTCCAGGCTGTTCTGTGCATGGCATGGCTCCGTTTTGGGAAAAGCTCTGCCACCCCTGGATTTACTGCTGGCAGTTTTTGCCAGAACAAAAGCAACATTCTGCATCTTTGCTGAGACCTCAGAGGATGGTGCTGGCCTTGGCAGCAGGGAAAACATTGCCTGGCATCAGCTTCAGCATCAGAGGACTGAGAGACTGACAGGAATCTCTGTCATCAGCCAGAGACATCAGGGGACATCAGTGGGATAACCAGGAATTGTTGGGAGAAAATTGAGAATTCTTCCTCCCTCTCCCTCGTTTTTACCACCTGGCTCCAGCCCCAGTGTGGAATTTCTTCCCTTCCACCCCTTTTTACTGTTTGCTTCTATATCTCTATAGTTATCTATAGTTATCTCTATAAATGAGGCTAAATTGAAATAAAAATTGAAATGGAAATATTCGTGGCAATTGCATCCTGCCCTTCACTCAGCCCCCAGAAATTCTCTGCAGACACTGCAAACCCTGCTCCTGGAAATTGTCCTCATCCCACCCCTGGGAATTCGGGGCTCAGCCTCCCCACCCTGAGGATGAGGAGCTGTGGGAGGTGAAGAGCCTTGGCCAGGATCTCTCAGAGATGGGGAAACTTTGGCTGCTGCAGCTAAACCAGAATTTAAACCAACCCAGTGTCCTCCCACATCCACATCCTGGCTAAAGAAACAATCCAGGAGATGGGTGGGATTGTAAATGTCACTTCACATCCCTCTCCCGGGGCATTTGGTGCTGCATCCACCCCAAATGAGGATGGCTGAGCTCCTGACATCCTTTAAATGCAGATTTTCGTGATAAAGCTTTACAGCTTTGTGCATCTTTCCCTGTCGGGGCAACAGGAGAGGCATCAGGAGCAAAGTTTGATCAATTCCCTCCTAAAAAGATTTATCACTTATCAAGGAGGCACCTGGAGATCACAGAATCACAAATTATTCTGTGTTGGGACACACAGGGATCCCCAAATCCAGCTCTCAGGGGAACAGGGATTTTCCTTCTTTCCAAAATATGATTCCCTGTGTCACTAAATGGAACACCTAAACCACTAAAACAGGCAGAGAATGTAAAAATATACTTCATTTCCTGGACTAATCTGCAGTATTTTCATCTTACTCCCAATTTGGGATGTTTTTGTGACAACTGCTGTGCTATAACACATAATCAATATAATTCAGAGAAACTTCTGGGGAAGTTTCTATGTAGAAAATAAAAGCAGGAGAAAGCCCAAACGACAACAGTGAAATGCAGTAAAACGTGGCCATAATTCCACTCTCTAAAACCAGAATAAAGAAGAAGAGGGAGAAAATTTAAATTTTAAAAATTTAAAAGTATACTTCATTTACTGGACTAATCTGCAATATTTCCATCTGACTTGCAGTTTTGACACCTGCTGCTCTGCTAGAACACATAATCCATTGATTTCTTTAGAAAGATCTGGAGAAGTTCCTACACTGAAAATACGTGCAGGAGAAACCTGAAGCACAACAGTGAAATGCAGTAAAATGTGGCCAAAATTCAGTCTCTAAAACGAGAATAAAGAAGAAGAGAGAGAAACCCACAGGGATAATGGCCTGGACAGGGATTTTCCTTCTTTTCAAAACAGAATTCCCTGTATCCTTAAATAAAATGTCACTAAAACAGAGAGAGAATTTAAAAATGTAGTCCAATTACTGGACTAATCTGCAATATTTCCTTCTGACTTCCCATTTTGACACCTGCTGCTCTGCTAGAACACATAACCCATTTATTTCTTTAGAAAGATCTGGAGAAGGTTTTACATGGAAAATAAAAGCAGGAGAAACTCCAGACAACAACAATGAAATGCAGTAAAAATGTGACCATAATTCCACTCTCTAAAACCAGAATAAAGAAGAAGAGGGAGAAAATTTAAATTTTAAAAATTTAAAAGTATACTTCATTTACTGGACTAATATGCAATATTTCCATCTGACTTCCAGTTTTTGGTTGATTTTTTTGTCAACTGCTCTGCCAGAACGTGGTGTCAATTCATTTCTTTAGAAGGCTCTGGAGGAGTTTTTACACAGAAAATAAATGGAGGAGAAACTCCCACAACATATAGCAAACCATGGCCCTGATTCCAGCCTCTAAAACCAGAATAAAGAAGAAGAGGGAGAAAATTTAAATTTTAAAAATTTAAAAATATACTTCATTTACTGGATTAATTTGCAGTATTTCCATCTGACTTCTAATTTTTGGTTGGGAGTTTGTTTTTTTTTTTTGTCAACTGCCCTGCTAGAATGCAGTGTCAATTCATTCTTTAGAAGGCTCTGGAGGAGTTTCTACACAGAAAATAAATGCAGGACAAACCCCAACAACAATGTAGCAAACCATGGCCCTGATTCCATCCTCTAAAACCAGAATAAAGAAGAAGAGGGAGCTGATTTATTTTTTTTTATTATTGTTTTTTCCCCAGAACAGACTCGAGTGAGGCAGTGACACGAGCTGTGACACTTGGGTTGCTCCTTGTTGCTCGTGAACCACATCCTGCTTAACCACAGCCCCCAAAACCATGAACCTGAGTGTCCCTCACCGACAATTCCCCCTCCTTTTTATCCCCTGCTCCTTCTGCCCCGTCTCCATCCAGATTAAAAGGTTTTATGGCTCCTGAATTATTCACCCTTTTTATGGGGCTGGTTAACCAAAGGTTGGGTTGGAGAGGTTGGGAGGGAAGTGTGGAGTTTATGGGCATTGTTTTGGGGTGGCAGCAGGGCCTGAAACACCCCCTGGGTTTTATGTGGGGTGATTTTATTTCTAGAAACGCTGGCACGATGCCCCCAGAGTGTCTGCACAGACAGACTGCCCAAATCTGAGCCAGGCAGAGGACCTGACCTCGCTGGGGACTGGAAACAGGCATTAAACAGCCCCAAAAAGTCATCCCGAAACTCTGGCCTTGTTTGGATGCCTCCAAAAGTCACCCTGAAAGGGTCACAGCAGCCACAGCAAAGCAGCAGCCTGAGCCAACACCAAAATCCAGGAGCCTCTGGGTTCAACATTCCCGTAAATCGATGGAAAACCCACCCAGAAATCAGCCCAGGGATGGAAGTCAATCGTTCTGGGGTTATCCTGGGAGACTTTGGTGAGGATGAAAGGGGGTTTGGGGTGCAAGAGCCTCCTCTTTTAGAAAAGATTAGATGTGGCACTTGGTGCCATGGTTTAGTTGGGGTTAGGGTTGGGTTGGACTTGATGATCTCAGAGGTCTCTTCCAACCTAATGATTCTGATTCTGGTTCTGGTTCTTCTTCTGGTTCTGATTCTGATTCTCATTCTCATTCTGATTCAGATTTTGATTCAGATTCTAATTCTGATTCTGGTTCAGATTCAGATTCAGATTCAGATTCAGACCCCGTTTCTCTCTAGGACTGTCCCTGGTGGTTCCTAATTCTGATGAGCACCAGGATGAAATCCTGCAGAGCTGGGACAGGCCTCTGCCTTTGGAAACCCTTCCCATGGACATCAAGGTCTCAAATTGTGTGAGGGCACAGCTCAGGATTCACTGCTCCCATCAGCCCTTCCCTCCCAGGCAGGGTGGGAAAAATCTCTTGGGAATGTTGGTTGTTGCAGGAGGTGTCAGGTCAGAACCTTCCCAGGAAAAGCAACAGGAAACAGGAGCTGGAATCCTGGCTGAGTTTGGAAATCCTGGGATCCTGACTGAGTTTGGAAATCTTGGAACCCTGGCTGAGTTTGGAAATCCTAGAATCCTAGCTGAGTTTGGAAATCTTGGAACCCTGGATGAGTTTGGAAATCCTGGAACCCTGGCTGAGTTTGGAAATCCTGGAACCCTGACTAAGTTTGGAAATGTGATCTGGACGCTGTTGTGGGGTTTTGTAGAGACTGGAATCCAAAAGTGCCTTCAAGTGTCAGCTGAAGTCGTGGAATTCCAGAATCCCTGAGGCTGGAAAAGCCTCTCAGGGAGTCCCAGTGCCCACCTTGTCCCCAGCCCAGAGCTCTGAGTGCCACCTCCAGGGACGGGAACTCCACCACCTCAGACGGATCCTGAGTTGTCCCCACATTTATGGGATTGCTCAGGACGTCCCCTGAGATTTGGGCAGGACTGAGAGAACTCCAGAAAGTTCAGGGTTCAAGAGGGAACGGCCTCAGGCTGGCCCAGGGGAGGCTCAGCTCGGCCAGCAGCAGGAATTTCCCCATGGAAAGGGTGCTCAGGCCTTGGCACTGCCCAGGGAGCTTTGGAGTGCCCATCCCTGCAGGTGTCCCCTGGAGGTGGCACTCAGAGCTCTGCGCTGGGGACAAGGTGGGCACAGCTGGCCTGGGAGGGCTTTTCCAGCCTCAGAAATCCTAGAATTCTGTGATATTGTCCCTTCAACCCAGGCAATTCCACAATTCCACCATCACTCTCCAAGATCAAAGCCTCTGCCTGTGCCCTGCCCTGAAATCCAGGGATTTGAAGCCCCCATTCCATGGAGAGGCTGGAGCAGAACCAGCTCCTCTTCAGGAGCTCCTCAGTGGCCTCCTGAGGGACCTCAGTATCTCCTGAGGGATCTAAGTGTCACCTGAGGGATCTCAGTGGTCTCCTGAGGGACCTCAGTGGTCTCCTGCAGTACCTCAGTGGTCTCCTGAGGGATCTCAGTGGTCTCCTGAGGGACCTCAGTGGTCTCCTGCAGGACCTCAGTGTCTCCTGGGGGATCTCAGTGGTCTCCTGAGGGGACCTCAGTGGTCTCCTGCAGGATCTCAGCATCTCCTGAGGGACCTCAGTGGTCTCCTGCAGGACCTCAGTGTCTCCTGGGGGATCTCAGTAGTCTCCTGAGGGACCTCAGTGTCTCCTGCAGGATCTCAGTGGTCTCCTGCAGTACCTCAGTGGTCTCCTGCAGGACCTCAGTGGTCTCCTGCAGGACCTCAGTGGTCTCCTGAGGAATCTCAGTATCTCCTGAGGGACCTCAGTGGTCTCCTGCAGGATCTCAGCATCTCCTGAGGGACCTCAGTGTCTCCTGAGGAATCTCAGTATCTCCTGAGGGATCTCAGTGGTCTCCAGGACTGCCCTGAGGAGCTCTAGAGGGAGCAAGAGGCTCTTGAACTGCAGCCCCTGGGAATGTCAGAGAGGAACGGAGGGGAAAACAGGGATCCTGGGTGACACCAGGATCACATGAAGCTCCTGTGTCCTGCCTGAGTCATCCCCGAGTGGTGTCACCGTCAGCTGGGGCTGCAGGGGGGAGGAACAATTCCAATAAAAGTGTTTTCACGGGCAGAGGGAAAAGGGAGGGAGGAAGTGGTTGGGAAAAGGAGCCACAACTCGAACTTCTGGCTTCATTTTGGTCCTTTGGAAAAGCCATTCATGGATAAAAGGTTATCCCAGTGGGAACAGGAAGAAAAAATGGAGTGAAACCTGAAATTTGGCTGTGGAGGGGGGAGAAAAAAGCAAAGAGATGAGGTTGGTGTAATAATTGCTTTTTATGGGGTTTGTGCCATTACAGTTGGTTTGGTTGTTGGGGTTTTGTTTGGTTTCTTTTTTTCCTTCTTCTTTAAAAAAATAAATTGTTACAGTGAATTATTAAATAAAAAGAAGAGGGAGGGGAAATAAAAAAAGAAGGAAAGAGGCCAAGAATGTCTGTGCTGACAGGGACAAAAAGGTATAAATGGCCAACTCTGAAATGTAAGGCCCAAATGCAACTCAAATGACATTACAGACCTTTCTGTTCTATTAAGGAGAGAATTCCATGTTTCTATTAAGGAGAGAATTCCGTGTTCTAGGCAGAAAGGGGATGATTTTATTTTGGAGGGGTTTTTTATATCCAGCCTCTACCTTTTAGCCCCTTTGCACTGACATTAAACCACATTAAATGCTCGATTTCCCCCATTTTCCTGCCTCCTCACAGCATCTCCCTGCCTCTCTGCCCAAGCCAGGATTTAAACATCTCCAGGATGCCATCCCCACGTTCCATATCCAAAAATCTGACTAATTTGGGCTGGTTCTTATCTCTGAGCCCTCCAGTAAGTTGAGAAGGGCTGAAATCACTTCATGAACTGACAGCTGCTCATCCCAGTTTCTGCAGGTGTTCAAAAAACCTGCACCAGGCAAAATTCTGTGCTCAGGTGGGGGCTTTTTTTATTTTTATTTTATTTTTTGTTTTCTGCAGCCACCCATCGAGGGTTTGGCACAGAAGCAAATTTTGCCTCTTGTGTTTGGTCTGGTGCTGTTTCAAAAACAAAAAAATAAAATAAAATAAAATAAAATAAAATAAAATAAAATAAAATACATAAAGCTGCAGCTGGAGCAAAGGGCATCAAGGAAAGAAAAAAAAAAAAAAAAAAAAGAAAAAAGAGCACCTGATTTGTTTACCGGCAGCACCACAGATGCCACTGGATTTAAATATGAAATAAAGCTGTTATTCACCTCAGCTCTACACGGTTTCTAAATTGTCACCAACGGTCCAAACACCCAAATGAGGGTGGTGACCTGAAAAAAAAAAAACAAATGCACCAGGGAGAACTTTGAGCTTTCCTCCAGGGCCTGAAGGAGCTCCAAAACAGACTTGGGACACGAGCTGGAGGAGCAGGAATGGTCTGAGGTGGAGGAGAGTGGGGATAGATGGGATTTTGGGGAAGAATTCCTCTCTGTGAGACTGGAGTGGCCCTGGCAGAGAAAACACAGAAAAATTGTGGCTGTCCCACCCCTGGAAGTGGGACAGTGGAAAATATCCCTCCTTATGGATGATTTTTAAGGTCTCTCCCAACCCAAACCATTCCATCATTCCAAGATCTGCCCCTGAGGATCAGAAACGGGAGGAAACGGAGCTGGTCCTGGATTTTTATGGATTTTTGATTTTTTTTCTCAGCTTTAAGCACGTGTCCAACTGGAAATTTGGGAGCTACACCCCCTTCTGCTACATCTCCTGCCAAAGCAGCCTGCCTGGGATAAAGCCGACCTTGGGAACATTCCTCAGTGCAGGAAGTTTGCACAGCAGCTCTTTACCCAGAATTAAATCTCCAGAGCTCAGAATCAATCCATGGCTTGTCCTGAATTTCCACGGGGCCAAAAGGGCTCCTGGTGCAAACTGCAACCCCCAGAAATACTGCATTGGGTTGTTTTTTAAATAAAAGTGGAAAAGCACCTTTATTTGACATGTTTGGTGCTGGTTTTTTCCTTTTCCTTTCCTCCCCAGCTCCCAAAACCTGAGTTTTTTTGGTAATAAGGGTGGGAAAAACCAGCTCGTTCCTGCAGGGATGTGATTGATCCTGGCTTTTCCCTTTTCCTTTCCTCCCCAGCTCCCAAATCTTGATTTATTTGGTTTTTTCCCCACAATATTTGTGGGAAAGCAACTCATTCCTGCAGGGACGTGGTTGATCCCGGATTTTCCTTTTTCCTTTCCTCCGCAGCTCCCAAATCCTGAGGTTTTTTTAATGAAATAAGGTTGAAAAAGCTGCAAGAACGTGGCTGGTCCTGGCCTTTCCCTTCTCCTTTCCCTTCTCCTTTCTTTTCCAGCACCGAAATACTGATTTTATTTTATTTTATTTTATTTTATTCTATTCACAATATTAGTGGAAAAGCAGCTCATTCCTGCAGGGACATGGTTGATCCTGGATTTTCCTTTTTCCTTTCCTCCCCAGCTCCCAAATCCTGATTTTTTTAATGAAATAAGTTTGAAAAAGCTGCAAAAACATGACTGGTCCTGGCCTTCCCCTTCTCCTTTCCTTTCCAGCACTGAAATACTGATTTTATTTTATTTTATTTTATTTTATTCACAATATTTGTGGGAAAGCAGCTCATTCCTGCAGGGACATGGTTGATCCCGTATTTTCTCTTTTCCTTTCCTCCCCAGCTCCCTGCAGCACTCCAGCCATGCCCCTCACACTCTTTTCCTCCCTTTTCCCCACTTTTTTTTTCCTGGCTAACAATTCTAAATCTGGGCAGGAAAAGCTGCTGTGAGATTCCCAGAGCAGGCAGGGAGACTGTCAGAAGGTTCATGTCTCGAGGTGGAATCCCTTCCAAATTATTTTGGTGAAGCCCAAATAACAGTGCTCAGCCAAAACACACCAATTATTTGGGCGCTCTGAACACAAGAATTCCATTGAGCAACCCCAATGACATCGCTGAGATCAAGTAATAGAGACATTGTCAAGTTTTTTACCTCCTGTGGGTGATCAGGGAAGTCCCTGTCGCTCTTGGATGAGATTTTCCCTGATCATTTGTTTCTTTTTGGAAGTCAAAAAAACACCATCCTGAGCTGCAGGCAATGAAATACTGCCCCAGGCAGATGTGGAAGCTGCTGCTGCTGCTCTCAAATCAGGATTACTCAAGCTCTGAGTTTTGCTGCCAGCTGGGATCTCAATTCCTTAGAGGAGAAGAGAAAAGATTCCCCCCAAAAAAATAAAAATAAAAAAAAAAAGCTTGGGAGATGCTGCAGGTTCCATGAAAAGAGAAAAAAAAAATCAGCCCAAACAAGAGGCTGGGGCTGCTACTTGGGACAGCAAGAGCCTGAATCAGGGGAGGATAAAACTCCTCAGAGGAGTTTCAGGTGGATCCCAGGACACTAAAACAGCACAAATATCTTGGATAACTTCCCTGGAGAGCTCTGGGGCTGCTCCCTGAAATCTCAGCTGCCTCAAGGCAGCTTCTAAAGGAGGGAGCTTCTAAAGTCACTTTCTCCCATTTTTTTCCTCGTGGTCCCAACAATCCAACCCCTTTCCTCAGAGAACCATCCTCCTGATGGGATGAACCCCCCCAGAGTGGCAGAAATGTGTCAGAGCAGATTTAAAACCACATTTCTGCTCCACTGCTGCTTTTTGTCCCTTTAAAACAAAGCAGAATCCTCTCCCTTGCACAAAAGGTTGGGGAACGTTGCGAGGGTGGGACTGAGCTCACCAAAACAGCCACGATTTTTCTGTCTGTGAAAGGTTTTTGGTTTTTCTCTTTTTTTTTGGAGGGGAGGGGACAGATGTTTACGCTCAAATGTGACAATTTGTGTGCAGCCAGTTTCACTTCTGCCCTGCTGAGGGGTTTCACTTCCCCCAGGGCTCTGGTGGTGACACCATCCCATGCTGATCCCTGACTGGGGTGGAAAAGGGCAGCCTGGTGGCACCTGATGGACCTCCTGTCCCCTCCAGCAGCTCGGGTTGGATGGGAATTCCTTGGAAAAGTTGGTGGCTGGGGTGTAAAACAGGAGTCTCAGCTGGGCTCCTGCTCTCCCTCCCTCACGCTGCTGCTCCTGCCACCTTGGTGTGCTTCTCCCTGGGAATGTGCTTGGGCAGAGATGCTCCAAAAGCAAAATTTTTTGGTGTTTGGAAAATATGTGGCATCTCAGCTGCAAGGGCAGGAAATGGTCATGGCCATTGATCAGGAAGGAGAAAATGACTGAGAGACTGGGAGAGGAGAGAAATAAAAGAGGTGGGAAAACAGAGGAGGCTCTGAGGACAAGGTGCCCCTACAACAGAATCCCAGAATGGTTTGGGCTGGAAGGGACATTAAAAACCATCTCAGTGCCTCCCCTGCCATGGCAGGGACACCTCCCACTGTCCCAGGCTGCTCCATCCCCAATGTCCAACCTGGCCTTGGGCACTGCCAGGGATCCAGGGGCAGCCACAGCAAATCTGGGAATTCCAGCCCAACCTCTCCCAAGGAAAAATCCCTACCCAAGATCCCATCTAAACGTATCACTTTTTCAGTGTGAAGCCATTCCCTGTGTCCTGTCCCTGCAGCCCTTGGGAATTGTCTCTCTCCAGGTTTCCTGGGGCTCCTTCAGGCCCTGCAAGGCCACCCTGAGCTCAGCCCAAAGCTTCTCCTGTCCAGGCTGAACAATCCCAGCTGTGGCAGCCTTTCCTCCCAGCAGAGCTGCTCCAGCCCTCTGCTCATCCTGGAGCCTCCTCTGGGCTCTCTGCAGCAGCTCCACGTCCTCCCTGGGCTGGGAATTCCAGGGCTGGGGCAGCTCTGCAGGTGGCTCTCACCTGAGGGGGCACAGGGACACAAAAGCCACCCAAGGGTGACACCCAGGAGGTGATAAATTCACGAGTCACCTCTGCCAATTGCAGCAACCCCCAGGAATTCCCTGTGTGCTGCTGGCCAGTTCCAGAGTGGGACTCTTTGGAGCTGTGGCAGGAATTCAGCTGCCAGGAGCATCATTTGTGTCTCAGCACCCTGAGGTCCTGTGGGAATCCCAGGGTTTGGGTTTTGTGGATGCGGTTTTGGGTTTTGTGGATGTGTCTGTGCACCAGATTTACACCAACCTCTGCTGGATTGGGTGGGTTTTATTCTCAAAAACAACCCCAGGGACCTGCTGCAGCCGAAATTTTTGGGGGGGTGAGATGCTGCCTGAGGCTTTAAGCCTGCAGCTCAGGTTTCCAAAACGGGTTAAAAGCATTCAATCCATGGAGTGGGGTGTGAGGGAGGGAAGATATTTTAATGGAAAAGCCGAACAGCCTCTACCTGGAAGCGGAGCTGCTGCAATAACCACCATAAAATTCCCAGGAACTTGGGTGGGGACAATAATTACAGGCCAGCAGCAATGAAGGGCTTGGGGTGCCTGGCCCCTGCACAAGTGGCAGCACGAGGAGATCTCAGCCCTTAGAAACAGGAATTATTATTAAAAATATCTGAAGGCTTAAAATAGAGATGCTCAATCGCCACGAACGTAATTTTTGAACACGCATTTCATTAATTAAATGATTCATTTAAAAGTTATTAGTTTAAAATTTTTTTTTTCATTTAAAAAATTCATTTAAAATTTTATTTTTCTTTCCCCCAGAAATGGCTCTAATGGAAATTTCTAATCTTCTAGATATCGAGAATCTAGATTTTAGATTTTCTAATTCTTAATCATGAGAAGCATCATATGATCTAAATCATAGAAGCATCATTAGAAAATTCTAGGTTATTTAAAATCTAGATAATTAGGATCTAAATTTAGAATCTGAATAAATGAAATCGAAATAATTCTAGATTATTTAGAATTTTCTAGTTGTGCTTCTAGGCATGGGCTCCCCAAAACCCAAATCTTTGCTTCCAAGCTGGGATCTAAATATCAGGGAATTTTGATTTTTTTTTTTTCTTTTTCTTTTTCCTAAGTGTAAAATCATTTTTTTTTGTTTGAAGTAATGTGCTCATCTAGAGCAGAGCTTGGGGCTGTTTGTGGAGTGCTCAGAAATGACCTGAGCTCCACAAAGTGCCTCCAGCTCTGCCCACAGACTGTCCTGGGTGCTGTGTCACTGCTGAGGAGTCCAGGGAAAGGGGAAAAAAAACAGGATGAGCAGATGGAAAGGACCAGCTCAGGATGAAACGGCCCCAGTGCAAAGCTTCTCCCACCTTCTCCCAAAAAATGCCTGGGCATCCTTAAGCCTAATGATAGCCCTGAGCACAGCTATAATTTCAGACCATTCATCAGCTTTTTTTTAAATTTTTTTTGAGGTAGAAATTATCCCCCAGACTTTATGGGGATGACAGAGACATGGAAAAGGTTAAGGCCCAGCTTCACGAGCGGGTTTATCCATCTGAAGTGGGATTAAGTCCAAAATTCCACCTCTGACCTCTCCCCTTCCCCCAAATCCAGGGGGATTTCTGATGGGGCTTCTCCTGAAAAACACTCCCAAGGTTTTTTGGGGTTTTTTTTTTTTGTGGGTGGCCTCAAGCTCAGGACCTCAGAGGGGTCACTTGGCGTTGACCTGCAGCCTCTGTCCCCTCCCTGTGGTTTGGGAGCTTCTCCAAGGAATGGAGAGAGACAATTCCCGAGGGATGGAGGGACAGGACACAGGGAATGGCTTCAAAGTTGGATTTGATTGGAGAATTGGGAATCAGGAATTGTTCCCTGGCAGGGTGAATTCCCAGATTTGCCGTGGCTGCCCCTGGATCCCTGGCAGTGCCCAAGGCCAGGTTGGACATTGGGCTTGGAGCACCTGGGACAGTGGGAGGTGTCCCTGGGACAGTGGGAGGTGTCCCTGAACATCCAGGAATAGCACTGGGATGATCCTTAAATTCCCTCCCAACCCAAACCATCCTGGGATTCTCTGGCTGCTTTTCTGCTTGAACCTGTGGGTTCTTCTCCCCTCCAAGCACTTTTCCCATCCTTGGCCTGATCCTCAGAGCAGGCAAACTTCGTGCCACGGCTCTTGTGGTTTTGGGCACATCCCATTCCGAGGCACATTCATGGCTCGGTGCATTGTCCTGGGAATCTGGAAAAATCCCTTGGAGACCTGGATTTTGCCTCAGTCCCTCTCCCTTCTGCAGTGCCAGGAAAGGGGGAATGGTTCAGCCTGGACAGGAGAAGCTTTGGGCTGAGCTCAGGGTGGTCTTGCAGGGCCTGAAGGAGCCCCAGGAAACCTGGAGAGAGACAATTCCCAAGGGCTGCAGGGACAGGACACAGGGAATGGCTTCCCAGTGCCAGAGGGCAGGGCTGGATGGGATCTGGGGCAGGAATTGTTCCCTGGCAGGGTGGGGATGTGCTGGGCTGGAATTCCCAGATTTGCTGTGGCTGTCCCTGGATCCCTGGCAGTGCCCAAGGAAACCTGGACACAGTTCTGGGCAACCTGGGATAGGGAATAATGTCCCTGCCTGTGACAGGGGGGGTGGAACGAGTTGATTTTTACAGTCCCTTCCTTCCCAGCCCATTCCATGATTGCACAGCACAGGACTGGGAACAAACCCTCTCCGTGCCCTGAAGGAGCACTGGTGACCCCTGGGCACAGCTGCAGGCCCCAAGGAGCAGGAGAGGTGGGGAAGGATTCCCTGGAAGAGCGAGGAGGAAAGGCAAAGAACATTCCCATCGCCATTGGGGCCATCCCAGCAGTGAGGAATTTCTCCTGAAGCTGATCAATCCCAGCCTGGCCACTCCTCCAGAGGCTCTCTGAGCACTTCAGCTGCCCTGGGATTGTGTCCTCGGATCTGATGTGCTTGGAGCAAGGATTCTCCGTGCTGTCATCCCACTAATGCAGCTCCCACGGATCCCAGAGCTTGGAAAAGCCCCGGGGTCACTCCATGGATAACCCAAGGAAGCGGAAAATGAAAATTCTCCCGTTACCAACCTGCAAACTGCCAACTTCCAGCTCTGTGCCCTCAGAGGTGGACAATGCTCTGTGCACAGAGCCCAGCCTGTGGAAAACCTGTGGCTTTGCCAAAGCTTTTCCCTTCAGTTCTTCCTGAAATTTCAGGGAGTTGATGTGGACACAGAGCTCCAAACACCGCCCTGATGGCACTGAGACACCCAGAACCTCCTTCCTCCCTTACACAGGTTCAGGGGGAAAAGCCAACAGGAATTTAGGATCCTGTTCCTCACATCCCTTTTTCTCTGAATCCCAAACCTGCCCTGGTGCTAAAGGTTTGCACGGAATTCCCACCCTGTGCCCAGGAATATCATCCAGAGAGGGAAGAAAGGGGAAAAAGATAAAGGGAAAAATTATTTTGGAAAGGCTGAGAAAACTCTGTAGAAATAATATGGTGGGAAAAATATTGGGGAGCAGGATGGAGGCAAAAAAAATGGGAGAGACGCAGCATTAAGATTATAAAAAAAAAATTTAAAAGTCTATTTTTAATATTTTTTTTCCTCCTTCTAAAGGGGTTTTGGAAGGGAACAGAGACTGTTTGAGCCGGATGAGGGTTTATGCACATGACTGTGCTGGAAAAGGCTCTCTTGACAGTGATTGTGAGGCACTGATTTGCAGCATCCTCACTCCTGCTCCAGTTCTCTGGCCAGCCCAAAGCCTAATTTATCTCCCAGCAGGATTTTATTTTGGTGACAAAATAGCTGCTCTTATTGGAGTTGGGCTGTGGGGACACAGATGCCCACAAAAATCAGTGTGTTTTGACCAGAACTCCAGGAGTTCTGAAGGGTGGCACCAAAAAAAAAAAAAAAAACCCAAAACAAACCAACACAACCAAACAGTAGAATTAAAAACAAAATTGAAAACATAAAATATATAAAGCCAATAAGAAAAAAAAAAAAAAAAAAAAAAGCCACAGGGCAAACAGCTCTCACGAAACTATGTAACCTTTTCATCTAGAGAGGTACTTTGTTTTCCCTAAACAACCTTCTGGGAAGCCCTTTTATCAGAGCAAAAAAAGAAAAAACCAAAAAAAAAACTTGGGAAAATGCTCCCAGGGTGGCGTCTGCCTCATCCTCGCCACTGCAAAAAATGTCCAAGCCGAGCTGTGCAGAACCAAAAAATAGATTTATTGTGATTGGACTGAGGGCAGTGGTTCAGCACTTGGCATGGCCACTGTTTACAGCAGGAACGCTCCCGGAGACAGGAAGTTCTCCGAGCCCTCTGCCATTATTTTTCTCCTGTTGACGCGTTCGGAGCGGGAGTTTATTCGCCCTGATGAAATCTTTAGTGCCGTGGCAGAAAGATGGGATTTTTTTTTTTTTTTTTTGGGAGCTGGTAGAGCTGCTGCAGCCATGCTCAGTGTCATCCCAGGGGGTGGTTTTGGGGAGTCCAGCCCCTGGGAGGAGCAGCATCATCCATGGGGTTCATTCCACAATGGGAGATTTGCTGCTCGGAGCAAGCCCAAGACACCTCAGGCACTGGGAAAGGATTTCCCTTTCCCTTTCCCTTTCCCTTTCCCTTTCCCTTTCCCTTTCCTTTCCTTTCCTTTCCTTTCCTTTCCTTTCCTTTCCTTTCCTTTCCTTTCCTTTCCTTTCCTTTCCTTTCCTTTCCTTTCCTTTCCTTTCCTTTCCTTTCCTTTCCTTTCCTTTCCTTTCCTTTCCTTTCCTTTCCTTTCCTTTCCTTTCCTTTCCTTTCCTTTCCTTTCCTTTCTTCTGTTACTTCCCTGCCAAGGTTTCCATCCCTTTGGAGGGCTGAGTTTGCTGCTCAGCCTCATCCTACTGGATGAATTTTGGGAGTTCAACCCCTGTGAGGAGCAGCATCATCCGTGGTTTTGATTCCACATTCAGGAATTCACAAATTTGGCTGCTCAGAGCAAATGTGCCCACGGAACCCTGGGCACTGGGAGAGGCTTTTCCTCTCCCTTCTCCTGCCATTACATCCCTGCCAAGGGCCAGTCTCATCCCACAGGATGTTTTTTGGGAGTCCAGCACCTGTATGGAGCAGCATCATCTGTGGGTTTAATTCCACAATCAGGGATTTCTAAATCCAGCTACTGAGAGCAAGCCCAAGTCCTCTCAAGCACTGGGAAAGGATTTTCCCCTCTTCTTCTCCTGCCATATATCCCTGCTGAGGTCCCCAGCCCTGCTCAGCCTCATCCTACAAGATGTTTTTTGGGAGTCCAACACCTGCATGGGGCAGCATCATCCATGAGTTTAATTCCTTACTCAGAGATTCACAAATCCAGCTACTCAAAGGAAGCCAAAAGCACCTCCAGCACTGGGAAAGGATTTTCCCCTCTTCTGCTCCTATATCCGTGCTAAGGTTTCAATCCCTTCGCAGGGCTGGGTTTTCTGCTCAGCCTCATCCCACAGGATGATTTTTGGGAATCTAACCCATGTGAGGAGCAGCATCATGCATGGGGTTCATTCCACAATTGGAGATTTGCTGCTTGGAGCAAGCCCAAGGCACCTCAGGCACTGTGAAAGGATTTTCCTCTCCTTTCCTTTCCTCTTTCCATTACTTCCCTGCTAAGGTTTCCATCCCCTTGGAGGGCTGGGTTTGCTGCTCAGCCTCATCCCACAGGATATTTTATGGAAGCCCAAGCCCTGCATGGGGAAGCATCATCCATGGGGTTAATTCCTCAATCAGGGATTCCTAAATCCAGCTACTCAGAGCAAGCCCAAGGCACCTCAGACACTGGGAAAGGCCTTTCCTCTCCTTTCCTCCTTCCATCACTTCCCTGCCAAGGTTTCCATCCTGGTGGAGGGCTGGGTTTGCTGCTCAGCCTCGCTGGGATTGCACAGAAATCTTGGCTCAAATTAGTGACGTAACCAAGTTGCCCTAAATCACTTCAAAATAAATTTCTCGCTCCTGGCCTCTGTTTTTTAGGGGGAAATTCACCGTTCAGAACAGAATAGAGGGAGAAGAGTTCTTGGAAAAAAGTCATGGAAGATGAGCTTCTAACACACACCGCTTCCTTTCACTGAGCTGTGAAATCATGGAATGATTTGGGATTGGAAAGAAAAATAAATATCATCCAATTCCCTGGGCAGGGACACCTTCCCCTAGCCCAGGTTGCTCCAGCCTGGCCTTGGACACTTCCAGGGATCCAGGTGCAGCCACAGCACCTCTGGAAAATCCATTCCAGCCCCTCCTCACCCTCACAGGGAAGAATTTCTTCCCAATATCCAAAGAAAATTCCCATTCCCTTGCGCTGGCTGTAGCATCCTTCAAATGCCACATCCTTATCAATCCAAACTCCAAATAAATGTATTATTTAAAACTCTATCAACTGAGGTTTTTTCCCAGTTGCTGATGGATTTTCTCCTGTTTTCATCCCATCTGGCAACACTCTGCTGGTTGTGACTCCAGGATCTGATCCCACGTCCCCTGCAGCATTCCAAAAGCTTGGAGCAGAACCTGGACGCCTGCTTAATACTGGTTTTACGACCCTGCTGAAGGGCAGCATCCTCTGTTTTGCACATACTTTCAGAATTTTGAGTGCATTTTGGTCAAAAAAATAAAATAAAATCAATTTCAACCAAGTGCTCAAATATCGCTGCCTGCAAAGAAGGAGCAAAATTCTGGCTTGGGAAGACCAATAAAAATAATTGGATTTGGAATCCCAGCCAGTAATTTTTTTGGAGTTTGAGTATTTTTGAGATTTTTGCCTTAGAGTGAATTTTTTTTTTGCTGGGAATGAGATCCAGAGGGAAGAGTCCTGACGGCAGAAATCGTGCCCGGTGAAATCTCTAATGTTCTACAAAGCTACTACACCTGTTTTGGCTCTCTGGATATTGAAAAACACCACAAAATTTACCCCAATTCCTCTAATCCTGAGGAAACATGGATTTAATTTTCCACCCTTTCCAAGGTGAAGGTTTTAAAACTCTCCTGGAGCTCCAGCTCTCAGGTTTAGATTGAGATCTCCTGCAGCAAGCCAAGACTCTTCTCCATTAGCTACTCTTAGGATAAGCCATTAATAATCATGTTCATCTGGAAAACATGTTTATTTGTTGGGATTTTTTGGAATCTTACATCCTCCAAGGAAGATAGGAGCTGGGATTAATGATTCCATGAGGAAAATATTTCACGTTCCCCAAGCCACGGAGCTTTTCCCTCTCCAACATAACTATTTATTTTTAATTTTAGCCAATAAACTTCTACGGTGTCAGGCTTTTTTTGCATCAGATCCATTTCATCAGAGTGACCTAAACCGGTTCTTTATCCACTAAAAAAATACAGGGATACGTTGCAGCAGGAGCAGTTGGAAGCTTGGAACGCTCACAAAACAGAGGGCGAAAAATCAAGATTAATTTTGTTTTAAGCAGGTAATCAGGCCAAGGGGAGCAGGGGGAGGCTGAGATTGGCTGGAGTTTTAAAAGGACATTTTTCTTCCCGAAATGACTCGGTGGGGCTCCCGAGCCAGACGGGCAGGTTTGCCCAGTAGCATTCTCCAACTGGGCTGAGGAATCGGAGCCTTGGATCCCGGCCAAATCCAATGGAAATCTCTTCGGTTGAGGGGAAAAAAATAAATAAAAAAAAAAAGCCAAATTGCTTTTACACCACATCTCCAGGTTTTGGGTGACCTGTGACGGTCTCGCTGCTATTTTTGGGTGGGAAGAAAATAAAATGTTTGGGGTTTTTAACTCTAAACAAGGCCAAGCAGCACTCGGGGCAAACTCTGAGCGTTGGGCACGGAACGAGGCTGAAACTTCGGCTGATATTTGGTGCCAGACATTGATGAGGGGAAATTGGCCCCCAGATCAGGAGGATTTGCTGTGACCCTCCCCAAACCAGGAGGAAATCATGGAAAATAATGTTCGATACAGGTTTGTCCTGCTGGATTTCATGGAAGACGTTGAAATTACTTACGAAGAGCGTCAAGAACGCGAATTTCCTGCTCGGAAGGGACAGAGCTGTGGCTGCTGAGGGGATTTTAATGAGGTTTTTATGATCACCACTCAAAACCACTCCTGATTCTCCATCAGGGATTTAAAAGGAGGATTTTAAATCCCCTGAGGGACACAAGGAGGAGCCTCCACCGTGGCCTGAACCAAGGTGAACTCCCAGCCCCTGCTCGCACAACGCCCCTGGCACCGCATTATCACCGGTGGCACTGAGCTGATCCCAGCTCAAATATTCCACGGCAAACAAAGTCGGGGCTCATTTTCCTGCAGCCGAGTATCAAAGGCAGCAGTGCCCTTTGAAGCAGCCACCTTCTGCTGCAGGCTTTGTGCGAAATGCCGCAGAACAGCAGCTCCCGAAAAATCCCGCACGAAGGCAAACAATCCCCGCCTTTGGAAAACAATCCCCTGGCGGAGGAGTAAACAAAAGCATCCATTAGTCACCGCCCCAAAGATGGGCAGGTGAGGATGTTGAACCTGACTAATAGCACGCAGCATTCCCAAATCCCTCCACTTAAAGGATCCTCGGCACCTGAGTTGGGATATCACAGCTGGAATTCCCGGGTTGTTGCCCATGAGCGGCTAAAGGAGCGGGGTAAGGGCTCCCTATTCCCAAGAAATAGGGCCTGCTTTGTCCCAGCTGCTGGATTTTGACCTTGAGGCTCCCCTCAGTTCCCTGTTATGATTTCCAGCCTCATTACCATGGCCAGGAACTGAACTACAGGTTTGTTTTTATGAGCTTCTCCAGCGCTCTGCCAGCTATTCATTTGAATCTTCTAAACAGTCAGCTCTGAATCATAATGCAAATTCCATTTACTGAAAAGGTGGTACCTTTAATATTCCAAATGACCACGTTTTAATGACTGATACTTTTAGACATTACAGCATCTCTCATGTTTTCAGTAAATGGATATAATTTGCTCTGCATTACCCTATTATTATTCCTCGCTGGCATTACAAGGCGACGTTCTCAGCTGCGGGTGTTTTCCATTTGAAGACGGCCCAAACAACACGATTTGCTGCCTCTGTACCCTCAGCTAAAAAACCCTGCAGGACCCAGGGGGAAAAAAAAAAAAAAAAAACAACTGGACGGGGGATTTTATTCCTAAAATGTGTTTAGGGCTCCGTCAGGGCCGCGCTTTCGCGGCGTTGTGACGGTGTTTGTGTTGGAAGGGTGTCCACGGGTGCTTTTCACTTCAAAGGAGAGGAAAGGCTGTTGTGTATAATCAGGAGAACTTCCTCGCTCTCCAGCCTGACACATCTCCCGTTTGGAATAAAAGCCACAAGTGGGTCAGCTCTGGGACTCTCCTGAAAATCAGGAACCCGTGTGTGGAACCAGGACACGGCTCGGGCGTCTCATGGGAACGGAGGGAGGGGAAGGGGCAGCAATTCCTGACTTCTGAGGGATGCCGGAGCACAAACTGCTCCTAAATGAGGCCTCCTGAAGTTCAGGAGGTGCTGCCCTGTCACTAAATTGTCCTGGAATTACGCTGGAATACCATCATGCCCCATTCCAATTTTAAAGACAAATTAAACAGAAGGAAAATACGTAATAAAGTAAACTACCTTGAGTCCACACTGGAGATGTGACGGATTTTCATCCCTGACCTTAAAAGAGAGAGACTTCCTCTCCCACAACTCGCTGGCTTCCCTTTGGGAGTTTGACTGAACCTCCCTGAATTCCCCTCACCATTCTGCTAGTTTATTTTAAGTGCTTCTCTTGGAATTGATGGGATTTAGGAGTAAGGGGTGAAGTTTTAAAGGGAATTCTGCTGATTTTTTTTTTTTTTTTGATGAAACTTTGTGCACCTGCCCACTCACGGGCCACACATCAGGTGCTCTTTGCAGCTTCCTAATATTTTTACGTAGTCCCACTCTAATCAACTTCAACTTTTATTTGTTATTTATGCTCCAAAAGCCTTTTTATTTCTGCCAGTAACTAATGGTTATGGCAGAGAGAAATCAGATTTTAAACCACTCAGTCCTGCCTGATTTCTCCTCTCTGTGTCACAGGAGACAACAACTACCGTGACTGTTGAATTTTGAAAGAAAAAAAGGTCAGAGAAAGAGCCTTCAGCAGGTCACAAACCTGTGAAATTTTTAGGTCTGTGTGGGAATTATTTGTATTTTTAGCCCTGACTCTTCCTGTTGCAAAAAGCAGTTTTTACAGAGAGCTCTGGGGAGCCCCGAGATGACCACAACCTGAAAATTCTCCCTTCAAACTGAAAATCTGCCACTTAAATCTCACCACAGATAATATTTCACTGCCTAAATCACCAAGGGCACCTGCCAGAGTCCAAATGTCACCCTCTGGGTGGCTTCTCACATTTTTTTTTTCCCCCAACGAGATTTCACCGTTTAAAAATCACGAGCGACGCAGAAACGCGGAAACGCGGGAACCCACCCAGCTCATCCCGTGGATGGAGCTGCTACATTTCCCAGTGGATAAAAAAATCCCCAACTCCACGTTCAAGGAGCAGGAGATGGAGCTGGAACATGCCCCTCTCATACCTCTGCCGCTCCTGCCCACGAAGCGCAGGTCGTTGAACCGCGCCACCTGGTTCTTCATGGCGGCCGTGGCGTTGCGCAGCTCCGCCGAGTAATTCTCGTCATTCCCGGCCATCACCGTCACCAGGGTCCCGTCGGGGACGTCCCCAAGGGCCACCACCTGCGACAGCAACAGCACAACCCTCAGTTTCTGTTAGGAAACCCCTCGTTGTTTCGTGGGAAGGTAAAACCCGGGGGGAAGAAAGCGGCAGTGAAAATCTGGGTGGGCCAAGGGGGTGTTGGAGGAGGTGGGAATCGTTCCCGGTTTGCTGGAATGGGAATCTTCTTCTTCCACCCAATGTTGTCCCCTTTGCTGTTCTCTAATCAAGGGATTTTTTTTTTTTTTTTTTTCCATTTTGCTGACAGAATCTGAGCTCTGAAATGATAAATTCCAAACGGCGGATTTGTTCCTGCCCTAAGATGTTTTCCCATCCGGATAAAAAAATTCCTCTCCCCAGTTCCTGGAGAACCAAAGGACTTCAGAGAGTGAATTTTAAAACCATCATTACATTTTTAAAACATCGTTATACCATAATTTATATTCTTTAAAATGCATCTTTTTTTTTTTTTTATTCTTCGTCATGAATTTCTACCGTTTTTAAACCAAATTTTTCCTAATGGTTGGACAGAAATTTTTCTTCCTTCGTGCACCTCGGAAACACCCAGCATGGCGTGAAATGAAAAATGCTCTGAGGTGAAAAATACAGAAAATGAGCTTTCCAAAATCTCTGTAATTGTCAATAAATAAATTCAAGTGGCGGCCCTCGATGGTTTGATTTATATCAGGAGCTCTTCACGGAACTGCCCAAGCAGAAATCCAGAGCAAGGCCGTGGAAAATCAGGCCTCATTTAAATGTTTAATCCCAATTTACTGAACAATTCCTTTTTTTTTTTTTCCTTCAGGAGCACAAAGCAAATAATTTTCAGACCTCACTCTCGAGCGGATGGATGGAAATCATGACCTGAGCTAAGGACTTTCCCCTTTTCCCAAAATATTTGTGCTCCTTGGTGCCAGAATACATCAAACTTTTAGGAACACAGGATTCACTGGGGTTTTTGGTGAGAAACACAAAGATTCCTGAACTTAAATATTCTGTTCACACTGGTTTAATGCTGAAAAACTTAATTTTTCTTGTATCTTTCTTGAATTCCCCGAACAAATTCGACCTGCTGGAATTCCATGGATGTCTGGGATCTCTCCTCGTGCCCTCTGACAAAAATCAGAGTTTGAATTACTTTGTCTGATTTTCTTCAGAGCCCACTGCTGTTCCCCCAATTCTACAGCGCTACCACCACCACAAAAAAAACCCAAAAAAACATGAAAAACAAACCCAGAGATAAAAAACCAGCTTGTTTTTAATTCCTCTTTTGCCCTCTGGAAGAGGAACCAGCCCTGCACTGCGTCCTCTGAGCTGCAGCTCGAGATTTTCCTTCCTCTTAACATTTTCTGACTTCACTCCAGGCAGTTACAATCGGCTGAAGTTCGTCACAGGCTGATTTTATTTCTCTTTTCTGCTCTGTTTGCTCTTTAAAAACAGGAGCAGCAGCTCCTTTACTTGATCCAGCCCTGATTTTGATTCCCCAGCCAAAGCCACCTCCCAAAATACGAGAGAATTCCCCATTTTCAGGTATTTCCCAGTTGTTTTTTTTTTTCTTCCACAGGAGGCTGAGCTTTTCACTTCTGTCCTCTCCCTTTTCTCACCCCTAACCCTGATTTTCACTTCCACATGCAAAGCTAAAATCTCTGGGTCAAAATTCCCTCTTTACATCTCGATTTCAACTTCCTCTTTCCCTGTTCCTCCCCGGCCCTGATTTTTTTTTTGGAGGGGTTTTTGTTCTCCTCTCTGTGCTGTAATTTGGGGGTTTTTTGGGGCCTACTCTCAGCTGGGCTTTTTGGATTTCCCTGATTTTGGCAGAAACGAGGCCCTGCTGGAAGAACACTGGAGCTTGGAAATCGTCACGAAATCCGCGATTCCGCGGCCAGTCCTTAAAAATTCCTGCAAAACCTTGATGCATCCACATCTAACAGAGGGAAAAGAGGGAAAAGGGGAAGCCAGGGCATTACCCTGCCATGCAAATATTGAATTTAAAGGGATTTATGCCAGGATTTTAAGCCTTCATAAAGTTTTTTTTCACAGATCCAGGGTCAGTTGTCTCTGACTAATTTAAAGCTTTCAAATCCCAACCTTGGTGATAAAAAAGGGGAAGAAAATCTGAAAAAAAAAAAACCACCCAAACCCGAGTCAAAAACTGACCCAGCCCAGAAAAGAAACCAGACTTGAAAGTCACAGACAATAGAAACAGAAATACAAATATTGACATTAGAAAAAAGACTAAACAGATAAGCTGGGACTTGTTACTGGAGTTATCAAGGACTTTGTTGTACTTTTTACCTCTAAAAATTTGTATTTCCAGAGGAGCGAGGAGAATGTCAGGCTTGCAGCGCTGTGGAGTATCTAAATTTACTTCTCCTGCACCAATTAATCCAAATTGGCCTCTTAAATAAAGATTTGGATCCTTAACAGCGTTTGGACAATGAATTTACACGGCGCCTTATTGGTTATTGTGAGTTATTTTTTAAAAGTCTTTGAGAATCACTCTTAAATTTAGGAGAAACCAGTGAAAATGGATCGTTTTGGTTTGAGATAATATCCCAATCCCGCAGATTTTTCTTAATGGATTTTGCTAAATGTGAGGAGAACACTCTCTGCCCACCTCTTTTTATTCCAACAATGAATAAAACCAACAAATACTCGACAAAACTCAGCGTTTTTAGTCAGGTGCAAACTAAAATATTGACAGCGGGGGGAATGATCTGAACTGATATTGGGGTTTTTTCCCCCTGGGCCAAACCATCTGAAAACTCCCCGATTTTGATGAAAACCCCCCAATTTTGATGACAGCTTTGCAAATACTTCACATTTAGCAGAAAACCACCGAGATGTGGCAAATTCTTTCAGGATTTATCTCTCAGGAGAGAGGATTTGGGGGGTTGAAGATGAGGAAAAGCAGCAGGTGCCTCCCAGGCTCTGCTAATGAAACCTTTTCCTAATTTTGGGGGAAGTTGGATTGATTTTTTTTTTTTTCTCCTGGCTATTTCCAGGTGAAATTATCCCAGTTTTCCAAACTCCTGAAGAAGCTGCAGTGGGGGAAATGCTGAGGCTGCAGGTGGGGACAGAAAGCGGCTTTGAGCATCCCTGAAACCCCCTGGAATTATATATATACATATATATATATATATATTTTTTTTTTTTTTTCCCCAGGGGCAATTTCCACATTCCCAGCTCCTGTCCTTCCTCTGCTACGCCGGGATGCGACCAGGAAAAAAAAACCTAAAAAAACCAGGAAAAAAAAACCCGGGATTCCTCTTATCTCCCTTCCCGGCGGGGCGGAGCGCTTTTTTTCCCTCCCGAATTTCTGCCTTCCAGCAGGAAAACTCGGCTAATTACCAGCCCTCTGCGTGGGGAAGAGTGTAATAATTAATCTAAATGTGGGAATTTAGGAAGTGACCCCGTGATCGAGTTCCTCCCTTCGCCCCGCTCTTATCTGCGGAGAACAAGAAGCAGACACAATAAAACTCTTTTTTCTTTTTTTTCTTTTTTTCTTTTTTTTTTTTTTCCCCTCCCCTAGTCAGCAGCAAATTCCCGATTCTGAGCTGATTCCCTTCTCCCCAAAACAGAGGGAAAACTCGAGTCTGGTGGCCTTCAACACAAAATAAAACAAGCAAAAAAAAAAAAAAAAAAAAAAAAAAAAAGTTACGCCGAGGCAGTCGGGAGGGTTTAGCGATGACCGCAAAAAAATAAAATTAAAATAATAATAATAAAAAAAAATAAAGTCTAGGCTTGACAAATCCCGATCCTAAATAGAGCCCCGGGGCTCCCGGGAGCGGCGTGTCCGTGCGGCTCCCGGCTTTTGGAAAAGGAGAACGCCAAGAATTCCCTTTTTTTTTCCTCCCCTCGCTCGGGAGAGAATCTGCGGGAGCAGCGAGAAAAAGCTGCGAGTTCAGAGAGTCAGCGACAGTCCCGGGGCAAAACTACAGCGAGAGACAGGCCAGGAGGGGTGGACTGCAAGGGAAGGATTTTACTCCCAGGGAAGAGGATTTTACTCCAAGGAGGAGGATTTGACCCCAAGAAAGATAATTTTACTCCCAAGGAAGTATGATTTTACTCCAAGTAGGATGATTTTACTCCAGAGGAGGATTTTACTCCAAGGAGGATGATTTTACTCCAAGGGAGGAGGGTTTGACTCCAAGGGAAGATGATTTTACTTTCAGGGAAGGATGATTTTATCCAAGGGAAGAGGATTTTCCTCCAAAGGAGATGATTTTACTCCGAGGGAGATGACTTTACTCCGAGGAGGAGGATTTTTCTCCAAAAGATATGATTTTACTCCAAAGGAGGAGGATTTAACTCCAAGGAGGAGGATGATTTTACTCCAAGGAAGGATGGTTTTCCCGGGAGCCGGGTAACGGGAGGGGTGACAAGCACCACAAGCATCGCCCGCACCGCCGGGGACGGGAGGAGAGCCGGAATTTTCTCTCCCATTCCCTTCTCCTCATCTTTTCCCGGATTTTATTTGGATTTTAGCAAAGGGACTCTCTGGACACGGTTCTGCCCGGGTTTAGGCCGCGGCTTCTGCTGTCGTTTAAAGGCGGCCAATAAAAGAGGAAATGCGGTTTTTGGGGATGGTGACCGGGTTGTTTTGTGGTGTTCTTCTCCCTCCCGGAGTCCCCCGTGGGTGGCAGAGGGACAGAGGGACAGAGGGACAGAGGGACAGAGGGGACAGAAAGACAGAGGGACAAGGGGACAGCAGGACAGAGGGGACGGGGGGCAGAGGAGCAGAGGGACAGCGGGACACAGGAACAGAGGGACAGAGGAACACGGGGGCAGAGGGACAGAAGGACAGAGGGGACAGCGGGAAGAGGGACAGAGGGACAGAGGGAGAAAGGGACAGAAGGACAGAAGGACAGAGGGACTGAGGAACAGTGGGACAGAGAGAGAGAGGGGCAGAGGGACACGGGGACAGAGGGACAGAGGCGCAGAGGGGCAGAGGGGACAGAGGAACAGAGGGGCACAGGGAGAAAGGGACAGAAGGACAGAGGGACAGAGCGGACAGAGGGACAGAGCGGACAGAGGGACAGTGGGACAGAGGGGACAGAGAGACCTGCCACCACCCTGAGTGACTTCTGGGGGATCCCGCGGCTCCTCCAGTTCCGAGCATCTGCTCCCCAGCGCAGCCAAACTCCGCGGGGCAGGAATTTGGAAATAAAACGCGTTTATTTCTAAATTTTCCGCCTTCCTTTTGAGCAGAGCCGCCTCTCTCTGCCGGAGTTATGAATGGCGAGGAGCTTTTCCCAAACCCTTCACATTCCCCGGCTGCTTCTGCTCCTGCCCCGAGAGCGGCTGGAACGGGACGGACGGAAAGGATGGAGAGAAAGAGGGGAAAAAGGATGGAAAGAAGGAAGGAAAAGGTGGAAGGAAAAGTAAAAGGAGGGAAAGGAAAAGATGGAAAGAAGAGACGGAAGGGATGGAAGGAGGGATAGAAAGGATGGAAAGAAGGAAGGAGAGGATGGGAGGAAGGAGAAAAAAGGATGGAAAGAAGGAAAGGGTGGAAGGGAGGAGGTGAAGGACGGAAGGAGGGAAAGGAAAGGATGGAAGAAGGAATAAGATGGAAGGAAGGAAAGGGTGGAAGGAAGGAGGGAAAGAAAGGAAGGATGGATGGAAGAAAGGAGAGAAGTGATGGAAGGAAAGAAGGAACGATGGAAGGAGGGACAGAAAGCATGGAAGGAAGGAAGGAAGGAAGGAGGGAAAGAACGGCAGGAAGGAGGGGAAGGAAAGGATGGAAGGAAGAATGGGTGGCAGAAAAGAGGGAAAGGATGGCAGGAAAGAGGGAAAGGATGGCAGGGAAGAGGGAAAGGATGGCAGGAAAGAGGGAAAGGATGGCAGGAAAGAGGGAAAGGATGGCAGGAAAGAGGGAAAGGATGGCAGGAAAGAGGGAAAGGATGGCAGGAAAGAGGGAAAGGACGGCAGGAGCGCAGCGCGGCCGCAGATCCACTCCCCCATCCCCGGGACGCGCATCCATCCCCCGATTTCTCGCCCTCCATCCCCGCACCCATCCCATCCCAAACCTTACCTTGAAGGCGATGGGCAGCGTCTTGTTGCAGCGCCAGTGCGTGGGCAGCACGGAGCAGAGGAAATTGGGGCTGTCGGTGCGCACCAGCTCCCCGGGGTGATCCGCCAGGACCTCCACCATGCTGCGGTCGGCTCCTCGCAGTTTCCCGGCCAAAGCGCCGCCGTGCTCGGCTCCGGGCAGCGCCAGAGGCTCGCTCATCTTCCCCGGGCTCAGCGTGGTGGAGGGCGGCGTGAAGCGGCGGCTGGTGCTGGTATCTACGGGGATACGCATCACAACAAGCCTTTAGGGCCACACAACACCTCCGCTGAGTTCCTACAGAGCGCAACTCCTCGGCGAGCCGCTCTCTGGGGACCAACATAAACGGGCGAGGGGTGAAGTTGTTCTTGTCTTCCCCCAGAGTTAATTTTTTGGGGTTTTTTGGGGTTTTTTTTTTGTGGGGGGATTTTTTTGCTGATAGTCTTAACTCTCGGCTTGCTGGCCAGGCGGAACAGATCCCGTTAATCCCATAAAGCGCGAGGGTCGTGCGGGCGCGGCTTTACCCCGGGTGTGGAAAGTGAGAGGGGCTGGAGCTCATCCCCAACTCCCAAGGGGGAAAAAATTATAATAAAATAAAAATAAAAGGAATAAATAGGGAGCCTGCGCTTCCCGGTTTTCTTCCAGGTGATTTCTCTCTCCGGTCCCAAGAGAAACAAAACGCGCCGGAGTCTTCTGGAGACGAAAAAAAACTTTCAAAAAATTTCAAAAAATGAAAAAAACCCTCGCTCTTTGAGGGAAATTCGGGGTTGTTCTCCGGAGGAGGCGGATCGCGAGCCCGGCTCGCCCAGCAAAGGTCAGCCGGCTACAAGTGGGGATAAATTCACGGCCACGCACTCAGCGCACACGCGCATCTACCGGACTTCATCAAATATTTACAAGAGAATCTGTAGAGAATTTAAACACAACAGGAATCCATTAATGTTCTCCGCGAGATTTTTTCTCTTTTTTTTTTTCTTTTTTCTTTTTTTTTTTTTTTAAAGCAGCCTTGAAAATGAGCTTCAGTAGTTCGGTGGGAGTCGCTCTAAGAGCGCTCGTGTCGTGACCTTTCAGTCATTCTTGCGCAAAAAGGAAGGGAGAAAAAAAATAAAAGGAAAAAAAAAGAAAAAAAAAAAAAAAGCTCAGTGCATGGCGTTCAAGCTTCAAATCTCTGTCTTTGGTAAAAAAGCTTTTCATTAATTTAAGGCAAAGTCGCGGCCGATGGGCGAGAGCCGAGCTGAGAGGTCCGACAGCTGCGAACTCGGGGCCGGGGATGTTGGTTAAATTGTGGGTTCTCTCTGCGGTTTTGTGTGTGCAACAGCGCTCTCTCTCTCCCGCTCGCCTCCTGCTCGGCAGTCAAACCCACAGTCTGCAACAACTTCGGCGCTCCTTGCCAATTCTATTTTTTTTTTATTTTTTTCGGTATCTCAGACAGTCTTCCTCTAATTCGGCCACAGGAACCGGCTGCTGAACGCTATTGGAACCGCAGCAGGTGGAAGCCCGCTTTGGCAAACATGGCTTTTTTCTTTTTTTGCTTTTTTTGTTCCTCCTCCCCTCTCGTCCTTGCGGGATGGACCCGCCGCGCTCACCGCCGAAACCCCAAAAAAAACCACCGGCGACCAGGAGAAAAATCAAAATTGAAAAAAAAAACCCCACAACAAACCAAAACCAAACCCAACAAAAAAAAAACCAACAACCCCTCAACTCAGCCAAATCGCTACTTTTAGAACGGGTGGAAAATCTTTCCTTCCGCGGAACGACGAGACGGTTGGAGAAGAAACGAAAGCACCGATGGAGCCCCGAAAGTTGCTGCGGTTTAGAGGAGCAGCTCCGACCTCCAGCTCGTTCCCAGGGCCCGTGGGGGAAGGAGAGAATTCCTGCCGGGATGCGCGGCGGGGAACGCGCCCGGCCGGCGGCCGCCGGGGCTGCCTGGAGGTGGCCGGGAGCGAGTCGGGGCTGCGGAGGCGTGCGGAGGAATGTCATTCCCCCGGTGCTTTGCATACGGGGAGGGCACCGGCCAATCACCGCCTTACCGGGGCGCGGCCGCCCGGCCGGGGGCTCCCGGCATCGCCCAGGCACCAGCGCCGCCGCCTCGGTGGGGACATCGCTGCTCCGTGTCCCCCCGGGGACACACCGCGGTCACCGGGACCCCCCGGCTGTGCTCGCCCGGCTGCTGCTGCCCGTGGCTCACGGAGAGCCCCCGGTGCCCGCAAAGTGCCCGCAAGGTGCCCGCAGACACCGCCCTGCCACATGCCTGCCCTTCTCCGGTGGTCCCCGCTCCTCTCCGGTGGTCCCCGCTCCTCTCCAGTGGTCCCCGCTCCTCTCCAGTGGTCCCTACTCCTCTCCAGTGGTCCCCGCTCCTCTCCAGTGGTCCCTACTCCTCTCCAGTGGTCCCTACTCCTTTTCCAGTGGTCCCTGCTCCTTTTCGATGCCCCCCGCTCCTCTCCCGGTGGCCTCCTCTCCCGGTGCCCCCTGCTCCTTTTCCAGTGGTCCCTGCTCCTTTTCCAGTGTCCCCCGCTCCTCTCCGGTGCCCCCCGCTCCTCCCTGGTGGGAGAAGGTCCCGGCGCTCTCGGGTTTTTTGGGGGGCACACCCCGACACGGTCACAGCCGCTTTGGTGTCCCCGCTGTCCCCGAGGGGCGCCCGCAGCCGCTCGGTTTGCTGGGGCGGTGGCGGCGCTCCCAGACAGGGCCATCCCTCCCTGCCTTCCTCCTCCTCTTCCTCCTCCTCCTGCTGCTGCTCTGCACAGCCCAGCCGCGGGGACAGCAGCGCCGGGGACAGCTCGGGGACAGCCACACGGCCACCTCGGCTCGCTCCGGGCCCGCGGAGCCGGTAGCGAGGATGCCGGCTGGAGGCGTGGCTGGCGGGATTTTGGGATTTTGGTGGCTTTCTTTCTTTTTATTTTTTGTTCTTGGGTTGCTTTTTATGCTGCTCCGCGAGCCGAGCGCAGAGCGGGAAGGCGGAGACCCCGAGCCGTCCCCGCCGCGATCTCGGCGCTGTCTTTGCGCTTCCCTCCGCCAAATGTCATCCGCTTTCCCCGCCGCGTCCCCGCCCCGCGGTCACCGCGTCAGCTCAGGAGGGATGGATGGACGGAGGGATGGATGGAGGGATGGATGGACGGAGGGATGGACGGAGGGATGGATGGAGGGATGGAGGGATGGAGAGATGATGGATGGATGGAGGGATGGAGGGATGGATGGATGGATGGATGGATGGATGGATGGATGGATGGATGGATGGATGGATGGATGGATGGATGGATGGATGGATGGAGGGATGGACGGATGGATGGATGGATGATGGACGTACGGGTGGGTGGATGGATGGACGGATGGACGGACAGACGGACGGACATTGGTGTTCGCGGGGCGTTGGATGCAGTTCCGGCTGCGGCCGCTGGAGGGCGCGCGCCGCCCGCAGGCTGAGCTGCACCGGGCGAGGGAACGGGGAGACCCCGGGATTGGGGATTTGGGGTCGGGATTGGGAATTTGGGGTCGGGATTGGGGATTTGGGGGTCGGGATTGGGGATTTGGGGTCGGGATCTGACATTTGGGGTCAGGATTTGGATTTGAGCGCTGCCTCTGCAGCCTCGGGAGCTGCGCCCACCCCGGTCCCCGCTGCCCCCATTGCGGCTGGGACCTCCCGCACAGCCCGGGACAGAGCCCGGGATTTGGGATTTGGGATTTAGGGCTGGGATTTGGGGCCGAGCGGCTTCTAGAGCCCCGGGAGCTGCTGCCACCTGTCCCCACAGCATCTGAGACCCTCCGGGGACATTCCCCCGGGCACCCACGGCCCCAGTTGGGTCCGGCTTTACCGGGAGCCGCTGCGAGGAGATGCGGGGATACAATCACTGCCTTTGATACTGCGGGATTTAACTCGATTAAACCTCAAAAAACCCATTAAATCTATAACCAATAAAACCGGCGGGGAGAACTCGGCGCCTGCTGCCGGGACAGGGATGCTCCGAAGGCCCCGAATTCCCGGCAGGAGCGAAGTTTTCCCGCATCCCGCCGGGCTCCGGGTGCTCCCTGTCACTTTGTCCCTTGGCCGAGGGACCCGAGGATGCTCCTCCTGACCCTGCCCACCCCGGCACTGCTCAAAATGATGGATTTTCGGCTTTTATCCCCTCCCAAAAAAGCTCCAGCCCGCCGCTCTTGCAACAGGTCGCTGTTTTTAAGCCGCCGAATTTGGTGCTTCAACTATTTCACGCCAAGTCTCTAACTTTTTCTAAGTTTAAATTTTTTTTCTTGTTTTTTAAATTTTTTTGGGTTTTTTTCCCATCCCTTGTTTTCCGCTTTCTGGCATGCAACGATCCCGAATTTAAATTGCTTTTCTATTTTAAGGGGGAAAAAAAGAAAAAAAGAGAAATATCCAGGCGAATGGCTGTTACAAACCACAGCTTAAAAAAAAACCAAAAAACCCCATCTGGGCTCTATTAGAGGCTGATAACTTTTCACGGGGCATGGCCGAGATAAGAAAAGTTCTTTTACTGATGCGCGTCCATCTGCGAGAATTAAAAAAAAAAAAAAAAAAAAAAAAAAAAAAAGCGCGTTTAATTGGTGCTTTTTTTTTTTTCTTTTTTTCTTTTTTAAATCAGGAGGCGGGGAGGATTTCAAATTTAAATTGATGAATGCTTTGAAGCTTTCCCTCCCTGCTTTGCATCGCGCCCTAATTCCTTGCAAACACAAAATAAACACCAAATAAACACAAAAATAAACGCTAAATAAACACGAAATACACAAAATAAACGCTCGTGGAGACACCCAGAAAAAGCCCCGATTCAGCAGAGACGCAGCAAACCCGCCCTTATTCACATTTTTTTTCCCCCCATAAATTCCCGGCCTTTTTAGGACTTTAATGCGGATTAAAGGCGATAATTTTTTTTCTATTTCTCTGCGCGGGAGCTTTTGCGAAGGAAATGGAGGAGTTAAAGGAGAAAAAAAGGGCCGGGAGGAGATTTCGGTGCACCTCGAGCTGTTTATTTTACAGCCCCATTAGCACCGCCTTTGGGGTTATTTATTGGGGTTTTTTTTAAAATTCAGTGGATTTTTTTTTTTTTAATGCCGGTTTTATTCATGATTTTATTTTTGCGTGATGAGGAGAGCAGCTCTCTGCGGTATTGAATTGTCCTCGCCTGCAGGTGCTTTGGAAAAAAAAAAAAATGGGAATTCAGCAATTTGGGCGTAGGAAACTCGGCGAAGCTGACGCTGCTTCTCCCCAAATGAGGCTTTTTTTAATTATTATTATTTTTAGCATCCCTAAATCCCTAAATTTAATACAGGCGCTCGGACGGGGTTTTGGGGATCCTGTTTGGGAATCTGCAAATTCCCAAATTTGTATTGTGACACCGATTTTTTCTCCGCTGGGAACAACCCCCGAGGGAATCTCCATCCTCTCCGGAATTCCTCGAGCACAAAATCCCGATATATTTGGGTTTTTTTCCCCCAAATCGCAGCTTTGGAAGTGCCAGAGAGGGGCAGCAACAATTTCAGGGTGAATTTTAACAACGCTGGTAAATATTCCCTGGCCGAATTCTTCCATTTTCCCCTGAATTCTTTTAATTTATGCCCCAAAAATCCCCGATCCTAAAAATTTCATTTGTTCCTGAAGCTGCTGGTTCATCGCTAGAAGCAAAACACGCTTAAAATTCCACTATAAATATAATTTTTTTTTAATCAGGTTGTTGAATTTTCTCTGCAAATATTGACTGCATTGGAGCCACTGCCGGAAATGGGGGAAAAAAAAATTCCTATAAATCTAAATTAAATAATTAAAAATCATGAAACATCGCACGGGGAAAACCAACAGATAAATCACGGAAAAGGTGATTTTTGGTGAGGAGACAGAAATAAACCCGAGTTCATTCGAGAATTTAAACTCTAATGAGGGATTAGTTGGGATCCTGGAAAAAATTCCCAAGGACTTGCAGCCCCTTTAGGACACTCAGGTGATAACTGTGGGTAAAATCCCAAATCTTTTAGGACACTCAGGTGATAACGGTGGGTAAAATCCCAAATCTTTTTGGATCCTCAGGTGATAACTGTGGGTAAAACCCCAAATCCTTTAGGTTCTTCAGGTGATAATTCCTAAAACCCCCATCACTTTTAGGATCAAGTCATAACTGTGGGTATGACATAGGTCAAGTGATAACTGTGGGTAAAACCCCAAATCCTTTAGGATCCTCAGGTGATAATGACTAAAACCCCAAATCCTTTAGGTTTTGATAATGGCTAAAACCCACTGGCTTTTAGGATCCTCAGGTGATAACTGTGGGTAAATCCCCAAATCTTTTAGGATCCTCAGGTGATAATGGCTAAACCCCATCACTTTTAGGATCATCAAGTGATAACTGTGGGTAAAATCCCAAATCTTTTAGGATCCTCAGGTGAAAATGCCTAAAAACTCAAATCTTTTAGGATTTGATAATGGCTAAAACCCACTGGTTTTAGGATCTACAGGTGATAATGGTAGATAAACCCCCAAATCCTTTAGGATTTGGCTAAATCCTTTATGAATGGCTAAAATCCCATTGCTTTTAGGATCCTCAGGTGATAACTGTGAATAAAATCCCAAATTATTTAGGATTTGGCTAAATCCTTTATGAATGGCTAAAAGCCCATTGCTTTTTAGGATCCTCAGGTGATAACTGTGAATAAAATCCCAAATTATTTAGGATTTGGCTAAATCCTTTATGAATGGCTAAAAGCCCATTGCTTTTAGGATCCTCAGGTGATAACTGTGGGTAAAACCCCAAATCCTTTAGGATCTTCAGGTGATAATGCCTAAAACCCCAAATCTTTTAGGATTTGATAGTGGCTAAAACCCATTGGCTTTTAGGATCTACAGGTGATAATGGTGCGTAAAAATCACAAATCCTTTAGAATCCTCAGTGATAACTGGGTAAAACCCGAAAGCTTTTAGGATCCTCAGGTGATAACTGTGGATAAAACCCCAAATCCTTTAGGACACTCAGGTGATAATGGCTAAAACCCCAAATACTTTATAATTTGGCTAAATCCTTTGTGACTGGCTAAAACCCCATCACTTTTAGGATCTTCAAGTGATAACTGTGGGTAAAATCCCAAATCCTTTAGGACATTCAGGTGATAATGGCAAAACTCCCAAATCCTATAGGATCCTCAGGTGATAATGGCTAAAACTCCAAATCCTTTAGGATCCTCAGGTGATAACTGTGGGTAAATCCCCAAATCTTTTAGGATCCTCAGGTGATAATGCCTAAAACGCCATCACTTTTAGGATAGTCAAATGATAACTGTGGGTAAAACCCCAAATCCTTTAGGACACTCAGGTGAAAATGCCTAAAACCCCAAATCTTTTAGGATTTGGCTAAATCCTTTATGAATGGCTAAAACCCTATTGCTTTAGGATCCTTAGGTGATAATGGCTAAAAACCCATCACTTTTAGGATAGTCAAATGATAACTGTGGATAAAACCCCAAATCCTTTAGGATTTGATAATGGCTAAACCCACTGGCTTTTAGGATCTACAGGTGATAGTGGTGAGTAAAAATCCCAAATCCTTTAGGACACTCAGGTGTTAACTGGGTAAAACCCCATCCCTTTTAGGATCCTCAGGTGATAACAGGGGGTAAAACCCCATCACCTTTAGGATTTGATAATGGCCAAAACCCACTGGTTTTTAGGATCTACAGGTGATAATGGTGGGTAAAAATCCCAAATCCTTTTGGATCCTCAGGTGATAATGGCTAAAACCCCATCACTTTTAGGATCTTCAAGTGATAACTGTGGGTAAAACCCCAAATCCTTTAGGATCCTCAGGTGATAATGCCTAAAACCTCAAATCTTTTAGGACACTCAGGTGATAATGGCTAAAACTCCATCACTTTTAAGATCCTCGGGTGATAACTGTGAATAAAATCCCAAATCCTTTAGGATCTACAGGTGATAATGGTAGTTAAAACCCCAAATCCTTTAGGACTCTCAGGTGATAATGGCTAAAACCCCAAATCCTTTATGATTTGGCTAAATCCTTTATGAATGGCTAATACTCCAAATCCTTTAGGACACTCAGGTGATAACTGTAGATAAAATCCCAAATCCTTTAGGATTTGATAATGGCTAAAGCCACTGGCTTTTAGGATCTACAGGTGATAATGGCGGGTAAAACTCCAAATCTTTTAGGATTCTCAGGTGATAAATGGCTAAAACCCCAAATCCTTTATGAATGGCTAAAATCCTATTGCTTTAGGATCCTCAGGTGATAATGCCTAAAACCCCATCACCTTTAGGATTTGATAATGGCTAAACCCACTGGCTTTTAGGATCTACTGGTGATAATGGTGAGTAAAAATCCCAAATCCTTTAGGACACTCAGGTGATAATGGCTAAAACCCCATCCCTTTTAGGATCCTCAGGTGATAACAGGGGGTAAAACCCCATCACCTTTAGGATTTGATAATGGCTAAACCCACTGGCTTTTAGGATCCACAGGTGATAATGGTACATAAAACCCCAAATACTTTAGGACACTCAGGTGATAAAGGCTAAATCCCCATCACTTTTAGGATCATCAAGTGATAACTGTGGGAAAAACCCCAAATCCTTTACGATCTTCAGGTTATAATGGCTCCAAATCCTATTTTGGGATTATTATCTATATTCTTCTTATTATTATTATAGGGGAGTTTAATTATTAATCAGGATCCAAAATATACAAATATTTTTCCCAGTTCTACTTCCTTTTGCCACCCCAATCCCATATTATTATTATTATTATTATTGTTATTGTTATTGTTGTCATTATATTTTTCTAATATTTTATTTTTATAGTATTATAAGATTTTAAAATTTTCAATCAGGATCCAAAATACACAAATATTTTCCCCAGTTCTACTTCCTTTTGCCACTCCAATCCCATTTATTTGTTATATTATTACAATTAATATTATTATTATTATATATAATATATTTTTATAATATTATATCTTGTTTTTATTATCATAGTATTCTAAGATTTTTAAATTATTAATCAGGATCCAAAATATACAAATATTTTTCCCAGTTCTACTTCCTTTGGCCACCCTAATCACAGTTTAACACAGAAATTTTGTTTACAGCTCGATTATTTCAGGGCTCTCCTACAATTAAATAAATCCAGAGATTCCCAGGATTTTGTGGAGGGAAAGATGAGCTTAAAATTCAGGGAGGAAGAAAAAGAATTCCCTTGGTGAGCGGAGAGAATTCCTGGGGATTTCCCAGGGGATGATCCAATCTCAATTTAACACACAAACTTCATTTACAATGGTATTATTTCAGGGTTCTCTCTCAATTTGATTATTTTAAGGGACTCCTGAGTCTTCCAAACCATCCAAATCCTGAATTTTCTTATTTCCCAGGGCAATTTGAGCATCTGGAAGCACCAGAGGATAACTCTGATACCCACAGATGGACAAATTATGGATTTTTAAGGAAGAAATCTCCCTAAGATGGGATCAGAGGAGGGATTTGGGCGCCAGGACGGGATCAGAGGAGATCCCATATCCCAGTGAGGATCCTGAGGAATCTCCCGTCTCTTTTCCAGGGAATTTTTAGGGAATTTTCAAGGAAGTCATCCTCTCTGGTGCCTCATTGTCCCCAAAATCTGATCTTTATCTTGTCCCTGATTCTCTGCTCCCTCAACTCCACCCAGTTTGTGAGAAAACTCTGGAATTTCAGCTTTTCCCATCCCCTTTCCCTGCCCCAAACCCATCCCAACCTCACAGATTATTCCAGAATTATTTTGATTTCTAACACACAACTCCCTGAACACCAACTCCAAACAATGGCCACCAGTTTTCAAAGGGGTTTTTAGGTCAGAATAATCTGAATTATTGCCACAAAATCAAATCTGTGCTCAGCAATATTCCCAAAATATTTGGTTCATTCCCTGCACAAACCACTCCAGCGGAAAACCCTGGAATACTGGATTTATCTCCTGGATTTGCAGTGTCCTGGGCAGGGATTTTATTCCAAAACTCTTCCCAACCTCAGCCAGGGTGGGAAATTCAAGATTACTCCAGAATTATTTTGATTTCCAACACACAAATCCCCAAACACCAACTCCAACCAGGTTAGGAGTTCAAATTCCAACACCCAATTCCCTGTTTTTAAAGGAAATTTCCTCAAAGCTGAGCAGGCTCAGCCTCAGAGCAGATTCCAGGTCCTGTTCTCCAAAATACTGGATTTCTAAAAACTGGATTTCCAAAATCCAGATGCTGCATTTGACACCCACGAGGCAAAATCAATGACAAAGTTCAGTTTAGAATCTTTAAATCTGATTTTCCAACAGTTCATCTGCACAGAGATGAAATTAGGGACTGTAACCACCTCAATTTCAGCTTTTTTTAGCCAGAAAAAAGAATTCTGGCAGGGTTTTTAGGTGGGAAAAATCTGAATTATCACTACAAAATCAAATCTGTGCTCAGAAATATTCCAGAAATATTTGGTTTATTCCCTGCACAAACCACCCCAGCTGACAGCCACAGAATATTGGATTTATCTCCTGTATTTGCAGTGTCCTGGGCAGGGATTTTATTCCAAAACTCTTCCCAACCTCAGCCAAGGTTGGAAATTCAAGTTTATTGCAGAATTATTTTTATTTCTGACACACAAATCCCCGAACACCAACTCCAAACAATGACCACCAGTTTTCAAAGGGGTTTTTAGGTGGGAATAGTCTGAATTATCGCCACAAAATCAAATCTGTGCTCAGAAAAATGACAGAAATATTTGGTTCATTCCCTGCACAAACCACCCCAGCTGACAACCCTGGAATATTGGATTTATCTCCTGGATTTGCAGTGTCCTGGGCAGGGATTTTGCTCCATAACCCTTTCTAACCTCAGCCAGGGTGGGAAATTCAAGATTATTCCAGAACTAATTTTATTTCTAACACACAAGCCCCTGACCACCAACTCCAAACAATGGCCACCAGTTTTCAAAGGGCTTTTTAGGTGGGAAAAAATCTGAATTATCACTACAAAATCAAATCTGTGCTCAGAAAAATGACAGAAACATTTGGTTTATTCCCTGCACAAACCACTCCAGCTGACAGCCACAGAATATTGGATTTATCTCCTGGATCTGCAGTGTCCTGGGCAGGGATTTTGCTCCGAAACCCTTTCCATCCTCAGCCAGGGTGGGAAATTCAAGATTATTTCAGAATTATTTTTATTTCTAACACACAAATCCCCAAACACCAACTCCAACCTCTTCGGGAGTTCAAATTCCAACCCCCAGTTCTTCCTGTTTATCCCCAATCCACAACAAAGGAAAACTTTGGGGATAGAAAGGTGAAAATTGAAAAACGCAGCTAATTGAAAAATGATTTTTAAAGGTTGTTTTATCTTCACCCACAATTTGAGCTGTTCAGCCCAACTTCACCACAAAGGGAAACTCTGAGAAAAGAAAATAATGAATTTTTATCAAAGAAAATAAAGAGATTTTACCAAAGAAAAGAGATTTTGCTTTTCCTCATCAGGTTCATGGTCCAGGACAGGGAAATGCCAACTCGAAGTTAATTTTTAGGGTTCAGAAATACCCAAACCCTGCAGGAACCTCCTCAATTCTTGCTGTTTATCCCCACCCCATAACAAAGGAAAACTTTGGGAAAAGAAGAATCTCTACCAAATAAAATAGAGAATTTTTACCAAAGAAAAGAGATTTTGCTTTTCCTCATCAGGTTCAGGACAGGGAAATGCCAACCCCAAATGCCAACTCCAAAACGATTATTGCTGTTTATCCCCACCCCACAACAAAGGAAAACTTTGGGAAAAGAAGAGTCTTTACCAAAGAAAAGAAAGAAGTTTTACCAATGAAAAGAGTTTTCACCAAAGAAAATAAAATATCTTTACCAAAGAAAATAAAGAGGTTTTACCAAAGAAAAGAAATTTTGCTTTTCCTCATCAGATGCGTGGTCCAGGACAGGGAAATGCCAACCCAAAGTGCCCAAAATCCATTTTTAGAGTTCAGAGATGCCCAAACCCTGCAGGAAACTCCCCAATTCTTGCTGTTAATTCCCAATCCATGACAAAGGAAAACTTTGGGAAAAGAAGAATCTTTACCAAATAAAATAGAGAATTTTTACCAAAGAAAAGAAATTTTGCTTTTCCTCATCAGGTCCCTGTTCCAGGACTGGGAGATCCCAACCCAAAGAGCTCAAAGATCATTTTTGGGGTTCAGAAATACCCAAACCCTGCAGGAACCCCCTAGTTCTTCCTGTTTATCCCCAATCCACAACAAAGGAAAACTTTGGGGATAGAAACGTGAAAATTGAAAAATGCAGCTAAATGAAGAATTATTTTTAAAGGTTGTTTTCTTTTTTTTCACCCACAATTTGAGCTGTTCAGCCCAACTCCACCACAAAGGAAACCTCTGAGAAAAGAAAATAATGAATTTTTATCAGATACAATAAAGAGATTTTACCAAAGAAAAGAGATTTTGCTTTTCCTCATCAGGTTCATGGTCCAGGACAGGGAAATGCCAACCCCAAATGCCAACTCCAAAACAATTATTGCTGTTTATCCCCACCCCACAACAAAGGAAAACTTTGGGAAAAGAAGAGTCTTTACCAAAGAAAAGAAAGAAGTTTTACCAATGAAAAGAAAGAGTTTTCACCAAAGAAAATAAAATATTTTTTACCAAAGAAAATAAAGAGGTTTTACCAAAGAAAAGAAATTTTGCTTTTCCTCATCAGGTCCATGGTCCAGGACTGGGAGATCCCAACCCAAAGTGCCCAAAATTCATTTTTAGGGTTCAGAGATCCCCAAACCTTGCAGGAACACCCCCAATTTTTGCTTGAACACCCCCAATTTTTGCTGTTAATCCCAAATCTATGACAAATGAAAACTTTGGGAGACGAAAATTTAAAATTATCTTTAACAAAGAAAAGAAAAAAATTTTTTTCCCAAAGAAAATGAACATATTTTTACCAAAGAAAAGAAAGAATTTTTCCCAAAGAATCCCGAGGCTGCTCTGTCTTTCCTCATCAGGTCCATGGTTCAGGACAGGGAAATGCCAACCCCAAATTCATTTTTAGGGTTCAGAGATCCCCAAACCCTGCAGGAACCTCCTCAATTCTTGCTGTTAATTTCCATTTCATGACAAAGGAGAACTTTGAGAAAAGAAAAGAATAAATTTTCATCACAGAAAATAAAGAATCTTCATCAAAGAAAAGAATTTTTAACCAATGAAAATAAGGAGGTTTTACCAATGAAAATAAAATATCTTTACCAAAGAAAAGAAGGGAGTCTTTACCAAAGAAAATAATTTTTACCAAAGAAAGTGAAGATTGTTTTTACTTATGAAAACATGGTTTCAGAGGTAACATGATTGTTTTTTATCTATGAAAACATGGAATATTCATCAAATAAACCAGAGAATTATTACCAAAGAATCCCGAGGCCGCTCTGCCTTTCCTCATCATGTACATGGTCCAAGACATGGAAATGCCAACCCAAAATTCATTTTTAGGGTTCAGAGATGCCCAAACCCTACAGGACCCCCCACCCAATTCTTGCTGTTAATCCCCATTTCATGACAAAGGAAAACTTTGGGAAATGAAGGAGCAAATTGGAAAATGGAGCAAATTTAAAAATGACTTTTAGAGGGTTTTTTCCCCCCCATAATTTTTGATCTTAATCCCCACTCCACCACAAAGGAAAACTTCGGGAGAAGAAAATTTTAAAGGATCTTACCAAAGGAAATAAAGAGTTTTTACCAAAGAAAAGGGAGATTTTTTACCAAAGAAAAGAAATGATACTTCTCCTCATGTATATGGCCCGGGACATGGAAATGCCAACCCAAAATTCATTTTTAGGGTTCAGAGATGCCCAAACCCTGCAGGAACCCCCCCAATTCTTGCTGTTAATCCCCACTCCATGAGAAAGGAAAACTTTGGGAAATAAAGGAGCAAATTGAAAAATGGAGCAAATTGAAAAATGACTTTTAGAGGGTTTTTTTTCCCCATAATTTTTGCTCTTAATCCCCACTCCACCACAAAGGAAAACTTCGGGAGAAGAAAATAGAGGATCTTTACCAAAGGAAATAAAGGATCTTTACCAAAGAAAATAAAGAGTTTTTGCCAAAGAAAAGAGAGATTTTTTACCAAAGAAAAGAAATGATACTTCTCCTCATCATGTACATGGTTCAGGACAGGGAAATGCCAACCCAAAATTCATTTTTAGGGTTCAGAGATGCTCAAACCCTACAGGACCCCCCACCCAATTCTTGCTGTTAATCCCCATTTCATGATAAAGGAGAATTTTGAGAAAAAAAAAAATTATCAAAGAGCTTTATCAAAGAAATGAATTTTTACCAATGAAAATAAAGAGGTTTTACCAATGAAAATAAAGATTGTTTTTACCAATGAAAATAAGGAGGTTTTACCAATGGAAATTAAGATTATTTTTACCAAAGAAAATAATCTTCACCTAAGAAAACAAGTAATGTTCATCAAATTAAATAGAGAATTATTACCAAAGAATCCCGAGGCCGCTCTGCCTTTCCTCATCAGGTACACGGTCCAGGGGAGGGGATTTGCCAGCCCAAAGTTCATTTTTGGGGTTCAGAGATGCTCAAACTCTACAGGACCCCCACCCAATTCTTGCTTTTTATCCGCATTTCATGACAAAGGAAAACTTTGAGAAAAGAAAAGAAAGAATCTTCATCAAAGAAAAGGATTTTTAACCAATGAAAATAGGGAGGTTTTACCAATGAAAATAAAGATTTTTTTTTTTTACCAATGAAAATCAAATATCTTTACCAAAGAAAAGAAGGGAGCATTTACCAAAGAAAATAATTTTTACCAAAGGAAATAAAGTTAATTTTTACCAAAGAAAATAACCTTTATCTATGAAAACATGGAATATTCATCAAATAAAATAGAGAATTATTACCAAAGAATCCCGAGGCCACTCTGCCTTTCCTCATCCGGTACACGGTCCAGGGGAGAGAAATACCAACCCAAAATTCATTTTTAGGGTTCAGACATGTCCAAACCCTGCAGGAACCCCCCCAATTCTTGCTGTTGATCCCCACTCCATGAGAAAGGAAAACTTTGGGAAATAAAGGAGCAAATTGAAAAATGGAGCAAATTGAAAAATGACTTTTAGAGGGTTTTTTTTCCCCATAATTTTTGCTCTTAATCCCCACTCCACCACAAAGGAAAACTTCGGGAGAAGAAAATAAAGAATCTTTACCAAAGGAAATAAAGAGTTTTTACCAAAGAAAAGGGAGATTTTTTTACCAAAGAAAAGAAATGATACTTCTCCTCATGTACATGGCCCGGGACACGGAAATGCCAACCCAAAATTTATTTTTAGGGTTCAGAGATGCCCAAACCCTACAGGACCCCCCACCCAGTTCTTGCTGTTAATCCCCATTTCATGACAAAGGAGAACTTTGAGAAAAGAAAAGAAAGAATTTTCATCACAGAAAATAAAGAATCTTCATCAAAGAAAAGATTTTTTACCAATGAAAATAAAGATTTTTTTTTTACCAATGAAAATAAAATATCTTTACCAAAGAAAATAATTTTTACCAAAAAAACCCCAAATTTTTTTACCAAGGAAAATAACCTTTATCTACGAAAACATGGAACATGCATCAAATAAAACAGAGAATTATTACCAAAGAATCCCGAGGCCGCTCTGCCTTTCCTCATCAGGTACACGGTCCAGGGGAGGGGATTTGCCAACCCAAAATTCATTTTTAGGGTTCAGAGATGCCCAAACCCTGCAGGAACCCCCCCAATTCTTGCTGTTAATCCCCACTCCATGAGAAAGGAAAACTTTGGGAAATAAAGGAGCAAATTGAAAAATGGAGCAAATTGAAAAATGACTTTTAGAGGGTTTTTTCCCCCCCATAATTTTTGCTCTTAATCCCCACTCCACCACAAAGGAAAACTTCGGGAGAAGAAAATAAAGGATCTTTACCAAAGGAAATAAAGGGTCTTTACCAAAGAAAATAAAGAGTTTTTGCCAAAGAAAAGAGAGATTTTTTACCAAAGAAAAGAAATGATACTTCTCCTCATCATGTACATGGTTCAGGACAGGGAAATGCCAACCCAAAATTTATTTTTAGGGTTCAGAGATGCCCAAACCCTACAGGACCCCCCACCCAGTTCTTGCTGTTAATCCCCATTTCATGACAAAGGAGAACTTTGAGAAAAGAAAAGAAAGAATTTTCATCACAGAAAATAAAGAATCTTCATCAAAGAAAAGATTTTTTACCAATGAAAATAAAGATTTTTTTTTACCAATGAAAATAAAATATCTTTACCAAAGAAAATAATTTTTACCAAAAAAACCCCAAATTTTTTTACCAAGGAAAATAACCTTTATCTACGAAAACATGGAACATTCATCAAATAAAATGGAGAATTATTACCAAAGAATCCCGAGGCCGCTCTGCCTTTCCTCATCAGGTACACGGCCCAGGGGAGGGGATTTGCCAGCCCAAAGTTCATTTTTAGGGTTCAGAGATCCCCAAACTCTACAGGACCCCCACCCAATTCTTGCTTTTTATCCGCATTTCATGACAAAGGAGAACTTTGAGAAAAGAAAAGAAAGAATCTTCATCAAAGAAAAGAATTTTTAACCAATGAAAATAGGGAGGTTTTACCAATGAAAATAAAGATTTTTTTTTTTATCAATGAAAATCAAATATCTTTACCAAAGAAAAGAAGGGAGTCTTTACCAAAGAAAATAATTTTTACCAAAGGAAATAAAGGTAATTTTTACCAAAGAAAATAACCTTTATCTATGAAAACATGGAATATTCATCAAATAAACCAGAGAATTATTACCAAAGAATCTCGAGGCCGCTCTGCCTTTTCTCATCATGTACATGGTTCAGGACAGGGAAATGCCAACCCAAAATTCATTTTTAGGGTTCAGAGATGCCCAAACCCTACAGGACCCCCACCCAATTCTTGCTGTTAATCCTCATTTCATGACAAAGGAGAACTTTGAGAAAAAAAAAAAAACAAAAAAAACCCCCCAAAAAAACCAAAGAAATTTTCTATCAAAGATCTTTATCAAAGAAATGAATTTTTACCAATGAAAATAAAGAGGTTTTACCAATGAAAATAAAGATTGTTTTTACCAATGAAAATAAGGAGGTTTTAGCAATGAAAATAAAGATTATTTTTACCCAAGTAAATAACCTTTACCTAAGAAAACATGGAATATTCATCAAATCAAATAGAAAATTATTACCAAAGAATCCCGAGGCCGCTCTGCCTTTCCTCATCAGGTACACGGTCCAGGGGAGGGGATTTGCCAGCCCAAAGTTCATTTTTAGGGTTCAGAGCTGCCCAAACCCTGCAGGAGCCCAGCAGAACTAACCCCGGTCAGGGCAGAGCTTTTCCTTTTCCCTCCTCTCCTCACCCTGGAGATCGTTATTTAACCAGGAGCAAATTGAAAGATGACATCCAGCCATACTTAGGTTGGGTTTTTATTTATTTTTTTCCCCCCTTCTCCACTAACCAAACTCACAGGAGATTTCCCATCCTCCCGTTCTCTCTCTCTCCTTGTTTTATTTGCCTCGGGCGTTTCTAGATGAGTAATTCTCATTTCAGTTCCTCTGATGATTTTTATTTTTTTTCCCCTGTTTGGTCCCAGTGGGAGGAGGTGAGGATTTGGAGTTTCAAGTTGGGTTTGGGAGGGAGAAATCTGAATTTTCCCCAGTTTTTTGGCACTTTGGGAGGTTCAGGGATGTCCTTCCAGTAATTAATGCCACGGAAAATTATACTCACAATTGTTTTTAGGCCCTGACAGGGCACTGGGATCATGAAAATATCTTAAATATTTTTAAATAATTCTTGAAACTTTTAAAATTAAATTATTTATTAAAACTATTTAAAAATAGTTTTTAAAAAAGATAAAGAAAAATATTATGTTATATATTATATAATGCATTATATATTGTATGTTATATAATATATATTATGTGTTATATATAATATATTATGAATTCTATTTAGTATATTATGTCTTATATCTAATATATTATCTATCTAATACAATTTATTATCTATCTAATATACTATATAATATTTAGTATATTATATATTATGTATTATGTATTATATATTATATACTATGTTTTATATAGTATAACATATAATATATATTATATATTATATATAACACATATTACATATGTTATATAATACATATAAAGCATATATAACATATTGTATATTAATAAAATAGATTATAGCATTATATTATACATTATTTTATTATATTATATGAAAATATATCTAAATAAAATTTTTTAAAAAAATCGAAAATACAATTTAAAAATAAAAATTAAACATATAAATTAAAAATAAAGGGAATATTTTTTTTTTTTCCCCCCTCAGCCTCATTCCATGGGAATCATTCCAGGGCATGGGAATGTTGAGTGAGGAAATGAATTCCTAAATGTGAGTCAGGATCTACAAAAACTGAAATTCTTCCGTGGGAAAAAAAAAAAGATTCCACCTCTCTAAGCTCTGGGGTTTGAAGGGAATTTCTCCTTCCTGGGTACAAATTCTGTCACATTTTTATGGAATTCAGCAGTTCCATGGAAATTCATGGAGGAACAAACACAGGGAGGAATGGAGGAAGGAAAGGATGGGAAATTCAGATCCCAAAATGTCAACCCAGGAACAATTAAACAATCCAGAAAAAAAATTTAAATCTGAATTTTTTTTTCCCATTTTTTGCCCCAGCTTCCAAAGCGCCGCAGGCACTGAAAGAGTGAGAAAAGCTGGAGAATGACCAAAATTCAGGTGAAATCCAGATTTCCAGAGCTTCTCCTGCACTTGCTGATCCCTGGGGGATCCCTTCCCTCTTTTTTATTTTTTTTTTTTATTTTAATAAAGGAAAGTCAAATTTATTCCCTCATCCCACCTCATCTTTCCTGACCTATTTGTCCTCCGAAATATTTGAGAGATGATCTCAGGGATAAGAAGACACCAAATCGAGGAGGAGAAATTGTTTCTGGGTAATAAAAAAGTTGCCAAATTTGTGGTCGATGTGAGGAGAGAGTCTTGTTATTTTAGTTTGGTTTTTTTTTTTTTGGATGGAAAATCAGATCCCAAAGTGTTAATACAGAAACAATGAAATAATCCAGAAAAAAAAAAAAGAATCTGAATTTTTTTCCATTTTTTTGCCCAACTTCCAAAGTGCTGCAGGCACTGGAGGAGTGACAAAAGCTGGAGAATGACCAAAATCCAATTTAAATTCAGATTTCCAGAGCATCTCCTGCTGATCCCTGGGGGTTTGGGGAACCATTTTCCTTTGGGATTTTTTTTTTTTGGCATTTTTTGTTTTTTCCAAAATTCCAGGATTTTTCCAATGAACAAGAAGTGGTGGAGTTTGCACATTTCAGGGATAGGATTTTAAATATGATTTCCTACAAAAAACACTCAAACCTCACCTGCCAAACTCACAGTTCCCTACAAATGCTGGAAAATAGGAGGGAAAAAAAATAGTGTTTCAACTTTTCCAAGGAATAACTAAAGCTGGCCCACCCCAAAATAATAATAATAATAATAATAATAATAATAATAATAATAATAATAATTAACAACCAAAAGGAAAAGCCTTTTCCAGGAAAACCCAAAAAAATTCCACTTTCTGAGGATCCCAAGAAATTCTTTCACCACGGTGAAAAGAGGAATGACAAAAAAAATCAGATTTTTGGGGAAAAACCCACCCAGAAATTCTTTGCTGCTCTGCCAACGAACAGGAAAATAAAACAAAAAAAATCGGAAAATACGAAATAATTTTTGTTCTTTTGAAGGGAAAAATGAAAGAGAAGAATGAGAAGAAAGAGAGAAAGAAAAAAATAAAAATAAAGGCAAAGAAATGAAATAAACCCACCCAAAGTCTCCCCTCTTGGCCAACCCTGGGCTGTGACATTATTTATCTGTCACATTTAAATAATTGGGGTGAAATTTCATCAGCTGCCCCCAAGATGTTTCCTGACCTTTACAAGATCCCCTCTGCTCCAGGGCAGATAAATCCTGGAGCTGCTATCTCCAAAATTCCTGGGTTTTTTTTTAATAATTATCAGTTTTCACCTCCTTTTTCCCTTTTGTTATCGACGTGGGGGCACCCTGGGGATATTTGCATGAAGATAAGGGAAAATAAGGAGTGGTGGGGCTGGGAGAGGGAAAAGCAAATTGCAGCCCCCCAGGAGGGATTGAATTTCGTGAAAATAAAGATAATTTATTTTCAAGTTTATTGAAAATAAAGATACTTCGTAAAAATGATGAAATCCATGAAAATTAAAATATCTGGCAGGGAACTCCTTCAATAAAATTCCTGACAGAGAAATCCTTAAATAAAATATCTGAAAGAGAATTTCTGACAGAGAATTCCTTAAATAAAACACCTGACAGAGAATTCCTTAAATAAAATTCCTGACAGAGAATTCCCTCAATTCAATACCTGACAGAGGATTCCTCAATAAAATATCTGACAGAGAATTTCTGACAGAGAACTCCTTAAATAAAATTCCTGACAGAGAACTCCTTAAATAAAATACCCAAGAGAGAATTCCTTCATAAAATACCTGACAGAGAATTCCTTAAATAAAATACCTGATAGCGAATTGATGAGACTGAAAAAACCCCATTTTTTTCCCTCGTTTTGTTTGATTATTTTTGGGGTTTTAGGGAAAAAATTATGAGGAAACTGCTTCTAGACTCTCTGTGAGTGGAAAGGTGAACAAAACAAGTGAAATTCCAGCTCAGTTTTGTCACTTTGGATATTCCAAACTCAGCCTGGCACTGGCAGGGACAGAGGGAAGGTTTTGAGAGCTGAAAATTTTGAATTATTCTTATATTTTTTCCCTTTTTTTTACACTTTTTTTTTTCCAGCTGAAAAAAAAGAATTTTTTCCCAGGTTTTTTTTCCAGGTTTGTTTCAGAATTTTATTTGTGAGCCAATCCTTACTGAAGGAAAACTGACATTTTGGCAGCTTTATCACCTGGTTTTAAACCATTTGCCTGAAAGAAAAAAAAAAAAAAAAAAAAGTGGAAGAAATTGGGAATTTTGTGCATTTTGATGGGAATTGGAAAAGGGAAAGTGGATTTCACTTGGAGCTTTGCAAAAGAATAAAAACCAGCCATGCTCAAATCAAAAATCAGGATTTTATCTCTTCAAATATTGCAGGGCACGTGTCCCAACCATTCCATGCCAATTAAACCTTTTTTTTTCCTGGAATATTCAAGGCAGGAAAGCTGCAAAGTGATGGGGTTCCTATAAAAATCCTTTTTAATTTTTGAATTAACAAATTTCTTTATTAAAATTCCTCAAAATGAAGGTTTGGGCTCAAAAACCAGCCAAAATAATAGGAATTTAACTTTTCCTTCCAGGAATATTCAAGTCAGGAAAGCTGGGAAGTGATGGGGCTTCTATAAAAACCCTTTTTAATGCTTGGATAAATTGAGATTTATTTAATTTAAATATATTTTAATATATTACACTTCTCAAACATGAGAGCTCAGGCTTCTTATTGAAATTTTAATTCCTGTGGGCTCTGATACCTCAAAAACCAGCCCAAAAAAGGTAATTTAATTTTTCCTTCTTGGAATATTCAAGGCAGGAATGCTGGGAAGCGATGGGGTTCCTACAAAAATCCCTTTTAATGCTTGGATAAATAGAGATTTCTTCAATTAAATTTCTCAAATATGAGGGTTTGAGCTCCTTATTGAAATACTGGATTTCTGTGGGCTGACATATCCCAAAAAAACAGTCAAAAATGGGAATTTAATTTTTCCTTCTTGGAATATTCAAGAAGGGAAGTGGTTCCTACAAAAATCCCTTTTAATGCTTGGATAAATTGAGATTTCTTCAATTAAATTTCTCAGATGGGAGAGTTTGAGCTCCTTATTGAATGCTGAATTTCTGTGGGCTCTGATATCCAAAAAAACCAGCCAAAAATGGGAATTTAACTTTTCCTTCTTGGAATATTCAAGGCAGGAATGCTGGGAAGTGATGGGGTTCCTATAAAAATCCTTTTTAATGCTCGGATAAATCGATATTTATTTCATTTAAATATATTTGAATATATTACACTTCTCAAACATGAGAGTTTGGGCTCCTCATAGAAATCTTGGATTTCTGTGGGTTCTGATATCCCAAAAAAAAAACCCCAAAAAACAGCCAAAAAAAAAAAAAAAAAAAAAAAAAATTAATCTGCCATTTCTCTCCATTTCTCTCCCCTCTTCACCTCCAGCCCATCTCCTTTCAGGGACATCACCCAACCAACCAAACCCTGTGAGTTCCACCCCACCAGCATAAACATTTTTTACGCGCCTCTGAGCAAAATTTCTGCTTGTTTTTTTTTTTGTCCAAAAACAACCATCACTCAGCCCCCCCCAAAAACCCTAAAAAGGGTGACTAAGAGTGAAACAGGATGAACACACGTCCTGTTTGTGACACGGAGCCCCACCTCCTTTTTGAAATCCTTTTTTTTTGGAGAAGGTTGTTCCTCTGGAAGAACAATTCTGTGTCCAGGGAATTCCCCAGCTCAGGGATGAGGGTGGATTTCCTTGGGGAAATGCGAATTTTTTTGGGGATAAAGTGATATTTCTGTGTGTTTTCACTCTGAAATGCTGGAGCTGGATAAGGTCTCCTGAGGGAAAAGGAGCTGGGGGAGATTTGGGAATGACAGCTGCAATTTCATTGGTTTGGAGCTGCATGTGATGCTCTTAAAAATGAGCAAAAACTTGTTTATTCCCTTTTATTTTTGTCGTGGCCAGTCCTTCCATCACCATCTCCTCCAATAAAGCCTGAGAGTTAGGAAATGTGAAATTCAGGATGTGAAATTTAGGAAATGAGGGAGCTTTGCAACTTGGCAATGCCTCTGAAGACTTGCAAAGCTTCCGACAAAACTCCAATTTCAATTTTTAAATTTCAATTCATTTCTGGGATGTTTTCTGAGCAGACTCTGCTGGAATCAGAGCAGAAAATGACATTTTCTGTCAGCTCAGCTTCCCTCCTGCCCCTGCAGCTGGATTAGCACAGAAACCAACCCAGAAATCAAACTGGAAAAAACAAAGCTGGGAATGGTTTGGGTCGAGAAGGATTTTAAGGATCATCCAATGCCACCCCTGGAAATAAATCCAAACCGAGCCAACCACTGCTCCTGTTTCACAGAAAATCATAGTTTTGTTGTTGTTGTTAGAATTTTGTTCTTGATTTCATCTTAGAATCATGGAATGGTTTGGGTTGGGAAAAGTCCTTAAAGATAATTGAATTTCAAGTCTGTGCCATGGGTGGGGACAGTTCCCTCTATCTCAGGTGACTTCAATCCCTGGCCTTGGGCACTGCCAGGGATCCAGGGGCAGCCACAGCTGCTCTGGGAATTCCAGCCCAGCCCTTCCCCACCCTCCCCGGGAGGAATTCCTTCCCAAGACCCCAGCTAACCCTGTTCTGTCCCTATAAAAACTCCCTCTCCCTCCTTTTTAGGCGCTGAGCTAAAATAACCCCACGAATAACCCCACCTGGATTTCAAGAGGCCACCAACATTTCTGTCACCATCCTGGAGCCCTCCCATCTCTGAGTTTTGGGGTTTGATGCAAAGATCCGTGCCCTGCCCGCCTGTGATCCCACAGGAAGTTTTCCTCCTGGATTTAGGCTTTCCCTGTGTTTCAGGTTTCTCGTGGTGTTTATTATTTGATATCTCAGGATTTTCTCTGCTCCCAGCCGAGGTCTGGACAGCAGCTGGGACACGAGGGGACTGACTCCTGATGGGATGTCCCCTGACATTTATACAGATAACTACGTGTTGGTTATTTACTATTTTGTGCCAATGCCCAGTGCTCACACTAAAAGTGACATTTCTACTTTGCTCCAATCCACTCTAACCACTTTGTGCCATCACCGCCCCAAAAGATGGAGGACGAGGAAGAAGGAGAAGGACACGAGGTACCACCCAAATTCCCCCATCTTGTCCCCATTTACCTCTATTCTATGAACTCTAAAACTACTGAATTTTGTATCGTCTACTGTGCTAAACCACTGTTTTCACATCCCAGTGGTTTGTAATTCCTCTCACTGTGTCGGGAGTCTCTCCAGTGGATTAAAATCAAACCTGGTGTTTTCCTGGGCTCTGTGCCAAGGTCTCTGAGCCCCTGGACCAGCTCCACACCCCCTGTGCAGGGCTCAAATTCCCTTCCTCGGGTCCCAGGTCATCCAAGGGGATGTCCTGGACTCCAACACCTGTGGATTTGGGATTTGTGCAAGTGGCCAGGATGAGGTGAAGGCTGCTGGCCACGGAGGAGGTGAAGCTCTCCCAGCTCCTGCTGGCTGCAGGAATTCCAGGAGCAGGCACATCCCGGCAGAGCTGCAGGGTATTCTTGAATTTAACCCAACACCCCACAAGATAAAAACATTTCCAGTCAAAACCAATCCATATTTTTCGGGTGAAAAGCTGAAGTTTTTATGAGCTGACTTTTCTTTTTGCCTGGGGCATCCTCAGGGTAGGATTTTTTTCATTAAGCTCCTTGGATGGATTTTTTTTTTTCTTTGCCCACTTGGAAGAGAAAAGGATCAAGGTTTGAAATCCAGAGTTTTGCTGGAAGGGTCCAGGTTGGGGTTGGCTGTTTCAAAGGTCTGCTAATTATCAGTTTATCATCACCTGAGAGGCCAGAAAACACCATCAGAGACAAATATTCATCAGGAATTTGGGTCATTTGATTTCTGCCATGCCTGGAAACACCAAAGCCCTGGGAATTCTGAACCCTGCAGAGCCAGAATTCCCACTGAGCACAGAGAGGAAAAATCACAGGTATATCACCAAGTTTTGGAGCAAGCCCCATTCCTAATGCTCCATGTAGCAATTTTCCAGGCTTCAAATGCTGCTGGAATTTTGGTGAGGGGCTTAAAGGCAGGACTGAACCCCCCAGGGATCAAAGCTTAGGGTCTGTGCTGGAGCTGGAGCCTAAACCCACCCAGGGCTGAAATATTTGGGTGCTCAGCTGCTCTTTGCTCCCATTCCAACATTTCCCGAGCTGCTGGCAGAGGGAAGGGAGAAAACTGAGGGTTGTGTTCTCCATCACAGATTTGGGTGCACAAACAACATTGGGCTGAGGAGAGAGAACAAGAAGGATGGGACTGCATCACCTGGGGCTGGAACTGGACAATTCAACCCCAATGTGCAAATGGACCAAAACTTATCAAAGTGGGAGACCTCATGACTGTTTGTCCATTTTTGTGACTATTTTGTGACCATTTTGTGTCCATTTTGGGTGTAGCCCTGGCCAGGCTCTTGTCCTGCCCAAGGTGTGTCCTTAAAGGCCTTTTAATAAATATCTACTTGATTCTCCAGCTCTGCCCAGTCTCCAGGCATCAGCACCCTCCAGACTTATCTCACTGAAGGTTTCCACCACAAGGAGAAAGCAAATCTGAAATCCCAACCCTAATCCCACCTCAGAGCCACCTTCCCTGGTTTCTTCCCCCACAGAGCAGCTCCAACAGACCAAGCTACAGGAAAAGTAGGAGGTGATGCCCCAGCCAGGCTGTGTCCACTCAGCAATCCAGGGACAACCCAAATGCCTTGGGAAGGCTGAGCTGGAACAGAGACTGGAGGGAGCTGGAGAATAAAGTAGGAATTTATTAAAAGGCCTTTAAGGATCCACCTTGGGCAGGACAAGAGCCTGGCCAGGGCTACACCCAAGGTGGTCACAAAATGGACACAAAATGGACAAATGGTCATGAGGTCTCACACTTTGCTAAGTTTTGGTCCATTTGCACATTGGGGTTGCATTGTCCAGTTCCAGCCCCAGGTGATGCAGTCCCATCCTTCTTGTTCTCTCTCCTCAGCCCACCCTTGTTTGTGCTTTGGGGCCTGAAAACTTGTCCCAGGTGTCCTTGGTGTGCAGCAGGAGAAGGATTTGTTTTGTGTCCCTGCTGTGTGCAGAGCTGAGTGACACTGACTGTGAGCTCAGAGCTGCAGCCCTGGGCACCACAGAATCTGGGTTACAGCAAAGGGAAAACTGAAGGCATCACCCCAAGTGACAATCTCCAACGAGGAGGGCACAAAGACCCATCAGGGAAGTTGTGGAAGGGCTTTTTCTGTCCCAAGTTCCTATCCATTACTCCCACCCAGAGAACTGCGCCTCCAGAGAAAGGAGAACCCGTGGAGCTATCCCAGGTCTCTGGTGCTTTGCTTTGGGAGGCAGAATCCTCCCTTTTCCCCCCGCTTTTGGCTCCTGCTCCCTGCCCAACAGCGTTGATTAGGCTCGAGGGCAGGAGCAGCATTTTGCACTTTCTCCCGAGCCGGGGTTTCGACAGCGGAGCGAACTCACCCCGGCTTTTCTTTAATAATTCACAGGGCAGGATTGTGTGGGTACTCTGAACTGCTACTTAAAAGTAATTAATTGATTTTCTGACATATCAGCTAACGACCTATTGCGCTGACGTGAAGTTGGGGGCTCTGCTCTTGGTTGGGCTCAGGAGCCGAGCTTGAAACGCTCCCAATTTATCCTGCTATAAAAGGAAAAGCATTTTCCACCCAGTGTCGTCTCAAACTCTGCTCCACACTCTGCCTCTGACGCTGGCAGGGAAGAGGGTTTCATTGTTGTTTACAGGAGGCCGAGAGGGTTTAAATTTAGGACATCCAGGAGGTAACAAAACACAATTCCTGCCAGCAGCACGTGTGGAGAGGGGGAGCTGTGGGAGGATTTTTGTGTGGTCAGAAACTGAGAGAGGTTTGGGGCATCTCCTTTCTCCAAGCTGTAGGAAACCCAGAGATCTTGATGAGCCTGAAGTGGGAGGACAAAGGAACAGAACCCGTTTTTCAGTGGGTTTTTTGGGTTTTTTTTTTACAGCTTTTTTATATTTACAGGAGGTCAGCACTTTTAATAAACGGGTTAAATAAATTATTCTGCTCCAAAAGTTCCAACCAGGAATATTCTCTTATATTCTCTTACAGGCAAGCTACAGAAGATTTCCTTGGCTTTAATGAAATTTAGGAGCCTTTTTATAAACCTCACAATCCCAAATTCACAAATCTCCCGTTTATAGCTCGGGCTTGAAAGCTCTGCCCTGGATAGATGAGGGAAACTTCTGGAAAAATTCCCAATTTTTTTTTTTTTTTTTATAGAGGATATGAATTTACTCGCCTGTGATCTCTGCTTTGATATAGGAAATCCCATCATGGATAACTTAGGAGGTCACATCCCTACTTTTATGTGTTCCAGGATGCTTCACGTGTTGAACACTGCTTGGCTCCTGTTCTCAAAGAGGTTTTTCCTCCTTCCTCCCCTTTCTATGAACCACCACAGAAGAATTATTGAGGAACAGAGCAACTCTCCCCATCTAAAAGCATTTTTAAATTGATATTTTATGTGAAAAAGCTTATAAGGGAGCTGCAGGTGCTTTTGTTGTATTTTCTGCTGCTGCTCCCAGTTCTTTTCCTCCATATTCCACCCCAAAATCCTGCCATTTTTATCAAAATCCTGCCATTTTTCACCTCCTGTTTGTCAAGAATATCAGAGCATCTCTTCCCCACCCTCAGCCTCGTCACCAGATCGAGAAAGCTGCTACAGGAAATTAATTTGCCCCAGACCATCCTGTTTATGCAATTACAGAATTAGTTGGCTTCACTTCTGCGTGCAGAGTCTCACACCGTGAAACAACCTCCACCCTCTGACTTATTTGGACACCAATCACTGAGATTTCCTCCTTAAAAAAAAAAAAAACACACCTTCAACCCCTCTCAGCACCTTATTTTAACTTCTAGAAAACTGAAATGCTTAAAAGCATTTCCAGAGCCAGCACAGAGAATTTTGTGGGGTGTTTATGTTGAGGGAAAAAAAAGAAAAAAAAGGCAAAAAATAAAAGGAGTTTTGAAGAAGAGGAGAGGCCATGAATTATTAAGAGCCCAGGGAAAGTGTCAAGATTTTGCTGAAGTCACGGATTGATTTTCTGACACAACTGTTGGGGAAGATGTGGGAGCAGCCACTTGGATGGAGGTGTCAGATATCCAAGGCACCAGGAGATGGGATTGCTCCTCTCCTCCAGAAAAACTGCGCATGAAAAGTGGGGCAAAGGAGGCAACAATTTGGAGGGTGGATGAATAAAAATTAAAGAAATCCTGTTTGGTAGACCTGGGTAAAATTTTAGGGGCAAAATATTACTTTTTTTTTTTTTTCCTCACTGAAATAATGCAGATTTTTGCCAAATGGCTATTTCATGGGTTTGTGGCTATTATTAAACTTAGAATCAGAAATTGGAATCCAGGAATGCTTTGGGTTGAAGGGATTAAAAAAAAAACCTGTGGGCAGGGCCACCTCCCACTGTCCCAGGTGCTCCAAGTGTCCAACCTGGCCTTGGGCACTGCCAGGGATCCAGGGGCAGCCACAGCAAATCTGGGAATTCTATTCCAGCCTCTCCCCACCCTGCCAGGGAACAATTCCTGCCCCAGATCCCATCAAATCCTACTTTGAAGCCATTCCCTGTGTCTGGTGTGGATGAAGCTCTAAACCCAAATGTTGTTGCTCCAACCTAAACCCAAACCCTCTGTGAGCTCGAGGAGAGATTTTCCCCACTCCCCTGAAGGAGCTCTCTTTTCTTATCACCATTAAACAATTCCTTCCCTACAGCAAACATTATTCTTGCCATAAAAGCAACAAAAAGCCATGAAGCTCCCAGCATAGAAACTTCTGGAGGAACAGGAATGGGTTTTCTCCTCATGGATTGTCTCATGGCAAAATCCAGGTCTTCCGATTCATGGAATGGTTTGGGGTGGAAGGGATTTTTGGGATTATCCCAACCCACCCCTGCCATGGCAGGGACACCTCCCACTGTCCCAGGCTGCTCCAAGCCCCAGTGTCCAACCTGGCCTTGGGCACTCCAGGGATCCAGGGGCAGCCACAGCAAATCTGGGCAACCTCTTTTTCCCAATTATGTTTCGTGAATTTTGTTCTAGTGAAGGCAAATATGTGTGAAGAGGAAGAATTTTTTAATCCAGATGCTCCCAAAACACCTTGACTGCCTTCAGAATCCTGTTAAAGTGCTCCCTGCCGTGAGCTGGTGCAAACCACTGACATAATTTGTCCTGAATTAGAGCAGGAATGACCCCGCTTGGCTCCTGCTGAGGTCTGGTTGCTGCTTTCCTTCCATCTAAAGGGTGTAAAGCAGAAAATTACAGAATCTCAGGGTTACCAAGGTGGGATAGCCCTCCAGGATCCCTCAGGGCCACCCCAGTGCCACCAGCATCACCCTAAATCCTGTCCCCAAGGGCCACCTCCAGACTGTCACTCTAAAGCTCACCTGAACTTCATCTCAGCCCTTTGGCTCTGGAGGAACCTGCCCTTGGGATGGGAGGGACCATCCTGGAGACTCCTCACAGCCCTCAAGGGGCTGAGGCTGGGAGCAGATGAATTGGGAGTTGTGGCCCCCTGAACATTTGGTGGATGTGCAGGTGCCTTGGGCTTGGATTCCATGGAATGCCCAAGGTGGGAAGAGCCCCTCAGGATCCCCCAGGGCCACCCCAGTGCCACCAGCATCAGCCCAAGGCCTGTCCCCAAGGGCCACCTCCAGACTGCTCCTGAACACTGCACAGACAGTGACTCCAAACCTCCCTGGGCAGCTCATCCCAAGGCCTGACCACTCTGCCAGGGAAATTTCCTTGCCCAATCTCCCCCCTGAGCCTCCCCTGGTGCCATTGGAGCCATTTCCTCTCCTCCTTTCCCTGCCCCTCCTGGCAGGGAACTTGTGCAGAGCCACCAGCTCCCCCCTGAGCCTCCTTTTCTCCAGGCTCAGCCCCTTCCCAGCTCCCTCAGCCCCTCCTGGGGCTCCAGCCCCATTCCCTGCCCTGTTCCCTGCCCTGGAGAGCACCAAGGAGAGGAGAACCAGGCTGGCAGGTGCAGATGGGAAGGTGAAGCCCCACCAGAGCTGGGAACCCCTTTCCCAGCCCAGCCAAACTCTGGGACACCCTTCAGGAAAGTCTCAGGCAGGGATGGTGCTGGAATTTGTGCCAAAAGGGATTTGCAGAGCTGGGAATCAGACCAGGGGTGTCAAACAATGGTGTAAGAACGAGGGTTTTATAAAATGTACCAAAACTGATTTTTTTGCAGCACAGAAACCCCACGGTTCTGATGGCAGACAGAAGTGAGGCAGAGCCTGGCCTTAAAAAGGCCAGGAAAAAAAAATTAAAACGATGTTGGAAGGATGGATTAATCCCATTTTACCAGGAATTCTGATGTTTAAAACCAAAGCAAAGAGAGATCCCTCAGCACTGAGCAGAAGATGAAGAATCTGGTGCAAAATGTGCCCAACTGGGAGGCTGAATTCCAGTCTCCTGGCTCCTTGTTTTTAGCTGCCTGTGGAGGAGGGTTTTTTTTTGGTGGTCTTTGTCCAGTTCTCAGTGGTTTGGATTTGGATCCCACCACACGTCTGGCTCCTTTCCAGGGGAAAATAAAAAAGAAATCCTTTAGCAATTAGGAGGGAGATAACAGGATTTCCTCCTCCAGTTGGGTGGTCGCTTTTAGAGCCCAGACTAAATTAGATCCAGGAGAGGACAGGTATTGCTGAGGCTGCAGCTTGACAGCGCTGAGCTGAAAAATCAGGAGGATGTGTCCCAAATTTTTTAGGAAGATGGAGGCTTGGGGGTTTAAAAATGCCTGGAATGGGCTGGAAGGAAGAGGAGAGAGGAATATTCTGACTCTGGGGAAGACACAGGGCTCATTCCCATCCCATTCCTGCCTGGGTTTATTCCCCAATAAAAGTGTAAACTGCACTGGAGACAGGCAGTGAAGTCCCAGCCCAAAATTTGGGATACAAAAAGGACGTGGAGCTGCTGCAGAGAGCCCAGAGGAGGCTCCAGGATGAGCAGAGGGCTGGAGCAGCTCTGCTGGGAGGAAAGGCTGCCACAGCTGGGATTGTTCAGCCTGGACAGGAGAAGCTTTGGGCTGAGCTCAGGGTGGCCTTGCAGGGCCTGAAGGAGCCCCAGGAAACCTGGAGAGAGACAATTCCCAAGGGCTGCAGGGACAGGACACAGGGAATGGCTTCAGACTGAGAAATGACAAGTTCAGGTGGGATGTTGGGAAAAAATCCTTCCCTGGGAGGGTGAGGAGGGGTTGGGCTGGAATTCCCAGATTTGCTGTGGCTGCCCCTGGATCCCTGGCAGTGCCCAAGGCCAGGTTGGACACTGGGGCTTGGAGCAGCCTGGGACAGTGGGAGGTGTCCCTGCCATGGCAGGGGTGGGATGAGATGATTTTTAATGTCCCTTCCAGCCCAAACCATCCTGGGATTCTGTTGTAGGACACCCAGTTTTCAGAGGCCTCCTCTTTTTTACATCCTCTTTTATTTCTCTCCTCTCCCAGTCTCTCACTCATTTTCCCACATTTCTTCTGCTCACCTCCTTCCTGATCAATGGCCACAACCATTTCCTGCCCTTGCAGCTCAGCTGCCACACACTTTAAGGCTCTAAACACCACAAATTTTGCTTTTGGAGCATCTCTGCCCAAGCACATTCCCAGGGAGAAGCACATCAAGGTGTCAGGAGCAGCAGCCTGAGGGAGGGAGAGCAGGAGCCCAGCTGAGACTCCTGTTTTACACCCCAGCCACGAAGTTTTTGACAGTGGAGGGTGTCCCTGCCCATGATTTTTAAGCTCCCTTCCAGCCCAAAGCATTCCATGATCCCAGGAATGTCAGGAAAAGTGGAGCTTTAAGCACACCCACTGCTGACTGATTATCTTTATCTTCTGCTTTGATAAAAGCTAAAGGCCAGATAAGTAAAGACCAACATTTTCTGCTCATTTCTTTGTGGTGAAATCCTGAAATCCCGAATCCACTGAAATCCACACCAAAGCTCTCCCTTTCCTGAGGTGACCCCTGGCATCAGGGATGTGCTGGGTAGTTCAGGATTGCTCCAAGGGACAGGGAACAGCTGGAGTGACCTCTGCAGGTCTCTTCCAGCTTGTTTTCCTCAAATATCCCCAAGTTTTTCATATAAATGCAGCGAGCTGGGCTGGGATCGCTCTGTTGGAGCCCTGATTCCAGGCTGGGATGCTCCATGTGTGTCCCATCCGTGTGTGGCTGCTACTACACGTGTCTCTGGGAGTAACCCACTTGATCTTTCTTTACAACAACTTTTCCCCCCTGCTCATCCCAGAGCGAGTGCTGAACACAGATCCCACGTTTAAAAAAAAACCCCTCTGTGCTCACTTACTTTACACATTTGTACTCCCTTCCTTCCCCTGAATAATTCCCTTTTTTTTTTTTTCTGTTGTTTTTAACAACCCCTTCCATAAAACGGCTCGGATTAGAGGAGACCCTGGCTAAATTTAGCTTTTATGGGGGGAGAGGAATAAAGCAGAATTAACTGTTTCAAGGGCAAAACCCAAACCACATGAAGGCGCAGAAGTTGTTGGCCAGGAATCTGACAGCAGGGCTTGGTAGCAAAAACGTCTCCTGGGGAACAGATGTTGGGGATTTTCACACCAAAACCAGAAACTCCACGGCTTTGCTGCCTGCAGAACTGACACACCCTGGGTGGGCACCACCAATTTCCAGGTTATCCATGAAAAATGGGAAGGAATTAAAGCCAAACAGCGGCAAAGTGTTATTGACTGATTTTTAAGTTTGGTTGTTGTTTTTTTTTTTCCCCAAGCAAATCCCCGACCTAGAGATGTCTCTCTCAGCCTCCAGGCAGCTTTTAGTGCAGTCTGAATGGTTAATTATTGCCAGCAGTGATGGAAAAGCTGCTCTGGAGCCACTGGAGTCCCCTGGAAGCATCAGGCTGCAGCAGAGCTGGGCACAACTTTCTGTAAATTCTATAAATTCTGCTCAAACAAACTTATTACCCTCCTACCCCTTTGGTTTATAAACTGTTAAGGTGGAGAAAGTAGAAAAACACGCCACAAAATCAACTCCTTTGGGTGGTTTGGGCTCATCAGGAGAAGGGAAATTCAGCGGCCTGATTTCCAGAGGGGGCTCCAACGAGGGGGTGTAAAATGGAAATGCCTCTTCCAGGCCTGCAGGTCGTGGCTTTTAGGGGCAGGAGCAGAGTGGGAAAAGAAGGAATTGGAACTGGAGCAGCACCTTTGGGTCCCTGGAGCAATGTTTGTGCAGAGCTTGAGTGGGTGGACTCATCATAAAGGGATTTTTTGTCACCAGCACAAGAGAGGGAACGACCTCGAGCTGTGCCAGGGCAGGCTCAGGATGGACATCAGCAGCAATTTTGTCATGGAAATGGAGGTTAAACATTGGAATGGAGTTCCCAGGGAGGGGCCCAGCCCTGGAGGTGTCCAAGGAAGGTCTGGATGTGTCCAAAGGCACTTTGGGACAGATGTCCACCAGTGGAGAGTTCTCCTAGACACTCTTGACCATGACCAAACCTCTCTTGCCCCAGAATTAAACCAGATTTAAAACACCAAACCCTCTGCCAGAGTCTCCGTGAATTTTCTAAGTGGAATCAGAAATCACCACAGAATTAAATGTACCAGAATAAAGAGAAATGAAACCCCCTCTTCCTCTTCTCCATGGATTTTCAAAGTGGATGGAATCAAAGATCACCCCAGAATGAAAACAATCAGAATGAAGAGACGTCAACCCCCTGGAAGCTTCTCCATGAATTTTCCAGGCAGGTGGAATCAAAAATCATCACAGAATTAAATGTACCAAAATAAAGAGAAATCAAAAAGCCCTGGAAGCTTGTCCATGAATTTTCCAGGCAGATGGAATCAGAAATCACCACAGAATTAAATGTACTAAAATAAAGAGAGATCAAAACCCCTGACAGATTCTGCCTGAATTTTCCAAATGGAATCAAAAATCACCACAAAATTAAATCCACCAGAATAAAAAGACACCAAACCCCCTGCCAGACTCTCCATGAATTTTCCAAGTGGAATCAGAAATCACCACAGAACTAAATCCACTAGAATAAAGACAAACCTCCCTAGAAGCTTCTCCATGAATTTTCCAGGCACGCGGAATCTAAAATCACCACAGAATTGTATCCAGCAGAATAAAGAGAGATCAAACTTTGTGCCAGACTCTCCATGAATTTTCCAAGTGGAACCAGAGATCACCACAGAATGAAACCCACCAAAATAAAGAGAAATCAAACCCCCTCTCCAGTGGATGGAATCTGAAATTAAATCCACCAGAAGAGAGAGACCCAACCCCCTGCCAGAGTCTCCATTAATTTTCCAAGTGGAATCAAAAATCACCACGGAATTGAACCCCACCAAAATAAAGAGAAATCAACCCCCCTCTCCATGAATTTTCCAAGTGGATGGAATCTGAAATTAAATCCACCAGATAAAGAGAGACCCAACCCCCTGCCAGAGTCTCCATGAATTTTCCAAGTGGAATCAAAAATCATCACAGAATTAAATGTACTAAAATAAAGAGAGATCAAAACCCCTGACAGATTCTGCCTGAATTTTCCAAATGGAATCAAAAATCACCACAAAATTAAATCCACCAGAATAAAAAGACACCAAACCCCCTGCCAGACTCTCCATGAATTTTCCAAGTGGAATCAGAAGTCATCACAGAATTAAATGTACCAGAATAAAGAGAGATGAACCTGCCTGGAAGCTTCTCCATGAATTTTCCAAGCAGGTGGAATCTGAAATCACCACAAAATTAAATCCACCAGAATGAAGAGAAACAACCCCCTCTGGAAGTTTCTCCATGAATTTTCCAGACAGCTAGAATCCAAAAATACCACGAAATTCCATCACCAGAATAAAGACAGATCAAAACCCCTCCCCATAAATTTTCCAAGTGGAAGGAATCCGAAATTAAATCCACCAGAATAAAGAGATGAAACTCCCTGACACACTCTGCATGAATTTTCCAAGCAGATGGAATCAGAAATCACCACAGAAGGAAACCCACCAAAATAAAGAGAGATCAAACACCTTCTCCATGAATTTTCCAAGTGGATGGAATCTGAAATTAAAGCCACCAGAATAAAGAGAGACCAAACCCCCTGGAAGCTTCTCCATGAATTTTCCAGGCAGCTGGAATCCAAAAATACCACAGAATTCCATCACCAGAATAAAGACAGATCAAAACCCCTCCCCATGAATTTTCCAAGTGGATGGAATCTGAAATTAAATCCACCAGATAAAGAGAGACCAAACCCCCTGCCAGGATCTCCATGAATTTTCCAAGCAGATGGAATCAGAAATCACCACAGAAGGAAACCCACCAAAATAAAGAGAGATCAAACACCTTCTGTATGAATTTTCCAAGTGGATGGCATCTGAAATTAAATCCACCAGATAAAGAGAGACCAAACCCTCTGCCAGACTCTCCACGAATTTTCCAAGTGGAATCAGAAATCACCACAGAATTAAATGTACTGAAATAGAGACCAACCCCCCTGGAAGCTTCTCCATGAATTTTCCAAGCAGATGGAATCTGAAATCACCACAGAAGGAAACCCACCAGAATAAAGAGAGATCAAGCCCCTTCTCTATGAATTTTCCAAGTGGATGGACTCTGAAATTCAATCCGCCAGAATAAAGAGAGACCAAACCCCCGGGAAGCTTCTCCATGGATATTCCAAGTGGAATCAGAAATCACCATAGAATTAAACGTACTAAAATAAAGAAAGACCAAACCCCCTGGAAGCTTCTCCATGAATTTTCCAAGCAGATGGAATCAGAAATCACCACGGACTTTCTGCAGCTCCCTCCAAAGAAAGACATCACTCCCTGCCACACACCGAGCTGAGCAGATGTCCCAGCAAGCCCCATCTCACCAAAACATCCCAAAAATCAAAATAAAACCCGTCAGGTCCTCCCCCCATGTGTGCACACACCACTTTCACTTGGATCCTGCATTTCCACATCTGCTTCCCTCTCTCCCTCCTCCCACTTCCCCTCTCCATATTATTTCCAACCGGAAAAAAAAAAAAAAAACCAAAAAAAAACCCCTCAAATAATTTTAGATTTAAATGTTGCCCCTGCCCTGGGCACTGAGGGAAAATGGGAAAGCCAAAAGCAAAGGGAAGATTTGAAGGGAAATCCTAAAACCTTGTAGCATCTTAAAGGAATTCTAAAAATTATCAAGAGGGGCTTTTTATAAGGATAAAGGGTGACAGGACAAGGGGAATGGTTTTAAACTGAGCCAGAGCTAAATGAGATTTTAAGAGGAAATCCTTTCCTCAGAGAGTGGTGAGGAAATAGACAGTTTGCCATGGATTCCTCATTCCTTGAAAACAAACCCTAGGGCAGAATTTAAGTGGAGGATTAATTTAAGGTCGACAGTCCCATGATCAGGGAGTTTTCACGGTGCTGCCACTCACATTAATGTTTTAATAATCACATTAATATCTTTATCTGCTCATTTGGACACCTGAAACAGCAAAAGGAGCCAAAGACAAAGACAAATTTGTCTTTGGCAAAAAAGACAAAGGCACAAAGACAATTACCCCCCCAAAAAATCCATGAGAATTCTGTGGAACACAAACCTGGCCCATTTTCCAAAAGGTTTTCCTCATTGTATTGTATTTTATAGTGTTAGAGAGCAGGAATTTAACATAAAAAAATGCAAAATTTTTGGAAGGAAAAGGCTTTTTTAGTGTAGGAAGAGAAGCAGGATTTGTTTCTGTACAACTGGAACTCTCTCAGAGCTGTTCCCAGATGTTTTTGGAAAGCTCCTGAGTTGCTCCATTCTCAGCCTTTCTCAAACCTGAATTAAAACGAGGCAAAATTTAGGAATTTGGCCCTCCGTGGTTGAAGGAGCCCAGTCTCGTTTCAGTGCCTGGTGAAATGATGGAAATTATTCCTGTAATTATTGAAAAACACCCGGAAAACCACCGAGTCATCGAGCATGGAAAAATCCTGCCTAATTAGTGGAATTTGGACAATGCTCTTGGGGACAGAGTGGGATTTTGGGGTGTCTGTGCAGGGCCAGGAGCTGGGCTGGATAATCCTTGTGGGTCCCTTCCCACTCAGGATATTCCCATAATCTCTTCTGCACTTCTGTTCCTCTCAGGAACCAGCAGATTTTTTTTGTTGAATGGAGAGGAAAAACTAAATAAAAGAGTGATTTCTTTTTAGTTTAAGGTCTCATTTCCTCAGCCTGGAATGAATCTGGGCATGTCCATCTCCTTTCCTAAATTAATGAATTAATTAAAAAGAGCTGGCAGTGCTGGAAGTGCATCTTATAATAATCATGTAATTATCCCTACTGTAAATTCCTGCCGATTTTATTCAGTTTTGCTTCTTCCCACATGTAAATTTATGCAAATTTGCTATTGCTCGACGTCCTCCAAATGTGCAATCCAAGGAAAAACTTAGCCCTAAAAATGTGGGGTTTCCAAACCTCTTCCTGCAAATGGAATTTTAGCAGGATATCCCAAATTAATTTTCCTTTATGTCGCTCTCTTTTCCCAAAGGATCCCAGGGAATCCCAAATAATCCCTAGAAATCCCAAGGAACCCCAAGGGACCTCAAGGAACCTCAAGGAACCCCAAGGAATCCCAAGGAATCCCAAGGAATCCCAAGGGATCCCAAGGAATCTCAAGGGATCCCAAGGAATCTCAAGGAATCCAAAGAAATCCTGAGGAATTTTGTTAGGTGTTTCTGATCCTGGAGGATTTGGAGGCACCTAAAGAGGAGCAGCCACATCTGAGGTAAAATTTGGGAGTTTTTTAAGGTGAAGAGGAGAAATTCCTTGGCAGGTTATAGGGAGAAGTCTGGGGCCACCACGGGGTGTCCCATTCCTAAAATTTATGGATATTTCCAGCTATGGGGTCTGACTGTGGGAACAAAGGACAGGACAAGAGGGAATGGCCTCAGGCTGGGCCAGGGGTGGTTTATGGTGGATATCAGGAAAAATTTCCTCATGGAAAGGGTGGTCAGGCCTTGGCAAGAGCTGCCCAGGGAGGGCTGGAGCGTGCCCATCCCTGGAGGGGCCCAAGGGACACCTGGAGGTGGCCCTCAGTGCTCTGGGCAGGGTGACAAGGTGGGCACCGGGCACAGCTGGGACTGCCTGGGCTGGGAGGGCTTTTCCAGCCTCAGGGATTTTGGGATTTTGGGATTCAGATCCACATCCAACCTGGAGGACTCCTCCTTGAGTCTCCACCTCTGCTCGCAGCTGGAATCTTGGAATCCTTCTGAGAAGAAGGAAAAGCAGAACCCAAGGGAAGGATTGGCCCGACCTTGGATGTCTTTGGGATCCTTAACCCCAAATATCTTCCCTCCACTGGATAAATCCATCAGGAGCCCCAAATAATGGGGAGCACCAAAGGAAAGCTGGAATAAAAGCAAAGGGATTCCAGTGGGAGTCGTTTGCACTGAATTTGGAGATGTTGAGGCATTTTCTTGGCAATTTTGGGGGGGCACTGAGTCCAGTCACCACCAGTTTGGGGTCTGGGGTGTAGTTCTCACCCTTGGGGACATGGAATGGGCACAGGGCAGCACCCTCCTTCCTTGTAAAATTCCCTCCTGCCTGGAGCCCTGGAACCAGACCAAGGAGATTAAAAGAGTGAAGACCCACCAGTGCAAAAGTCAGTTAATTTAATTTAATTTAATTTATTAAAAACTTCCCATTTTCCTGGCACTGCAGCCCTTTGGAGCTGATCCACAGGCTCAGCCTGACTTCCACACTTCCCTCTTCCCCTTTCCTGATGGAGAAACAATTCCTGCCTCCCAGTCCTGCAGCATTTCCAGCCTGAAGGAGCTCCTTTATTTTTATTTTATTTTATTTTATTTTATTTTATTTTATTTTATTTTATTTTATTTTATTTTATTCTATTCTATTCTATTTTATTTTATTTCATTTCATTTCATTTCATTTCATTTCATTTCATTTCATTTCGATCTATTTTGAATTGATTTAATTTAAATCTTATTTTAAATAAAATTAATGATTATTTATTATTACTATTATTTCTAGTAATATTTTACTCTTGGTTTTATTTTTATTTTTAATTATATTTTAATTTTTTATTTTATTTTAAGTTTTATCTATTTTATTCTAATTAATTTAATTTAAATTTTATTTTAAATCAAATCGATTACAATTAATTATTTTTATTACTATGATTTCTACTCATATTTTAATCTTGATTTTATATTATGTTAATTTTTATTTTTATTTTATTTCTCCCTCCATTTCATTTGGGAAAACCCTCTGAGTCTGCTTCTTCCAGACGACTTGGAAAAGAATTATTTTCATTTCCACAGCTGATGTGCCCCTACCTGTATCCTCTCCACGACACAATTTCATGATAAAACTATAAATATTTTATTTATTCACTGACTTTACCTCCTTCAGACCATCCCATGCATTTCCCATTAAAATCTGGAGATTTCCCCTAAATGTTTCCAAGCTTTTTTATCTCCCAGCCTTTTAAAATCCCTGCTCCAGCCAGGGGGGGACTTTTTTTGTTGCTTACAGTAAAAGCAGAGAATTCTCTTAAATGTCAACCTGCAAAACCCTCAGCGCTTCATCCCCAAAAAACTCCTTTTGAAAGTCACTTAACCCACCCCAAAGACAAGTGGGATTAATGGCAAAATTCTTGGTTTTTAATGGTCTAGAGAGCTGCTGCTGGTGGTTTTATTGTTCAGTGTTTGGTTGGGGACAACGATTTTGGGGTGGGTTTAATCCCTGAAGATCAGGGATTGGGTCTCAAATGAAAATCATCTGTTGGAAGTTCAGTTTAGGAAGTTAAACCCGGCTCTGTGTCCTACAAAATTCAGCTCAATCCTTTGATTTACTGTTGGGATTTTGAATTATCTGATCCAGTGTAGAGACCCAAAAAAAAAAAAAAAAAACAAAAAAAGCTTTGGAGTTCCTACATCAAAGAAACTCAAATATTTTTATTCATAGGTCTGACCAAGCATTTGGTGCTCGATTGTTGTCGGGAGGGTTTGTAAAATTTCCTTTCCAAGGCGACAGAATGTGAATTAATGACCACAAGAACCACATTTCAGTCACTTCTCCACGATGGTTTTACCAGACATGAAGCAATTTCACCTCAATTTCATTCACTTTCTATTTCACTGAAGAGAAACCCCTCAGTTTTGAAGATTTAAAGTCCAACCAGAGAGTGGAAGTTGAGTTTTAGGGCTTTGTAGGGAGTGAAAGTTGAATAATCAGGGCTGTTACTACCCTGAAAACGCTGCAGGATTTAATTGCAGTTAATTAACCTGAAATAACTTCTTTTAAAATTTATTCCTTGTAATATTTTATGTATTTTTAATGTATTATGAGGTTTTTATGTATTAATATGAATTTTCAGGCACGATTTTACTGCTTTTATTTTAAATTCTCTGCCTAATTTTCCACATTTTCCTGCTAAAACCTGAAATGCCACAGGCTCGGTTTAATCCATGGGAATTTTTTATTCCTGGCACCCAAAACCACCCAGATTTTTTGTTCCCCCGCCTTTCTGAATGGAAACACTTCCTCTTTTTTTGCCTCCATCAAAATATATTTCAATGTGAAAATTATATTTTGGGTCCTCACTGAAAATTAGAGATTGGAGGGAATTTTTTGTAGAGGAAAGAAGGACAGAATAAAGAACTGGAGTAAAAGAATAAAGAACTGAAGTAAAAAAATAAAGGAGTAAAAAAATATTGGGGGGGAATTAAGAGAAACACTATTCAGGAATTATTCAAAGTAAAAAAAAAATCCTGCCAAAATCTTTTAAAAAATGGGGAATTCTCCTCTAATCACAGCAGAAGAAAAATGCTGGTTGCAGCAGGAAAAAAAACACAAATCAGCCAAATTCCTTCCACTTTCAACTTCAATTTCATGGAAGTTTTCCATTATCCAGCCCATTTTTCCTGTTTGAATCCCTGGGGGGTTTTAGGGACAGAGTTTTAAGGGTAATTAATGGTGCCAAAGCACAAATGTTCCCTCTATTCCTGTCTATTCAATAAACTGTAATATTTATATTATTGTAATATTTATATTGGTATTGTATTTTTGCAAATTGAAGAAATTTAGGGCTTGTGATTGCCTCGGTTTGCAAAGTCAGCTTTGCCAATTATCTGCCCCCAGGAATGAAAATGATAATGATAATGACAATAATAATGATGATAATAAAGATTTTTTAAATTAATATTATTATATTGGTATTATTGATAATATTATTAGTTATTATATACAATCTAACACAATATAATATCTAATATCTGACATATAATATCTAACATATAATAACTAATATCAAATATAGAATATATATTTTATATTTTGTATTTTATGCTTATATATGTCATGTGTTATATGTTATATACATAATACGTATTTTATATAGTTATATTTTATATAATATGATATGATATGATATGATATAATATAATATAATATAAGCATTATTACTGGCCCTGACTTCTCCCTATAACTTGCCAGGGATTTTATCTTCTTCACCTTAAAAAACTCCCAAATTCTACCCCAGATGTGGCTGCTCCTATTTCGGTGCCTCCAACACCTCCAAGATCACAAACACTCAACCAAATAACTTGGGATGAGAAGAAAGGCATTAAAAAAAATAAAAAATAAAAAATTGGGTTATTCTCCTAAAATCAAAGGGTTATTCTCCTAAAATTGAAGTCAAGGATTTTTTCCTTTTGCAGAAAGAGGTTTGGAAACCCCACTTTTATGGGGTCAAGCTATTCCTTGGATTGCACTTTTGGAGGGCATCAAGTAACACCAAATTTGCATAAAATTTGCATACGGGAAGAAGCAAAACCAAGCAAAATCGGTGGGAATTTAGAGTAGAAATCTGGGGACAAGACTGATGCTGTTTTACACCACAAGGAGACAAAAACTCTGACTTCAGAAGGCTGAAAATGACTCCTTGATTTTTGGGATGTGTGTCCCTTTTATACTATTTCACACAGACCAATTGGATTGGTGACAAAAGGCAAAACCTCTTCACTGCCATTGGTCAGAGCAGAGGGACATCAAGAAGTCCCTCCTAGGAGAAGAAATTAATAACAAAGTTACAGTTTATAAAAACATTTCTCCTGCTTGCAGAAAATTCCCTGGGAAAAGGATTTCAGAAAACAAAAACACCTCAGGCACGGGACCAGGGCTACACAAGATTATTCTGAGATGCCCTTCCAGCACTTCCAGATTTTTTTAATTTATTCATTCCCAGTGCAGAGCAACGAGGTCCTCCCTGAGCCTCCTTTTCTTGGGGCTGAACCCTTTCCCCAGTTCCCTCAGGAATTCTCCAGCCCTTTCCCTGCTCCGTTCCTATTCCTGCTCTTCCTTTTTCCAGCTCTCATTCCAGCAGCACAGCCTGGAGGAGCAGTACAGGGAATTTGGGATGAGTAACCCAGCGCTGATGACCTTTTCTCTCAGGACCTGGGTTTCCTCTCCCAGTTCTGTTTCCCTCCATCTCCCAGTGCCATTCTGGTGTCACTGGGAATCCAACGAACCAGCTCAGGACCTCTCCCTCTTTCCTTGTTAAAATTCTTATCCCTTCTTTTTGAAAAAATATTCTGCTTTAGAATCTCCTGATGCTTGAAAAGGCATCTCCAGGTGAGAGGGAACAGCACAGACCACCCCAGCCCAGCCCTTGGTGGGGACATTTGATCTCCTGCTCCAGCATCAAAGCCTTGCTGTGACATCCAATCCCACTGCTCCACCTGAGCTTCCCACCCTGGGTTCTTTCCCCTTTTCCCTGATATTTTTCTTCTCATTTGCGCCACTTAAAAATGCTCTTCCCAAGGCATAGGTTGGGTTTTGTCCTCCTTTCTTTCCTTTTAAAATGACTGTTAGTAATTTCTTTTTGTATCTATATCTATTTTTATCTATATGTTTATATCTATGCCTCTATATCTATACCTATATATGCATTTATATCTATATCTATGTCTATATATTTCAATAGATATTTATATCTATTTTATATCAGTTTATATCTCTCTATAGATTTATATTTCTTTTTGTATCTATATTTTTTATCTGTAAGTTTATATCTATATCCATATCTATATATCTACATCTATATCTATACATCTATATCTATATCAAATCTATACATGTATATGTATATGTATATGTATATGTATATGTATATGTATATGTATATGTATATATCTATTTATATCTATTTTATACCGATTTATATCCCTGTATAGATTCATATTTGGTTTTATATCTATATGTTTCAGTCTATACATCTACATCTAGATATGTACACTTACATCTCTATCTCTATCTCTATCTCTATCTCTATCTCTATCTCTATCTCTATCTCTATCTCTATCTCTATCTCTATCTCTACATCTATATCTATATCTGTCTATATCTATTTATATCTATGATTCTATCTATATATCTACATCTATGTTTGTACGTATATCTGTATACATATTTATATCTATTTCATATCAATTTATATCTCTCCATAGATTTATATTTCTTTTTGTATCTTATATTTCTTTATATCTATATATTTATCTATATCTGTATCTTTACACTTATGTTTCTATATCTATATATTTCTATTTACATTTCCATTTATACTTCCATTTATATTTATATTTATACTTATATTTATATTTATATTTGCATTTGCATTTGCATTTGTATTTGCATTTACATTTACATTTACATTTACATTTACATTTACATTTACATTTACATTTACATTTACGTATCTGTATCTATATCTGTGTATGTCCAATGCCAGCCTCCCTTGTCCAGGTTTCCTGGGAAGATCAGGACAAGAAGCTGGATAAGGGCCCACCAGCATCAGCCCAAGGCCTGTCCCCAAGGGCCACCTCCAGACTGCTCCTGAACACTCCACAGACAGTGACTCCAAACCTCCCTGGGCAGCTCATCCCAAGGCCTGACCACTCTGCCAGGGAAATTTCCTTGCCCAATCTCCCCCCTGAGCCTCCCCTGGTGCCATTGGAGCCATTTCCTCTCCTCCTTTCCCTGCCCCTCCTGGCAGGGACTTGTGCAGAGCCACCAGCTCCCCCCTGAGCCTCCTTTGCTCCAGGCTCAGCCCCTTCCCAGCTCCCTCACGTTCTCCCCATGTTCTCCAGCATGGTGGGAGTTGCCCTCCAGAGGTTCCATCCCGATCCCAACAAAATCCCAGTGAGGATCCATCCCTCTGCCTTGGAGCAAACACTGAGGGGGATCCAGAGCCGAGTTTTTGAGACGGGGCTGGTTTTGCCCTCAGGATAGTTTAAGGGAGCTGGAAATGGATCTCTGTTTCCCCAGGAGCTGAGCACAGTGCCACCACCTCTCCCTCAGCCCCTGGCTACAAAACTGGCCGTTTAAAACCACCAAATCCTTCTTTTTCTTGATGGAATTCAAACACTTGGAGGGTTTGGAGGTGGAACTTTCCGGGGTGGAACTTCCCCACTGACCCATCTCTAACTCCAAATGCTGCCGAGCTCGTTGGCCACCTCGAAATAACACGACTTGACTTTAATGGAGGATTTGATGGAAAAAATCAGCATGTGCTGCATATTCAAGAATTAAAACCCTCCTGGCAGCTACTGGGAAAGGAAAAGGTCATTCCCATCCGGCTGAAATCCCTGAAGCACCTCGAGGCTCCTCCGGGTGCGCTGATGGAGGAGCGTCAGTGACCATGCAAAGATGTGGTCAGGGGCTGACCACCAGCCCTCAGAGCTGCCTGCAGAGTTATCGACAGCTTTATGGCTTCTCCTTGTCGTGGTTAGGGAATGGAAAGCCTTGCCCTAATCAAGTAATTGCATTAAAGCAACTGCTGGGAACATTTGGGTTTTAGATTTGTCGCCTGTCAGGAGCTGTTTCGGTCACATTTCTTTTTGGAGTAAAAGGATGTCTGTCCTCACAAGTCAAAAGTTGGGGCTTGGTGAACTTGGTGAAGTCCAAAGGCCAGGGAAAGGTGTGGGGAATGCTGGAGGAGCTGTGAGAGGAAGGCCAGGGAAGGGAGTTCTGGGGAGGATGAGGCACTAAACAGGGAGAAAGGCAAAGCAAAGAGAGTTCTGGGGAGAATGAAACCCTCACCAGTGAATCTGGAGTAATAATAATAATAATAATAATGGTAATAATATGAAAACAACCCCAACCACACCAAGTGGTTTCAACTGAAGCCATGAAATTTCTGGGAGATTCTGGACTGCGAGGAAATTATTTTTCCTTTTCCTTTTCCTTTTCCTTTCCCTTTCCCTCTTCCTTTCCCTTTCCCTTTTCCTTTCCCTTTCCCTTTTCCTTTCCCTTTCCCTTTCCTTTCCCTTTTCCTTTTCCTTTCTTTCCCTTTCCCTCCTTCTCCTTCTCCTTCTCCTTCTCCTTCTCCTTCTCCTTCTCCTTCTCCTTCTCCTTCTCCTTCTCCTTCTCCTTCTCCTTCTCCTTCTCCTTCTCCTTCTCCTTCTCCTTCTCCTTCTCCTTCTCCTTCTCCTTCTCCTTCTCCTTCTCCTTCTCCCTTTTCCCTTCCCACTGGATGTGATGGGATGTGAAATAACGCCAACAAAAACAGGAACAGGAACAGCTTTGGGTGCAAACCAGGCTCCAACAAACTCAGGGAATGTCCAGGACACAGGAAAACCCCTTCCACATCCAGAGGTTTGCCAGTGGATCCACACTGCTGCCACAGCAGGACAGTGACAATATTTAACCCCAGTGTTTAAAGCTACAAAAAATCCAGATCACCACAAAGAACCCCTGGAGCTGAGCCTTGTCCTGCCTGCCCAAACTCCAAATAACCCTGCTGAGAGCCCTCGCTCCTGTTCTCACCTGGATGAGTTTGTTTAATCTTCTCCAAAAAACCAAAAAACATTAAAAAAATATTTTGGTGACAACTAAAAAATGCCTCTGAGCCCTTTCCTTATCATTTTTCCCCTCTTATTTAACAACTGCAAAGTTAAACGTTCTTCCTGAGTTTCTCTTTCAGTATTTTGAGGGTGTCTGGCAGCTCTTTAATTTCATTTTTCTGCTCTTGTGTTCCACGCTCTGATGTTTTCTCCTATGAAATTGCCCAGCTGCTGGGATGTGCTTTTTCCAGCCCAAAAATGCAGAATTAAGTATTTAAAGCTGAACTTGGAATGCACGGGGAAAATGCAACTGCTAAAAATATCCCCTTCCAATAAGTTTGATTTAGGATGGGTTTTCCACAGTTTTTTCCTTTGATTGGTGGGATTTATTTCTGTTTTAGCAGCTAAATTTCAGTTCTGGGCAAGGAATTATTTAGGGATTCTTAATCAAGCAGCCAATTTTGTTTATACAGATTCAAGTTGGGCAACTCCTTCAATAAATACACCAAAAATGCAGCTTTGAGAGCAGGAACAACTACACCCCCAAAATCTCTCCTGGAAAATAGGAAAACCCGGGATTTCCTGGTTATATCCACATTTGTGGTCATTATTCGAGGAGAAACCTACTTTGGTTTTTCACAAACATCAAATCTGTTTCCTGCTTTGAAGAGAATCCCCAAATTTCCAGAGGGCAGATGTGGAGAAAAGACAAGAAGGGGTTTTTGTAGGAAAACGGATCATTTCTACAGCTCTGGACTTTTTTCAAACTGCATTCTGCTTTTAGAAAATTGGAATTTTTGGGGATGGGCTTTAGGCAGGACCATGATGGGGTCATTGCACCCATCATGGGATGAATGATCCTGGATATTCCCAGGAGAAAATCAAAGTGCTCCCAAAAAACTCCCTCAGATGAGGGGCTGGATTATACTTTTTTCTGACCCAGAGATGGGGTAACTGAGAGGCAATTCTAAAACTTTTTATTCCATTTTCAGTCTCATGTGAAGGGTGAGAGAGTACAGATGTCATAACTTATGCCATCACAATTAGAAGCTAAAATATTTCTTAATTACAATACATTGTAAGTGTTTCTTGGCTTGTTGTATTATTACTAGCATTGTTATTATGATAATTAATATATAACAACTTTTTTAAATTTTATTATATATTTGTTATATATTATTTTATCATCCATTATTACTATATAAAACTTTATATTTATTTATAAATTATATTAATTTATTAAAAATTTATAATTATTTAAAACTATGGGGCAGATCTTTATTTTTGAAATAAATCATTTAATTATGATTCATTGGTTTTTCGTGATTTGAGATGTTAAAATCCCATTTCCCACAATGAGGGAGTGCTCAGCTCTCTCCTTTTTATATTACAGAGACATTTGGTTTGCAAGGAAACTCCAATAATTTGTGTATTTTCGGGAGTCCAAACCTCTGGCGTTGTTAAAAATACCATGAAAGGCATTCCTAGAGGGAAAAAAAAATATTAAAAAAACCCAATTCCTGGATAATTATTTTTGTTTGGAAGGAGGTGACGATTGCGGGGAATGTTTACTCCACAGTCCAGGTTTAGTAAAACACATTTCTGAGGAAAAATATTCCAGAATTCACTGGCAGGGAAACACAGCAGGATGACAGGCAGGCAGGATTTGGGGAGGAGGGAATAGAAACGAAATTCCACAAACCCAACCCCAGTGCTAACAGCTGATCCCAGCTCCTTCCCCAGCCAGCAGGAGAGAAAGAGAAGATGAAAAGAGGAAAACCTCGGAAAAAGGAAATGAAAAGAGCTTTATTAGTGAGGTTCTTCTCCTGCCTGACCCAATTATCAGATTTTGCATTTAAGTTTAAGACAGCAGATCAAACAAGCAGAGCCACTTTGTACTCGTGCCAGGAGCCCAGATGAGATCTCTCAGGGACTCTCCTGCACGCCAGGAATAAGAAACTCTGCCTCTCCTCGAGTTTTTTTGGGATGTTTTTTGGTCTACATATGGTGCAACGTGCAAAAAACCAGCTCAGTTCTGGACTGGATGGATGGAGACCAGGATTTATGGCACTTTATCAGCTGGGTTGGGATGGGGCAGCAGGAGGAAGAGGAAAATCTAATTATAAGTTTCCCCAAATAAGCTGAAAATAATTGCAGAGAAGGCGGAGAAAGGAATGAGCGGTTTGGGATGTTCAGCTCCAAATTTTCTTGGGATATTTGGGAAATTTTTAATTTTTTTCTTTTGGTCAGGGGTAGAAATTCACCTCAAACATTTCCAAGGTGAGAATTCTGAGACACCTTCTGAACCCCCAGGCTTGGGGGGGGGTTTAGAACTTGAAATCAAAGAACAAATGGAACAAAAAGCTCTGGGAGAGGAGATGTGATCAACCAAAATTGAAAGAAAAAAAAAAAAAAAAGAAATTTCTGCAAATGGAGTGACCACAATCAACTGCACTGAGGTGAAATGAAGTGCAGTGAAAAGGACTGAAAAATTGCCAGAATCATTCCTGTTGAAATCCCAAAATCAGGCCAGAAAGAAGAATTCCTGTAAGAGACTCTCTCTGTCTCTCTGGGTAGCAGCTTGGGAGGTTTTAGGGCTGAGGTGGGATTTGGGATTGAATGAGACACGAGATGCCTTGAAAGGGTTTTTCCTTCCCTCATCTTTGCTTTCCAGAGCACTGGAAGCCCCTCTGCCTTTGCTCGGAACTCATTTGTGGGCCATAAAAAAATAATCAGGGTCGCTTTCACTTGTGCAAATAAAAGCAAAGAACAGCAAAGATCCGGGAGTTAACGGGGCCTGAGCACATCCCTTTAAACAAAACCAGAGACCAACTTTCCTGGGAGAGTTTAAACTCGGCTTTTCCACAGAAAAGAGTTTCCTCTCTTGCCTCCTGCGAGAGATGCTCTGGCTGTTAATACCTGCACTCATTTTCCCAGCTGGTCGTGAGCCTTTGGCACCTTTATCCCTGAATATTCGTGGGGTTTTTGATGCATTTCATCACCACCTGTGCTCCTGAGTGCTGCTCCAGCCTTGTTTTTCGGGAGACAACTGCAATGCGTTTATTATCCCCTTTGGGCTGGAGCCACTTCTAATGGACTTTATTATTATCCACCACATTCCTCGGGAGGAAACATCCAGCCCAGACTTGGCTGCCTCGGTCCTAAACTTCTTCCACAGGGAGTTTTTTTTTTTTTTGGAAAAGGAGGCCAGGACTGTTTTTATCCTCCTGTTTTCCTACCTGTTTTCCCTGCAGCTCAAAGCTGTTTCTCGCTTTTCTCTGTCGTCATTCGGCGGCGAACACGAGCAGAGCCCTTCTTGCTTTTTATAATTTCCCTTCACACAAATATTTAGGGACGACCTAAATATCCTGCTTTGTCCAGATGTGAAGTGGCCACTTGTGAGCCAGATGTTTTTGCATCCCGTTTTCTCCTCCTCTTGGGGACCAAAAAAAGCCTCAGCATGCGTAGAAAAAGAATGGAAGAGAGAGGTCTATAAAATCATAAATACAGGAACAAGAGTGAGGATGAATATTATTCACTCCAGAGCAAAAAAAAAATGCCAGGCAACTTTCCTGAAATGACTTTTTCACACGGTTTTTAATTAAATCCTGGAATTTTTTTTTGCCACAGGAGGCTGCAGAGGCCAAACTGGAAATAAATCCAAAGAAGTTTAGACACATTCAATGACTGTGTTGGAGGGAGCCATGGAAGGGAAGCTCTGTTGCTGTCTATAAGAATTTATCAGCAATTCCCAGCTCCAAAACAATCCAAATTCCAAGTCCAGCTTCTCCTGATCATCACACAAGGTAAGGGATTCTTTGGTGTCATAGGATTATTTTGACAAGGAAAGGACAAAATAACCTTTCACACGGCAGCAAAGCTCTAAAGAACATTCCTGATCTCCAAGCTCTAAAGAACATTCCTGCTCCTGGAGGCTGAGCTTGGCCAGGGAGGGAGAACCTTAGTTTTCCTTTCAGGAATCCCAAATTCTGCCTTTCCCATGGACTCTTCCCTTGCTGGAACAAAGACACCATCAGGTGACTGCTGGGAAAACCTCTCCTGAGCTGAACGAGCTGGGAGAACTTTGCTCTGGAAGGGGAAATATCTGGAAGGGGAAATATCTGGAAGGGGAAATATCTGGAGCTGACATTCCCAGCTCCATCCCCTCCCCAGCTGGAAGCAGTGCTGGGAGAAGCTGTTGCACGTGAGAACAACAAATCCATCCCCTAAACCCAACAACAACTCTACAAGGTGTGGGAGGTGCTGCTCCCTTAAAGCTCCGATCCCATCCCACAGGAATGTTCCTTCTCTGTCAGGATGAGTGGCTGATAATTAACAATCCTTAATTAGCAATCTGAATTAGGAACCTTTGCTCTTAAACCTGCTCCATGTTCTTTCCACCTCATCCATAATGGCATCAACACCGACACGGGGCTGGGGAGGGAATAATTTTTCTTGGAAAACGGGAATCATTTTTCTTTGGCTCATCCACAACAGCTCCTTGTGTTGCAGCGTTTTGTGTTTCTTGGTTAAATCCTGCTCATTGTTTGCTCTATTTTTTTCCCTCCCCCCCCCCTTTTTTTTTTTTTTTTTCCTAAGCCACGTTGGAATAAGGAAACACAAATATATAAAAAGCAGCTGTTGAAATGTAATTAAAGAACAGATGGGGCCTCGTGCCAGGCCTGCTGAGGGAAAGGAGAGCCTGAACCCTCCTCTGGGCACGTCCCAGAGCTGAGATGCAGCTACTGGAAACAATCCCTGATGGTGGAGGGGGAGCAGACAAAGGAGAATCCAGAGGGGGAGCAGGGAAAGGAAGATCCAGAGTGGGAACAGACAGGAGACAGATCCAGGAGGGGAGCAAAGATCCAGAGTGGGAATGAAAACAGATCCCAAATGGGAACAAAGATCCCAAATGGGAACAAGGGCAAATCCAGAGTGGGAGCAGAGAAAAGCAGATCCAGACTGGGAGCAAAGGCAAATCCAGAGAGGGAACACACAAACACAAATCCAGAGTGGGAGCAAGGAAAGGAGGATTCAGAGTGGGAACAGAGAAAAGCAGATCCACAGTGGGAGCAAAGGCAAATCCAGAGTGGAAGCTAGGAAAGAAAGATCCAGACAAGAGACAGATCCACAAGGGGAGCAAAGATCCAGAGTGGGAACAAAGACAGATCCCAAAGGGGAACAAAGGTTCCAAAGGGGAACAAGGGCAAATCCAGAGTGGGAACAAAGAAAAGCAGTTCCAGAGTAGGAGCAAAGGCAAATCCAGAGTGGGAACACACAAAGAAAAATCCAGAGTGGGAGCAGAGAAAAGCAGATCCCGAGTGGGAGCAAAAGCAAATCCAGAGTGGGAACAGACAGAGGAAAATCCAGAGTAGGGACCAAGAAAAATGCAGAGTGGGAGGAGACAAAGGCAGTTCCAGAATGGGAATAGAGGCAGATCCAGAGTGGGAATAGACAAGAGGCAGATCCAGAGTGGGAACAAAGGCAAATCCAGAGTGGGAACAGACAAAGGGAAATCCAGAGGGGGAACAGAGGCAGATCCAGAGTGGGAGCAGACAAAAACCTGGAATGGGAACAAAGTGAGGTCCATAGCGGGAACAGAAAAAAGGTAAATCCAGAGTGGGAAAAAAGAAAAATTCAGAATGGGAACAAAGGCAGATCCAGAGTGGGAATAGAGGCAGATCCAAAGTTGGAACAAAAACAGATCCTGAATAGGAACAAAGGCAGATCCAGAGTGGAAACAAAGAAAAATCCAGAGTGGGAATAGACAAGGGATAAATCCAGAGGGGGAAAAGATAGAGGCAAATCCAGAGTGGGAGCAGAGAAAAGAAAATCCAGAGTGGGACTAGAGGCAGATCCAGAATGGGAACACACAGAGACAGACCCAGAGTGGGGCAGACAGAAGCAGATCCAGAGTGGGAGCAGAGAAAAGAAAATCCAGAGTGGGAATAGAAGCAGATCCAGAATGGGAACACAGAGATCCAGATCCAGAGGGGGAGCAGACAGAGGCAGATCCACAGCGTGCATCAGTCCTGCCATGTGGCTGCCTCAGCTGGATCAAAGGAGAAGTAAATTATATTTTCATTCCTACTAAACAAAGCTGTTTTCTTCCAAACCAAATGTTTAGGAACTGGTTACATAAAGGAAGCCCGAGCCTGCCCTCTCTGTGCTGGTGGATATTTCACAGGGATTCCACGAGCTGCAGAGAGCAGGGAAATGTCCCACAGTGTCTGGAGAGACAAGGAGAGCTGGAATTGTCCTGGGTCACAGCCCCTGTCCTTGGGTGATTTACCACAGAAATGTTCTTTGATGGAAAATTATGGAATGGTTTGGGTTGGGAGGGAGCTTCAAATCATCCAGTGCCACCCCTGCCATGGCAGTGTCACCTCCCACTGTCCCAGGCTGCTCCAAGCCCCAGTGTCCAGCCTGGCCTTGGGCACTGCCAGGGATCCAGGGGCAGCCACAGCAAATCTGGGAATTCCATCCCAATCCTTCCCTACCCTCCCAGGGAACAATTCTTGCCCCAAATCCCATCAAATCCTACTTTGAAGCCATCCCCTGTGTCCTGTCCCTGCAGCCCTTGGGAATTGTCTCTCTCCAGGTTTCCTGGGGCTCCTTCAGGCCCTGCAAGGCCACCCTGAGCTCAGCCCAAAGCTTCTCCTGTCCAGGCTGAACAATCCCAGCTGTGGCAGCCTTTCCTCCCAGCAGAGCTGCTCCAGCCCTCTGCTCATCCTGGAGCCTCCTCTGGGCTCTCTGCAGCAGCTCCACGTCCTCCCTGGGCTGGGAATTCCAGGGCTGGGGCAGCTCTGCAGGTGGGCTCTCACCTGAGGGGGCACAGGGCACAATCCCAATCCCTTTCCTGACCCCTACACTGGGCTCAGGAGGTTCAGGGCTGGGGCAGGTCCAGCTCTCCCAGGGCTGCTCCATCTGCTCATCCCAGCCTGGATTGACTCATGTGCAGCTCCTGGCCCTGCTGAACCCCATGAAATTCCCACTTCCCAAGCTTCTCCATGTCCCTCTGGATGTCCCCACCCCTCAGGAGTGTCACCACAACCCTCACCTTGGTGCTGGCCCTGCCCAGGGAAATGGCCGAGAATTTCCATTTCATTTTTCTAAATATATCCCCCAATTTTTTTTTGTCTGCAAAACAATTCCCTGCAAGAATCCCAAATCCTGCCTTGGCCAAACCAAACCAGTGGTGAGGAAAAAACGAGGCTGAAGCATTTCCAGATGGTTTTGCCTTTCCAGTGGTGCCACACAACCTCTTTTATGTTCTGGAAAACACCACCTGGGCACTTATTTCTTGACAGATTCTCTATTTTCCCCTCACCTGCTGCATATCCCAAAGTTTTGGCTCCTCCAGCCAATGCCCTAAACTTGAAAAGGTCAAGAAAATTTAAAAAACAAGGAGTTTTCTCCTCCAAACACCTCCAAAAAAGCAGGGCTGAAATATAAAATGAAGTAATCTGGGATTTTATTTCTGGTTCACGTTGTCTTCCAAGCTCACCTCTAATATGCCAGAGGGAACAGTTTTTCTCCTGATGGATGGAAATTTAAGTCTCCTCATAGGAAGGGTTTCCCTTCCAGAGAATGAAAACTTCAGGAAATAAAAAAAAAGGTATCAGACAACACAAAGGAACAGAATTTTCCAAAGATTTGGCTGTAATAATCACTTTGTTTTACATGGCAAAACCTGTGCTGAGAAGAAAACACCAAGGTGTGGAAAATGCAGAAGCTGGATTTGGTTCTAAGGGTCAATTTTAGGGGCAGGGTTGGAAATCCAGGATTATCCATGTGCTGATAGGTGAAGTCACAAAAATAAAGGGGAATTCGACAGAAATTTCAGGATTAAACAGAGCCTAAACGTTAAACAAGAGGATGTGGCTGTCATCAGAGGGGTGAAAAGTGAATTTTGGTGGGAAACAACAACAATTTATCTTCCTCATTTTAATGGAAGTGTCCCTGCCTGATTGCAGCAGAAATTTTGGTTGGTCTCTCTCCAAACTCCTCATGAAGGGATTGCCCTCATCTGAGAGCTGCAGAAACCCCCCAAATTCCTTCCCAGCCTTTGTTAACTAAAATGTTAAAGTGCTAAAATGGATTTATTCAGACTTCTACCCACGGTTTTTCTCTTTGGATGGGAATTCCCAGTAAATACTGGAGCAAACAAAGAGATAATGTCATTATCTCTGCTGGGCACATGGGAGATGGAGTTGGAGGAAGAGGGATCTTATCAGCTCAGAGTTCAGCCCTGACTGATTAAACCCAGCCTATCTACGAGCCCAACAGCAGCAGAATTTTGGAGTGGGGTTTTGGGGGATGTCATTTGGGCAGGCAAGAGAAGAAAATCATCCTGGGTTTGCCCTGCCGGGCTGAGCTCTCTGTCCTGCTCAAGAACAAACTTGACTTTCTCTAAGCTGATTGTCCCCTTGATTTCAGCAGGACAAAATAAAGTTAAAGCAGTGCTTGAAGGAGTGCTTTGGTAGAGTTGAGCCCTTTGGAGTCACCAAAACAGCACAAATGGAGAAGAACTCACTTCAAACTAAGATAAACCCACTCCCAACCTCGGTAGGGCCTGGCTGGAGGGATCCCTGAAGGAATAAACCAACCCCAAAACTAAATAAATCCTGGAATTTTTATTTTTTCCCCACAGGAGGCTGCACAGGCCAAATTGGAAATGAATCCAAGGAAGTTCAGACACATCCACAAGGTGTTGGAGGAAGCCAGGGAAGGAAAGCTCTGTTGCTGTCTATAAGAATCCATCAGCAATTCCCAGCCCCCCAAAAAATCCCAATCCCAAATGTAGATTCTCCTGACCAGCAAGACAAGGGATTCTCAGGTGTCACAGGATGATTTTGACCAGGGAGGGACAATCCAGATGTGATACAGAGGACAAAACAACAATTAATTCTGTATCCTCTGAGCGGCACCAGCCCCACTCAGAGGCCACAAAATCCACAATTATTTCACACCACGAGTGCTGCCCTCCCTCAAAGGCAGCCAGACCTGGAAGCCCCAGTAAAGCAGGAATTACTGAGGAATTCCCAAGGGTTTGGACTCCTGGTTGGTTGTGCCAGAGACATAGGACTGAAATGAAATTCCTTCCGGCCCAGATGTGCTGGAAGGAGGAGAAGCAGGCAGGAAACTCCACTTTTCCAACAGATTTATTTAGTCCAGACATCATCCACCCCCTGGGCACAGTTTGGAGAGGCAGGTGAGGACACGGTGACACAATTATTGCTCAGGGACACTGCTCAGGGCCACCAGCACCTCGGGGACACGGCTGGTGACCACTGGGCTGGCACCAAGCTCTGCAGGATCCAAGATTCCCTCTGGGAATCCTTATCCAGGTGCAATTCCCTCTTTGTGGGAAGTGGATTTGTAGAGAATGCTCAAAGCCTGACAGAAAGCTCGCATAATGTGCATCTGTGTGCAAACCTTGAGACTAAAAATGCCAACTTAGAAATGCCATGGAACAGGATGGACATTGCTGAGAGAGAAACAGGACTGGAAACAAGTTGTAAATAAGACTGGATACTTTGGAGAAATAAAACTGTGAAAGGTGCATTGTAGCAGGACCCACGAGGGGTGATTTAGTTGATTGGCTTAAAAGCTTTAACAGCATTGTGTAGCAAAAGCTGATAGGCCAAGAAACACTTATAATGGATTGTAATTAAAGAATAGTTCGGCTTCTGATTGTGATGGCGTGGATTGTAACATCTGTATTGTCTCACCCTTCACATGAGACTGAAAATGGAGTAAAAGTTTTAAAAACTCCTCCCAGTTGCCCCATCTCTGGGTCAGAAAAGGGACAATCCGACACCTCCTGAGCACGGCAGGACACCCAACTGGGAGCATGAGGTCTGCTAAACCCGACACCCAAATTAAATTTTCCACTCCTGGCACTTCTCCCAGTCTGGGGAAGGCATGGGAGAGGGAGCAGATCCTGCAGGATCCACATTTCCTGGATTCTCCATCCCTGGAGATGTCCCAGGACAGGTGGGACAGGACAAGAATCAACGTGTGATAGCAGAAATCGTCCCTGCCCATGGCAGAGGGGTGGAACAAAATCATCTTTAATGTCCCTTCCAACCCAAACCGCTCGGTAATTCCATGCTCCGTGCCCTGGAGCCAGCTGGAATCCTGGGCTGGAATTCCACCCTAATGGAGCACAGACAACGCTCTGCTGCAGCAGCAAGTGCTGACACCATCAGCTGCCACTGGTTTAATTGGATTTTCTCCCGTGACTGCCTGGCTGCTCCTCACGAGGCTCACATGGGATGCAGGACTCAGGATTCACTTTGGACCTTGTGGAAAGGCAGGGCCTTAAATTTTTTGGATATTCCCAGCACGAGGCTGAGAAATACCCGTGGAATGAACCAGCTGGGATTAGCAAGGAAGGAGATGGGGGCTTTGACACCTCTGAGTAATCTTCCCTTACCAAAACTGTGCTTGTGTGACAGGTTTAGCCACCGCTGAATCACAGATTTTGGGTGGAAAAAGCTGAATTGGAGCTTTTTGGGCTGCAGTCATTGAAAGGAAGGGGAAAAAACATGCAGGAAGAGGAGGAAAAAGCTCCAAGAACAGGAAAATTTCCAGGCAGCAGCAGAGTTGATTTGCTCTGCTGCCTGAGTACAAGGGAGCTCTGTGTGCTGCAGCCCGTGCTGAGATTCCTGCAGGGATCTGTGCACAGGGAGAGGCTGGAAAAGCAGCTTCAGCTTATCACAGCCTCCATCTGGGAACTGGGAAAACCAGGAAAACCAAATCCGGGTCCTTATTTATATCTGTATTTATAGTTGTAGTTATAATTACATATTCGTATATTTAGAATATAATTATATAGATTATAATATACAACAATGTAAATATTTATTCCTATTTTAGATATTTTATATTATATATCATATAAAATATAATTTTGTATTTACATATAATTTAGATAATATATAAAATAATATAATATAAATATATATCATATTATTAGATTTATATTTTTACATAATCTATTTTATATATTATATATGTTATATAGTATATATATTATATTTATATATATTTACATAATCTATTTTATATATTATATATGTTATATAGTATATATATTCTATATTTTATATGACATTTTATGTATGTTTATATAGTGTACATTATATACATTATATATATTATATACTATATATTTATATATAATTTATATATTGGTATATATATGGTATATTATCCATATAATATATATGGTATATTATATGGTATATTATATGGTATATTATATATATATGGTATATTATATATATAATATGGTATATTATATATATGGTATATTATCCATATAATATATATAATTTAGTATGTATTTACATATTATATATTATTATGCATTTTATATCCTATTTAATATATAATTTATATTATATATTATTATATATTTATATATTTATTTGATATTTATTTAATATTTACATACTTATATTTTAAATGTATCTATAAAAATATATAAAATATTTCAATGGGCATGTGGATTTCTCCTCCTGCCCCCAGCACTGTCCTTGTCCCACAAAGCAGCGGCTTTCCCAAGCTGTGTGAAACCCCCAGATTTGTGTCCCGTTATTTTTATCCTGTTTTTTTTCCCCCCAGGGAAAACGGGATCGGTGCTGTTGGATGGGAGAAAACGGCATTTTCCTGGTGGGAGAAGCAGGAGAAACGTGGAGATGCTCTCCAGGGCCAGAGTCATGGTCACACCATGGGAAATCCAACCCCGCTGGAAAAACCATTTTAGGAGAGATGGGATTTATCCTAAAGGATCAACCAACAGCAGCTGAGCCGGGTTTAAAGGTTTAAACTCCCCTGGATGCTCCACCACAGCCAAGCCACCCTCCCTGCTCCTCCTGGAGGTTTGGAATTGCCATTTCAGGGCTGGTTCTCTCCTGCCTGGCCCCTGCTGCACACTCAGGGCTTTGTTCAGGGAGCCACCGCCTAAAGCTGGAATTAAATCCTGAATTAAATCCCTGTAGTCTGTTCCAGAGCCACGTGTCCCTGTGTTTTCAGAGGGCAGGGATATCCCAAAGCAAAGAGGGAAAACAGAACAAAACCAAACCAGCAGCATTAAAACCAACCCTCACCTAAAACCGCTGTTGAATTTTGGGAATAGGGGAGTTGTGAAGACAGGGAAGGAGGGAAAAGCTGCAGGTTGTGGTTTGGCTGATGGGCTTGGAGGTTATTATCCTGGGAAAATGAGCACATCCAGCAGGACGTGAGACTGCTCAGACAATTCCCCCACATCCCAAACTCCTTCCCAAGCTCCGACCTCCTTCTCCTGGCTCCAGTGAGGAGCAGAAAAGCTGAGCTTGGTTAGCTCAAAGGGGTGATAATTTGGTTTAAGTCCTGGGGTGACTTTGTGATGTTTGTGTCCCCAATTTTCTCTTCTGTTTGTGCTGCATGTGAAATTCTACACCTCTAAAACTGATTCCACTGCTTTAAAACTGGTTCTGAGAGCCAAAAGGAAGAAGAACCACGAGGTTTGTTTTCAAAAACTAGACTGTGTTCATCTAAAGCACAAACAGCAAAACAAAAATCTGCTTCAATTAGTTTTAACTAGTTAAAGCAAAAAAAAGCTCCCTAAACTATTTTTTCTCTTTCTTAAGTGTTTAAACCGACTCTAAACTAAATACCAAAAAAAGCACCAAAAGCTCACACCTGTTACCCACCAAAAGCCAAGACAACACTTTTCCAGCCTCCAAAAAAACAAATAAAAAACTAAACTAAGCTACACCCACAAAAACTTCTTAATTTTGCCATTTCCTCTCCAAACAACAAAACCTTCCATTGTTTCGTATTATCCATTCTCTATGGGTGTAAGCACTTTGTTTATTAAAGAAATAATTTTCCCCACTTTTCTAGAGAAAGATTTTTTTTTACCAAAGTAATTTTTAAAAAGCCACTTAAATTTACTTAAAAAAAAAAAAAAACAACCAACAACAACAACAAAAAACCATTCAAAAGCTTCCTCCAAAATTTACCCTGAACCAAAAAAAAACAAAAAGAATGTGCTCTGGGTTGGGATGAAATGTTTATTTTGGGATGTGGCAGCTCAGGTTGGGAACTGATTCCTTCCAGGACCAGCCCAGGTCCTCACTCCAGGCCTGGCAGGGCTGGGGGATTGCCTTTGGAAATCCCCACGCTGGAGCAGGGAATTCCCACTCCTTTCCTTGGAAAGAAATGAATCTAAACCAGGTTTGGGAGCCTCAGAATATGCTGGGTGAGGAAAAGCTGAAATTGGGAAAAATCCAATTTTCTGCTGCCCTGAGATCCAACCCAACCTGAGCTCTGCTCCTTTTTGGTAGAAACTCAGGATTGTTTTGTGGAATCATGAATCATGATTGAATCTTGCAATCATGGAATGGTTTGGAGTGGAAAAACCCTTAAAGATTAATTAATTCTAAGCCTCTACCATGGGCAGGGACACCTCCCACTGTCCCAGGCTGCTCCAAGCCCAGTGTCCAACCTGGCCTTGGGCACTGCCAGGGATCCAGGGGCAGCCACAGCAAATCTGGGAATTCTATCCCAGCCCCTCCTCACCCTCCCAGGGATGAATTTTTTCCCCAATATCCAAACTAACCCCACAATCTTTTTGTTTGAAGCCATTCCCTGTGTCCTGTCCCTGCAGCCCTTGGGAATTGTCTCTCTCCAGGTTTCCTGGGGCTCCTTCAGGCCCTGCAAGGCCACCCTGAGCTCAGCCCAAAGCTTCTCCTGTCCAGGCTGAACAATCCCAGCTGTGGCAGCCTTTCCTCCCAGCAGAGCTGCTCCAGCCCTCTGCTCATCCTGGAGCCTTCTCTGGTTTGCTCCAACAGTTCAGTCTCAGCCCTCCGTGCCCTGTTTTTCCCTCATTTTTAGGATGTGCTGAATTAAAAACACCTCTGTGTGAGCCAGAGGTCCCAATTTCAGGTGTCTTTGCTCCTTTTTCCAGGTTTATGGGGCAGCCCCCTCCCAATCCTTCTCATTCCTGTGACAATTCCAAGTTTCAGGCACGTCCATGTGGAGAGGGAAAAAGCAGCTCTTGAGGTTTTGGGGTGTTCCTGCTCCCAGTCCAGGGCCTCCCCACCCTCCCAGGGAACAATTCCTGCCCAAGATCCCACCTAGCCAACCCTGCCATCTTCCAGCTTAAAATTACTCCCCCTTTTTCTATCCCTCCATTCCCTTCTCCAAAATCCCTCTCCAGAGCCCTCGTAAGCCTCCATTATGATTTGGAATCTTCCCATCACACTTTGTATTTTTTGTTTTCCAGCTTTTTTTTTTTTCCTTCACTTTTCTGCATTCAGACATTGGGGAAGAGCCTCTTCAGCCCTTCCTGAAGGTTTTCCTGGGTCATTTCTTCACAAAAATCCATTGCACAGCAGCCTGGCGGGGTGGGAGTGTCCCAGTCCCTGGCAGGGGTGGCACTGGAGGAGCTTTAATGTCCCTTCTGACCCCAAACCAGGCTGGGATTTCGTTTTATGGTTCCCTGCTGGGTGGGGAGAGCCACTTTTGAATGTATCAGGGGGACAAAATCCCTCAGGGATCACTGGGGCAGATTTCTGGTGCACAACCAAATCCACATTTCCCTCCAAGTGGCACAAAATCCTCAGAGAAAGCAGCAGCAAACAGGGAGAAACCCCAAGAACAGAACAGAAAGAAACCCCAAACTCCTTATAAAAGATTTCCTGCTCATCTGTGTGATATAATTTAATAACTGAATCCTGAAGTTATTACCATTAAATTTTAATTATAAATCTCTACAGCAGCACATCTATTCTTTTATTTATTTTTTTTTAATTTTTGCTCTCCCAAGCCCGGTCAGCCTGGGAGGTTCCAGCTTTAGCCCTTGGATGGAGCAAGGAAAGCTTTTTTGGACCAGAGCTGTGAGGCTGACAAGGAACACAGTGTGCAGGACATGTGCAGGCACTCGAACAAAAATGCAAATCCAACTCTCCAGTCTCCAGCTTTTCCGGCCGGAAAGAATTGCCAGAAAATAACTCCAGTCAGGGAAAACATAAAAAAAAGATGCTTCTGCTGCTGCTGGAGAAATTCTCTTCAATTGTTTCCAAACTCATTTTCTTTTTGGGATAAGTGAGGAGAACGTCAGGACACAGATCCTGGATTCTCTCTCCCTGCTCTGGGCATGGAGCTGCTCCAGCCTGCAAGGATTTGAGGAAAAAAAAATTTTAAAAAAAGCGCTCAAATCAGCTGGGAATGGCCCAAATTTTCCAACTTTCTGGCAGAAATATCCCTTTGCCAAACCAGGGTAAGCAAAAAAAAAGAAAAAAATAAAAATAATAATAATAAAAAAATCCTTGCTGTGTCTTCCTGAAGTACCTGCAGGTTTCAGGGAGCAGATGGAATTTTGGCTGGAGCAGTCGGGGTTCTCATTCCATGTTCTGAGGGCCTTGGGGTTTTTTTATTAATTAATTAACAAAGAAATTGTAATAGTCATGATAATGATAATAAAGATGCTAATGATAATAAAGGTGATAATGATAATAAAGATCCTTTGGAATGAAATCCCAGGCTGTGGGGATTCTTCCTGCCCTGACAGAGCTGAGCTCAGCCAGGCAGGAGAAGGGAAAAGCCCAGGTGGGGCTCAACAGTCAAAAATCAGGGAATCACCAAATAATTTGGGAAAAAAGGGGCCTAAAACCACCTAATTCCACCTCCTGCCCCTGCCAAGGACCTGTTCCACCATCCCAGGTTGCTCCAAGTCCTGCCCAGCCTCAACTTGGACACTTCCAGGGATGGGAACACAAACTCTGCCACACTCAAAGAGGTTTTTTTTTTTAGACCTGAAGGATTTGGGAAAAACCTTTTTTGGGAAATGGATTATTTGGGAATAACCTTTTTATTGGGGGGGATAGATGAGAAGGTGAATTCCAGGAAATCAGAGGAGCCCAGAGCCAGCAGAGAAGGGAGGGATGGAAAAGGAAAATCCCATGGGAGCTTCCACCGTTGGAACCACCAGCAAAGGAACCAAAGGAACATAAATTTGGTTTTCACTGTCCCCAAAAACTCCTGGAAAAACTCAATCCCTCCAAGCCACTGTCCCCAAAAAATGCTGGGAAAACTCAATCTCTCCAAACTGTCCCCCCAAAAAATCCTGGGAAAATTCAATCTCTCCAAGCCACTGTCCCCAAAACTCCAAGAAAAACTCAGTCCCTCCAAAATGTCCCCCCAAAAATCCAAGATAAACTCAATCTCTCCAAGACACTGTCCCCAAAAATCCTGGAAAACTCAATCCCTCCAAGCTACTGTCCCCAAAATCTCCTGGAAAAACTCAATTTCTCCTAGTCACTGTCCCCAAAATCTCTTGGAAAAACTCAATCTCTCCAAGCCACTGTCCCCAAAAAATCCTGGAAAACTCAATCTCTCCAAGACACTGTGTCCAAAACCTGGAAAAATTCAATTTCTCCAAGTGACTGTCCCCAAAATCTCCTGGAAAAACTCAGTCCCTCCAAGCCACTGTCCCAAAACAACTCCTGGAAAGAACTGGCCAGAGAGGCAGGAAAATAAATCAGGATGTGCAGCAGCTGTCAGGGACAGGAATCCTTCCCCGCCAGGTCTAATTCAGGAATGAGCCAGTCTGAGCTTGGATATCATGAAAGGACAGAGGTAAACAGCTAAGAGGAGAATTATTTAGGTTGTAATGACACAGAAAAAAAAAACCAACTTAATTTTGACCTGAAACTTCAGCCAGAATCTCATGCTGATGTAGCTGGGTAAAAATCTAAACAAATAACATGAATTTCCTGAACCAAAAGGTGCATCCCAAAGCCTCCTGCTCCTTTTCAGGAAGGAAACTTCATCTGCTCTCATCAAGCAGTGGAGGACCTTTGAGTTTTTTTATGCCAAGCAAATAAACACAGAAACAAACAGGAGGAAAATTGAGATCAGCTGGAGCCTAAAAATCCTTTTTCGGCACAGACGGTTTGGGGGGATGAAATCCATCAGCTCTGCAAAGTCTGCCCTGTGCTACTCACGGAGATCAAGGAGCTCCAGATGATTCTGATTTTTGCCTTCCCTTCAAAAGGAGCCACAAAAAAAATCCCCCAAAAAAATCTTCTGGATTTTCGTAGATGGACGGAATTGGTGGCCCAGACTCCCTGGTTATTAATAACCCCACTGGAATCACCCTGCTGACGAGATTTGGGGATGGTTTGTGAGGTCATAGCACAAACATATCAACTGGAAATTCCCAAAAAAATATTCATTGATAAATTCAAATTAGCTTTAAAATTTTCCTGGTTTAATCACAGCCCAGATTTTCCATAGGAAATCCAATAATGAACTTACAGGGCAGTAATTATTTTGGATTTCAGTTTTCATTTATTCAGTGGACAGCAGGGCGCTGATCTTTGCATCATTTTCCCAATCTGATGCAAATTCATCCCTTAATTCTGATTTTTCCTCTGCCCACAGGATCTGGCCTGAAAAGGGGCTAAAACTAAAAGGATAAGTGAATGAACATAAAATCAGGTGATTTCTAGATCAGCATTCCTCGTTAGAGGAGGAAATTTCATGTTTTCAGACTAAACTTTGTAACAAATGGTTCCTCCAATAGCTGGGGAAATCAATTTGGATTTGAAAGAACGTGAAAATCAAATGGAATTTAAAGGAACCTGCAAATAAATTTGCACTTGCTCTGCATCTCTTAATATTACAATGCCAAAGGGCCAAGAGCAGCCACCAGCCAAATACCAAAACAATAATTAAAAAAAAAAAAAGGGGGAAAATACGGTTTTTCCAGAGTGAGGTGATTAATTCCCAGAGTTAATTAGAGAGAGAAATAATATCTCCAGAGGATTGAAAGGGACTTTCCACAAGGCCATGGAGTGATAGGAAAAAGGGAAATGGCCCAGTTTGTATATTTTTGGGGATGAGGAAGCCACAGCTTCTCTGGGAAATCCATTCCAGGGAGGAATTTCTCCCCAATACCCCATTTAATCCTTCATTTAAAGCCATTCCCGCTCATCCCATTTTCCCCCAAGGAAAATTCACTTTTCCAAGCTGATTTTATGGTCGGCACAATTGGGACGGGCAGGATTTAAGGCAGAGGTGCCAAATCCTTTGGGACAAACCCTTTCCCTCCCCACCTGGAAAACTCCTGGGCGATCCCAGCTTTGTGACAGCTCCAGCCCAGTCTTGGATGCCCTAAAAACCATGCTCGTTTCCCAGAAATATTTTGGAAAACTCGACGACAAGGCGCTGACATCTCCCCCCTCATCCCGCCGGGATGCTCCCGGTGATGACAGGAAAAAAAAAAAAACAAACCCAAAACTAAAAACCAGGGAAAAAAAAAAACAGATCCAAACAAACTGCTCTCTAGGACTGCTGGCAACGATATTTTTTCCCAATTTCCAATGTCACTTTGGAGTTTGTAAACTAAAGCGCTGCAACTGGAACCCAAACAATTCCAAATGTCACTGGCACCGATATTTTTTTCCCAATTTCCAATGTCACTTTGGAATTCGTAAACTAAACCTCCCGAACTGGAACCAAAGCAATTCCAAATGTCACTGGCAGCGATATTTTCTCCCAACTTCCAATGTCACTTTGGAGTTTGTAAACTAAACCGTTGCAACTGGAACCAAACCAATTCCAAGGGGAACCCATCCAAAGGATTTGATGAGGGGACAAAGATTGGATTGGATTCCTGGAAAAAAACTCTTCCTGAAAACTGGCGATGTGCGCCCTGCCCGCCTAACCTCGGGATTAGCTGGCTCTGGAGCAGTGGAAGTCAGGCAATTAGGAGGTGATGGAGATAATTAAGCTTTCCTAGAACTGCAGAGGAACTGGCAGCCTCTGGAATTCCAGGAATTTCGCCCTGCAGGGCGGGAGAGGTAGATAAGAGAAGAGACAAAGGATCTGTCAGGGCTTTTTGCCCTTGCCAAAATTCCCTTTTTTTTTTTTTTTTCCTTTTTTTTAACAGCCAGGCTAAAAATCCATCCCGCTCCAAATCCTGCATTTATTATCCAGGAGCACTTTAGGCTGGATTAAAATTTCGGAGAGGCTCCGGTGACCCCTCCATGAGGTGGGAATTTGACATCCCAAGGATGACGGAGCCTGGAAAAAGCGACGTCCTTGAGCTCAGATTCCCCAACCCCACTGCTGTGTCTGGCTCCAAATTTAGGATGGGCTAAGCCTGAACTAATTTTAGCCCTGTCTTGTCTAAGCCAGTCTAAACTCGGCTCCTTTCTAGCCCGGAAAGGTTGGGAAGGCACTTCCAGAGGGTGATTCAAGCTCCTTATCCCGGAGATTTATCTTGGGATGGGAACAAACCCTATAAGGAGCTGCCTCCTTGCTCCTCTTTTCCTCCCACATTAACAGGGAATAAACTGATGGAGTTGGATTTTCCCATAAAATCAGCCTCATCCTCAATCTTTCTCCCTTTAAAAGTCTCCATTCTGGGGGTATTTTTGGGAATTTGAAGCTTTCAGGAATCCAGCAACATTAATGTCATTACCCAGGGAACAGGGAATAAACTGATGGAGTTGGATTTTCCCATAAAATCAGCCTCATCCTGAATCTCTCTCCCTTTACAAGTCCCCCTTTTCCTGGGCATTTTTTAGGAATTTGAAGCCTGCAGGCAGGTAGGCCCTGAGCATACCTTGTAGATAAGCAGGGCTGGCATAAATTTGAAATATTTATAAGTATCTTTTACCCCATTAGTTACACAAACTAATCCAAGAACATTAATGTCATGACTTCTCCATATTACTCAGGGAATAGGGAATAAACTGAGGGATTTTTCCTTTTTAAAAAAGCCTCATCCCAAACATCTCATCCTTTACAAGTTTCCTTTTCCTGGGCTTTTTTTTTGGGAATTTGAAGCTTGCAGGCATAACTTGTAGATAAGCAGGGATGGCATAAATTTGAAATGTTTATTATTTATAAATATAATTTTTTTTCTCCAAGAGTTGCACAAACTAATCCAACAACATTAATGTCATGTCCTCACATTACCCAGGAAACAGGGAATAAACTGATGGAATTGGATTTTTCCATAAAAAGAACCTCATCCTTTGCCAGTCTCCTCTTCTGGGGCATTTTTTGGGAATTTGAACTCTCCTGCAAAGCAGACCCAAAGCACAACTTGCAGGATCAACATAATTTTGAGATATTTCCTATTTATCCCACATGGAATTTTTTTTTCTTTCTAAGAGCTGCATAAATTGATCCAACAACATCAATGTCAACATTATTCCAACAGGGAATAAACTGATGGAGCTGGATTTTCCCATAAAAAAGAGCCTCATCTCAAACATCTCATCCTTTACCAGTCTCCTTTTCCTGGGCATTTTTTGGGAATTTGAACTTTCTTGGAAACCAGACCCAAAGCACAACTTGTAAATAAGCAGGACCAGCATAAATTAGAGATATTTCTTATTTATATTGGAATTTTTTAATCTTATTAATCTTGGAATTTTTAACCTTATTTATTTTGGATTTTTTATCCTTGTTTATTCTTAGATTTTTTTAAATCTTATTTTCTTGGAATTTTTAATCCTATTTATTTCAGAATTTTTATCTTATTTATCTTTGATTTTTTTTTCTTATTTACCTTAGATTTTTTCCTTTCCAAGAGCTGCACAAGCTGATCAGCATTATTACCATTATTCATGACTAAAAATATTTATTTTTCTCCTTTTTCTTTTTCCCTAAGCCTTCATTACAAGTGATTACAGCACCAATAAAACAAGAATAAAACCCTTCCACCAGGACTAAATTCTCCTTAAAACTTCCAAAAAGAATCGCTCAAGGTTTTGGATATGAACTTTCCATGAGAGGAATTTTACAGATTCATGCAATTCTTTGGGAATTTGTGTGTCCCGAGGATTTTTCCTGCCTGCAAAAGCAGTCCCGGCACTGGAGTTTTAACATGGAATAGAGTGAAACCCCCGAGGTGGAACCCGCACAATGCGAAAAGATTAGATAAAGATCTAATTTCGGGAATTCTATCCCTCCATCCCCTTTTAGCCCTGTCGGAGCAGGGAGACAGCTGGAAGTGAAATCACCAGGGCACATGGGAGTGAGTCAGGCAGGAGAAAGGGGAATGGGAGACTCCCACAAGCGGGAAAATCTCAGGATGCAGAGGCCAGAGGAATTTATTTCCATTTATTTCCAAGCGCACACAGCTTTGGTGCCTGGAGTGAACGCCAGGGGAAGGAGCTGCCCGTGAGACGTGACTCATCCAGAATTCTCCTTGGAAAAGACAAGGAGAGAAAATAAAATAAAAATAAAAATAAAAATAAAAATTAAAAAAAAAAAAAAATCCCACCCCGTGGAAGAGTTCTGCTTCGTGACATTGCCTCGGGGAGGAGCAGACGTGGAAACGCTCCTCGGTAATTCCAGGGATGGGGAACTGGGGGATGCTGGACTCTGGGAAGATCCTGTTTATGGGATACAGGGAGACATGAGGATAACACAGGGCCTGGGTTGCTCTTGACACAGAGGACAAGGAGGAGAAGGAGAAGGAGAAGGAGAAGGAGAAGGAGAAGGAGAAGGAGAAGGAGAAGGAGAAGGAGAAGGAGAAGGAGAAGGAGAAGGAGAAGGAGAAAGAAGGAGAAGGAGAAGGAGAAGGAGAAGGAGAAGGAGAAGGAGAAGGAGAAGGAGAAGGAGAAGGAGAAGGAGAAGGAGAAGGAGAAGGAGAAGGAGAAGGAGAAGGAGAAGGAGGAGGAGAAGGAGGAGAAGGAGGAGAAGGAGGAGGAGAAGATGAAGACAAAAAAGATGAAGGAGAAGGAGAAGAAAAATCAAGAACAAGAGCAAGAACAAGACCAAGAACAAGAATAGGAAGAAATTGCCCTTTTTTACTTTTTATCATTTTTTATATGCGCAGGAAGAATGCCCTAAACTGCTCAGGGGATTCCACCCTGGCTTTAGAAAAAGATTTCTGTCCTGAACAATCTGATTTGGAAAAGGAATTGCAAAGGGAAAGCCCCAATCTTTTTCCTGAGAAGATGAGCAGTGTTTCAAAACTGCAGAGCCGGGAGAGATTGTCCTGCCCAAACCAGAGGAACTCACAGGCTTGTCTTGGAATTCCCACTTAACTTTAGCAAGGATTTAGACACAGACTCATGAACACAGCTGGAATTCAAAAAGAAACGCCTCAGGGACAGATTCCTGAATGCCAGCAAGTTGGAATCTTGGAATTATGGGATGGTTTGGGTTGGAAGAGACCCTAAAGTTCATCTCATTCCATTCCCATGGGCAGGGACACCTCCCACTGTCCCAGGCTGCTCCAAGCCCCAGTGTCCAACCTGGCCTTGGGCACTGCCAGGGATGAGAACTCCACAACCTGGGCAAATCCCAAACCTCTCTGAGCAAAGTCCAGCTCGTCCCTCACCTTCTGCTGCCAATCCATGATTTGGGACTTTTTGGGATGTTCTCCCAGCTCCTGTGGCTGGACATGGCCACGGCCACCACAATCCACCACTGTGGCCTACTGAGGAAATCCCCAGTTTTTGGGCAGAATCTGTGGGATGGGACATCCTGTGGAGGATCCCACCACATTCCTGGTGGCTTGGAGTGTCCCTTCAGACCTTGGGGACAACCGCGGTCACCAGAGGGCAGGAGGTGACCCCACACACCACCAGTGGTCAGCCCTGCACTGATTCCCTAAACTTTTGCCTCCTGAATCCTTGATCCAGCTCCTCAAATCCAGACTCCTCACGGATTGAGGCTGCAAAGGTGACCCAGACCCAGGAGTTCAGCCATGGGGTGGCCCAGGAACTCATTCCTTTCCTTGTTTTTCCCCCAAATCTCCTTATCTGGAGTGAAAGGTGCTGGAAAGGCACTCCCAGGGCTGAACAAGGAAAAACACCCTGGGCAAGGCCACGGGATGTCCCAAATCTCCATGGTCGATTCCATGGTGACTTTCCATGCATTCAATGGGATTTTTCAGCATCTTTGGGAGGATTTTGGTGAGAACAGAGCAAGCCCAGGTTGGGCTTTATCTCAAACAATTTCTCACCCCTCCTAACCTCACAGTGGGGCCTTTTTGAACAGGATTTTTTTGCTGTCTGACCTTTTAGCAGGGATAACTCCAACTTGGAAACTCGAACACTGGAGTTTGGCATTTTATCACAGCTCCACATCCCTGTGTAGGGTCCGTTTCTCGAAACGGGTTCTCCCCTGCCAAAAATCAGCTGAGGGAAGGAAGATGAAACCCTTCCAGGGTGGTTGGGGTTTCTGTTTCCAGGCACAAACCCAAGGAAAGCCGCAGTGGATATTTGATATTCCGACATCTCCAGGAGAGATGTGGGGATAATCAGATGGACAATCTGGTGGGCTGAGAGGGAGGAGGCTTCTGGGGAAATGGAAGAGGGAGGTCAGAAAGACACCCAAGAAGTTCCACCTCACTTTGGAGCTTGGAACCCTCCTGGCTAGGAAAACAGCTCCAGGATTTAAGGTTCCCTCCCCAGAGCATGAGGCAGCACAAAAGACAATTCTTTGGATTATCCATGGCCTTAATCCTTGCCATCATCTCCAGGAGAGGCCTGG